>NC_077228.1:48597583-48957583 GCF_027887165.1 Monodelphis domestica | reverse complement strand
TAAGTGACTGGCCCAGGACCATACAGCTAGTAAGTATCTGAGGCCAGATGTGAACTCATGCCTTCCTGATTCTGGACCGAGTGATCTAAACATTGTGCCACCTGGCAGCCTCAATAGACTCCATGACACACATGAATTAAATGTTAAAAATCCCTAATTCTAATCCAACCACTTCATTTTACAGATGAACAAATCATATCAATAGAGATTGAAAGATTTGTCAAAAGCTACACAGGCAGCTAAAGGCAAAATCTGGATCTTATTCTAGGTAGAAGGAGCATAGATTTAGACCTGGAAGGGGCCTTTACAATCAGAGCATCCAATCCAAACTTCACATTTTACAGATAAGAGAACTAGAGATGAAAAGATATGCCAAAGAACACATTACTAGTTAAGTATCAAAGTCTTGATTTGAACCCACATCCCACAATTCTAAGGGGCAACTAGGTAGAACAATAGTTAGAGAGCCAGATCTGGAGTCAGGAAGACATGAGTTCAAATCCACTTTTAGACGCTGACTAACTGTGTGACACTGGGCAAGATACTTAATCCTGTTTTACTCAGTTTCCTCATATGTAAAATGAGCTTTAGAAGGAAAAGCCAGACGTCCCTCATATCTTGTGTGACCCCAGACAAGTCACTGAACCCTATTTGCCTCTCTTTCCTAATCTGTAAAATGAGCTGGAGAAGGAAATGGCAAATCAATTTAATATCTCTGCCAAGAAATCTCCAAATGGACCATGAAGAGTTGGACACAACTGAAAGAATTAGTGTAGTTACCAAAAAAAAAGAAAAGAATGACTGAACCATAACAAATTCAGTGCTCTTTTTATTTGTCTATACCTCAGTTTCCTCACTTATAAAATCAAGGTCTTGGGGGAAGCTGGGTAGTACAGTGGATTGAGAAGCAGTCCTAGAGACGGGAGGTCCTAGGTTCAAATCTGGCTTCAGCTACTTCCCAGCTGTGTGACCCTGGGCAAGTCACTTGACCCCCATTGCCTAGCCCTTACCACTCTTCTGCCTTGGAGCCAATACACAGTATTGACTCCAAGATGGAAGGTAAAGGTTTAAAAAAAAATCAAGGTCTTACTAGAATCACAAGTCAGGGAAAGTCACCAAGGAGATTTTAAACTCTTACTATGTGCTAACCACTGGGAAAACATACAAGCATGATGAAAGATAGGCCCTACCCTGAAGGAGACCACATTCTAACAGGAGATGACAACACATAAAAGACAGATGAAAATTGGGGCAGAGGGAGAGAGAAGGGACCCATGAGGGGCATGGTGGAGAGGTATGAAAAGATAGAAGCAAAATGAACAAAGGCGTGAAAGAGTGTGCATGGGAGCCTGGGTACTTCCTCAAGATGGAGGCTATAGGAGGAATTCATCATTCTGGACAGAGGTCTTCAAGGGCAGAGGGATCTTCCTAGATGAGAAGCCTGATAGGTCATGGAGGAAAATTTCAGAGAGTTGGGCCTTTTGAAAAAGAAAATATCTGTAAATTATTATTGCTGTGATTATCATCATCATCATTATTGTTATTACTTCTTTTAGTTTCTTTATTTCTTAGCAGAGCTGGCACACTGTGAGCCCTAAGCATTATATAAATAAATGCTTGTGGTCTGATGGATTGACTTTACAAGCCTCAGTGTGCCGTAGAAAATGAACTGTAAGCTATTTATGGCACTATACTGCCTCTGATGTCCACACAGAGAGCAGTTCAGCACAGGCTAGATTTCTGAGAACGTCACATAATTGGAGGGAGGGAGGTTGGGAGACTCAGGAAGCCTGACATCAGAGTTTGGCAAAGGCTAGGTTCAGAATGGTGAAGGCCTGAGGAGCACTCTGCTTTCTCAGAGAAGTCAAAAGGAGTGTGGCCAAATCCACCAGGTGTGTAAACCTTCTCTCTTCCAGCTCCAGAAGGAGGTAGGTGAGAGAGTGGGAGGGCTGGGCCAAACGTGGCAGCAAATGTCTTGCATTTCTCCTCCTGAAATCTAGAATAAATCAAAAAGCCAATAGAAACTGAAGTGGAACTGAAGCCAGATGGTGAGTCAGGGAAGAGAAGAAGGGGCTCTCAGCTGGTAGTCACTACAAACCAGCCATGCCAGGATGACGAGGCAGGGAGCTGCTGGGAGAAGAGAGCAGATGAGAGCCTAAACATGGCTGATGGAAAACATCTCACAAATTCATGGAATTCCTTTCACTTTTAATGTGTTATTTTGCCATTTTGATTGGCGGTGCTGGAGGGAGGAGCAGCTAGTCATTCTTTCTGCTGCATAAGTAAAGGGGCTAAAGTCATCCACTCCTCATCTCTGTTATAGAGCACATGCAACTTCTAATTTTTATGAGCATCTTTTCCCTCTCACATCAGCGTGAGAGTATCACCTGCCCATCAATACATGTCAGCCCAGGATCTTTGGCTCTTGATCACTCTTAAGTACAATTCATGGTGAGTAATTTAAGGCCTTTCTCAAAGTAGAACTGGAGGGAATTTTGTGACCTCTTACCAGTGGTTTAGGCTAATACAGCTCTGTCTTTAGCTATGACAAAATCACAGCAATGGATAGGATTCCTGAGCTTCTTTTCTAGGTGGTAAGGACAGAGAATGAATGAAAAGCAGCACAAGTATGAGGTTTGGGGCATCCTCACTCTTTCCTCAATTTATTTTGCATTGAGACTGGGGTCATCAAAGAAGGTGAAGCTTTAAAGGTAGATGGTAAAAAGGAAGTCAGGAGCAGAGCCTGGATAAAGCTGTTGTACATTCTACATCAATATAAAGACATCACTCTCCTGCTCAATAAACCCTTGTGGCTTCCTCTCACTTCCAGGATGAAAAACAAACAAACAAACAACCGCTCTGCTTGGCACTGAAAGACTTTCAGAGACTGGCTTCAATCTACCTTTCTATCCTTATTATGCATCATTCAGTTTAGCCAAAATGCCCTCCTTCCCATTCCTCACATATAGATACACCATGGCTTTATATAGGAAAACCTGGAATGCACTACTCTAGGGGTACAATGTAGTTCCTCTTTGCCTCTAAGACAGAGTTTTAGTCTCCTTCAAAGTTCAAGCTAAATGCTATCTTGTACATGAGACTTACTCAGCCTCCTCTTCCACCAACTGCTAGTGCCTCCTTGTACCACATTTGCATTTTATGAATATTTTCTATACATTTGTACGTGTATATAGATGTTAGAAATCTAGGTGGCACTATAGACAAAGCATATGTCTTAGAGTCAGGAAAACCTGAATTTAAATCAAACCTCTGACACTTACCAGCTTTATGATTCTGGGCAAATCCCTTAATCTCCGGCTGCCTCTATTTCCTAATCTCTAAAATCAGGTCTAATAATAACACCTACCTCTTAGGGTTGTTGTGAGGATCAAATGATATAACATTTATTTTATAAACCTTAAAGCACTAGGTGAATGAACAATTATGCATTTACTATGTGCAAAGCACTATGATAAGAAATTGAATAAATTAGAAGTGTCAAGCAGTCTCTGCCCATAAGAAGATCCAATTCTTTAAAAAAAAAAAAAACCTTACCTTCTGTCTTACATTCAATACTGTGTGGTTCTAAGGCAGAAGAGGGGTAATGGTGAGGCAATGGGGATTAAGTGACTTGCCCAGGATGTCATGGGTAGGAAGTATCTGAGGTCAGATTTGAACCCATGAGCTTTTATCTCTAGATACGGCTTTCAATCCACTGAGCCATCTAGCTGCCCATAGAAGAGTAAATTTTAATGGCAGAGAAAACTTTAATGGAAAGTTTGAGGTATAAGTTCATAGTACCTAGGGTATAATAGCAAAGCTGATGGTAATGCTATATATGTTACATACATACATGTGTTGTTCATCCTTCCTTTCGAAGAAGAATAATGTCCTCAATGAGTGATATCTTGACTCATGAGTAAATAGGAATTAAGTGAGACAGAGTTGCACAAAATCCTCAGCCTCATTCTTTCCTCCAGAGTTACTGAAGTCCAATGACAAGACAAATGTCAAGATAACTGGTGATGACCAAGGATAGAGTGGATGACATCAGTCCTTCCTTGCTTCCTTGTTTCCTTCCATGTTTCCATCCTTCCTTCTTTCCTCCCTCTTTCCCTCCCTTTCTTCCTTTCTTCCTTCCCTCGCTCATTTCTTCCTTTCTTCTTCCTTTCTTCTCTCAGCAATATCTAGAATGTGATGCAAGTTTCCTAGCACTATTCATACAAAATCATGATTTTGGAGGGGGAGTGATCTCTTGGTACAGTTGGTAATTAGATATCCATTTACATTAGATCTATGTCAATATCTTATATTTGATAACCTTTTTGTAACAATATTCTATTAGATTTATATGGCATATTTCTTCTATACATTTTTGTGTTATATACAATTCCCCTTTTCAATCTTTCCTCATTTTCTCCTTGTACTCTAGTCCTCAGATGACATAACTGGAGACATAACTGCTTCCTAGCCCAGTAAGTCTCTTTCTCAGGTGAGAGGAACAGTATTGTCAAACTTACACCTAATTTCTAGAACTCTCTCTGGCTGTGATCAGTCATCTGATTCAAAACTGTTAAGAGAAATAAAGTGGTAAGCAAATAGAGGTGAGCATGGTGGCAATAGTCAATTGAACATCTTGAACTGTATTCCAATAGATATCCTACATGCACCATGTTCAAAATGGCTTTCATTATCTCCTAGCCCCACTCAAGCCTTTCTGCTTTTGAACTTCCTTAATCTTGTCAAGGGTACCATGATTCTCCCAGTCACACAGATCCAGCATAAGAGAATGGAATAAGCATCCTAATAGTTCCTACTATGTGCCAGTCACCATGCTAAGCACTTTACAACTATTACCTATTCAATCTAGATTTTTTCATCCTCCATTCTTGACTCTTCTATTCTCTATATCCAATATTTTTTGGAGTCCTGTCAATTTTTCCTCTACTCTATCAATTTCCCTTTAATGTTAACATCACATATCTCCTATATATACTCACTCCTTTCCTATGAGAGTTCAAAAATCCTGGTGTAATCTCTTATTAGATCAAACCTGTGCTATTTCAATAGCCCTCTAGCAGCCTCCCTCTCACAAGTCTTTCCCCTCTTCAGGTCATCCTCTACTCAACTGTCAAAGTGATTTTCCTAAAGCTCAAATCTAAACATGCCACCCCTTTCCCACTCAATAAATTCTGATTGTTCTGTATTACCTTGAGGATCAGATTTAAATTTACTGTTTGGTATTTAAATATCTTCATAACCTCTCTCCCAAACTTGCCATACTTTTGGCAACAAAGTGGCCAAAGGTATTCCCTTGAACCTGAAATCAGAAAGATGTAAGATCAAATCCAGCCTCAGACTATTATTAGCTTCATGTCCTGAGGCAAGTCACTTTGTCTTTGTTTCCTCAAACTGTAAAATGGGGATCATAATAGCACCTACTTCTCAAGGTTATCATGTGGATCAAATGAGATAACATGTGCAAAATATTGAGCCCAGCAAAGCCAACACTTGACCTGGCACATAGTAGGCACTATATAAGAGTTCATTCTCTTCTTTTATCCTGGTACTCATCCCCATATATATCATGATCCAGTAACATTGGATCCTCCTTGCTTTTCCTTATAAGCAACTTTCTTCTCCTTTCTGTCTATTTCCACTGGCTGTGCCCCATGCCTGGAATTCTCTGCCTCTTGACTTCAATGGCTTTCTTTAAGTCAAGAACAGGACAAGGAACAATGGGTATAAGCTAGAAAGAAGGGTAGGGGGAAAATAAGCACATCCTAACAATCACATCTATTCTAAAATAGAATGTCTTTCTCACATAGGTACTACTCATTGTAGGTCTTCAACAAGTATCTATATGACCATTAATTAGTTAAATTATAATAAAGACTCCTTTTCAATAAATGATCACAGAGGAATGTTCCAGCTCAGAAATATTATGACTGTCTGTGCCAAAAGAAATAAACACCAACATTAAAACATTCAGCTCCATTCTCCATGCAGGACATAGAGGAGTGAGGCCAACTTTCCCGAGAGATCAAATGGAAGTGAGGAAGACAAGCATTTCCATACTGACTCAGATCCTCCCAATCTTCTCCTTTTGACAGCTCCACCAAGGGACAGGTTGTAGAAGGTCATGGTTGTCTTCCTTGATGTCAACTTCAAAAAGTTTGGGACATGGACCCAAACCTTATTAAAGGTTTCTTGCTCACAACAGAGGCAGCTAGAAGCAGATTTATATCTGCTCATTCCTGTGCTGTTATTTACAATTCTTTATTCTTCCATTGCTTCATTGACTAGTAAATTTGCAGTTGGAGCACAAGGCTTGCATTTTGGGGGCTATAAATCAGGTATACAAAGAATGGAAATGTTGCTGCTAATCTGAGCATAGAACTTAGCCAGCCTATTGAAATATAGGACAGGTCCCAGTTACACAGGTATGCAAAACTGGGCTTGAAGAATGAAAAAGGGACTGGTGATGGCACATTCCATTCTTTTCTAAGCCCCCGAGCATCCTGCTTAGACTCGGAGCAACATTGAAATCCAGGAATTGAGGAACTGCCACTTTAACTTGTACCTAAAACCAGTTGTGTTGAAATGAAAACTGCTGTAGTATCAGAGAATTATGTGGTCAGATTGTCTCTGATGACTTGTTGTGGATGAGGCATGCTCTATACCTCTCACTTTCCTTTCTTTCCAGAGAGTTGGCTTTATTGAAGTGTATCTGATTTTTTTTCTTCTAATATGTCAAACTGGCATTTTATTGATGCAGGCCCTTCTATAATACTGTAATACTTTTGATGTAATTTTGTACCAGAGTGGGATTTGGGGGGAAGGTTGCTTTCTTAACTGTTCTTTAAAAACAACAACCCTGCATAACTCATATAGTTCCACTTTCGGCAAGGCTTAAAGTAGCACAATATTTAGGTCACAAAAGAGATAACCTTTTTGATCTTTTTACTCATTAAGTCTCTGTGTGATTTGTCTTTATGTGAATAATAGCTGACATTTACACTGGGTGTTACATACCATGGTAACCCAGAAAAACATCTAGCTGCCAGTGTCTTGCCTTTTTTCAACAGGCTGTATTCATTAGTCAGTTAACAAGCATTTATTAAGAATTTACTATGTATGAAATGGGGCAGCTAGGTGGTATAGAGGATAGAGTACCAGACCTGCTGCCAGGAAATCTTACCTTTCTGAGTTCAAATCTGACCTCCAACATCTACTAGCTGTGTCACCCCAGGAAAATCACGTAACCTCATTTCCCTCTCTATACTCATCAGTAAAATGATCTGGAAAAAGAAATGGCAAACCACATAAGTGTCTTCACTATGGGACCCCAGGCAAGTCACTTAACCTTATTTGCCTCAGTTTCCTAATCAGTAAAATCAGCTTTACAAAGAAATGCCAAATCACTCCAGTTTCTTTGCAAAGGAATCTTAAATGAGGTCATGATGTGTTGGATGTGAGAAAAAAATGACTGAATAATGAAAAAAAAAAGTGTGAGATGCTGTATTAATGACTAGGGAAATAAAGAAAACATCCTTTTTGCAAGTAATCCATTGCCTCCTGTATCTTCTTATCTGCAGATTCCTTCTTCTTTAAAACTTCCATCCCCCATGTATTCTGACTAATGGGAGCCTCCTGCCCAGCCCATGACATCAGATGGATGAAAACAAGCAGGTGTCAATCAGTAAGAAGCCATGACTTGCAATAAAACACCCTGTTCTACATTGCTATATGGCTGTGTTATATGGGAAAGCCAAAATGTCCCAGATTAAAGAAGGATGACTGATCAAGAAGCTGTCAAGACAGAGAGGGTTGGAAGAAATCTCTCTCTTAGTTTATCAGGCTTCGTCTCCCTGCCAGGCCAATAGATTATTGACTTCAAGGTCTGGAAATTGTACAACTTGCCCATTCCAATGACCTAGTCAAATCATTCTCTTTCAACTGACAGTAATCCTATGATCCTCTTCTTCCTTTACCTCTTCCTCATCCTGCCACCAGACACAATGAGGAATCCAAAGCTAAGTCACTTCCCTTAAATAAGGTCAAATGTGCCCTTTAAAAGGGCCTGATTTTTTTTTTAATTATTGCCTGGTTTCCATTTTTGCCATCAATTCCCACACATCTTCAGAGCAGCTAGACATTCATACCATCATTATTTAGATCAGCTTTAGAACAATTTTAAAGAAAATATTATAGGCATGGTTATTCATATTTAACAGAAAAAAGAAACTGAGGTTCAGGGGGTTTAAGTATCTTGTTAAGGTTGTGAAGTTAACGTTAATACCAGAGACTAGATTGGAAGCCATCTTTCTGTTCACTTGAGGAACTGAAGCCCAGAAATCCTATAGGACTTGTCCAAGGTCAACTATAGTAAAAAGCAGAGCTGGAATTTGAATCCAAGTCCTCTAGATTTCGAAACCAGTATTCTTTTATACCAGGGTATAAGAAAGGAGGAAGAAGGAAGTAGATATAGTCATGACTTATAAATGTTAGATTTTGAAATATTTAGAGTTTTTTAATATATACACATGTGGTTATCTTTTTCTTTTTCTTTTTTTAAGAATATTTAATTTAGAATATTTATTTAGAATATTTGTACTTAGAATATGTCATGATGTCTGCTCCCCCTTCTAGAGCTGACAAACAGTTCCACTGGATTATACATGTATCATTTTTCAAAGCCCATTTCCATGTTATTCATATTTGCAATAGAGTGATCTTTTAACATCAAAACCCTAGTCGTATCACCATCGAACCATGTGATGTGTTTTTCCTCTGTGATTCTGTTCCCACAGTTTTTCCTCTGAATGTGGATAGTGTTCTTTCTCACATATCCCTCCGAATTGTTCTAGAATACTGCATTGCTGTGAATAGAGTATTAGTCTCTGTGTATAATGTTCTCCTGGTTCTGCTCCTTTCACTCTGCATCAAATCCTGGAGGTCATTCCAATTCCCAAGGAATTCCTCCAGTTCATTATTCTTTTCAGAGTAATAATATTCCATCACCATCAGATAGTACAATTTGTTCAGCCATTCCCCAATCGAAGGGCATCCCCTCATTTTCCAATTTTTAGCCACCACAAAGAGTGCGGCTATAAATATTTTTGTACAAGTATTTTTCCTTATTATCTCTTTGAGTGCAAACCCAACAGTGGTATAGCTGGGTCAAAGGGCAAACATTCATTTAAAGCCCTGTGGCCATAGATTCAAACTGCCCTCCAGAATGGTTGGACCAAATCACAATTCCACCAACAATGCATTAGTGTCCCAATTTGCCATATCCCTTCAACATTTATCAGTTTCCTTTGCTGCCCACATGTATTTTTCTATATACATGTTTATAAATAATATATATCTACATGTATGGATATGCAAAAATCATTATACCTATACACAATTAGAGCATATATATACATAAAGATACATACACATATATTCACATATACATATCCATTTCCCTGAGATAACTCTCTAAATAAAATGGGAGTTCTTAACGTGGCATCTGTAAACATTAATTTTCTGTTTGATAACTCCATAGCAATATAATCTGTTTCTTTTATAATTTTATATGTTTAATTTCATGAAATTTATTTCATGAAAAAAATCCTTTGAAGAAGTCTGGCTTCATCAGACTGCCAAACAGGTATATGAAACAAACATGGTTAAGAACATGTTCCCTCAGGCTATGGATTGCCAAGGACTTGCTGATCTGCATTGGTGGAGAGAATTTCCATACTGGAAGTTCTCCATCCCATTCAAATCATGAGTCTATCACAATCCAGCCTATCCTAGTTCTTCAACAAAATCTCATACATGTAAAATCTCTCTTCCTGTCAATGTTAGAAATGACAAGTTTCCCTGAATATCGGGGTTCTCTGCTTTGCTCTCTCCATCAGAAACGGAAAACTCTTCTATGTGAAAGAAGAGTAATTAACTTCTTTAAGCTCACTGAGGGACAATTTCAGTTTACACTTACCCAGGCAAGTTTTCAACAGCAGCTCCCTGCAACAAAGAATGGAAAATGTCAAAGCCTGAGCAGTTAACTGCTTAACAATCAGCCCAAAAGTGCCGACTTTGAAAGTCCATGCACAGACGGTTATTGTCTCCAGGACTGGCATCACACAAGTGAGACTGCCTTTTTCTGCTTTTGCTTTTTTTACCCGGGGCACCTTTGACTGTGAATGCCATTCATCACCATCCCCATTGTCTGGCGCTTTAGAGATCTCACTACCAACGAGAGCAGCAGGAGATTCGGGCAGAGGAGAAGAAACGGCTCTAGGATCGGTTTTTAAAGAATGTGAAACATTTTACCTGCTTTGTATTTTGGCTTGTTCTATATCTGTCTCAATGTCACTCGTGCTATTGTCCCTGTGTTCTGAATACATACTTATTAAGGGACAGCTAAGATACCTAGCAGTGGTGACTGGGAAAGCAACGACTCAGTTCCTTTGCCCAGTAGCTATGACTGATGTCCCAGGGAATACTTCATCCCATTTCTGGGGTCCCTAAAAGATGGTACTTTGGCACCTGGGAAAGGGCATTGGATTTAGGGCTAATGGACTTGTGCTTGATCCAATACCTGATATAACCCGATGACTTTGGGAAAATTAAATAATTTCCCTGGGCCTCTGTTTCCTCATTTTTTAAATGGGGGAATTGTACCAGGGAATCTCTGAGGTCTTTTTGAGTTCTACATCTAGCCACCTGTGAATCAATGTTACTTAGAAGTCATGATAGTAGGAAGTACAGAGTTCAGTTCTTCTATTGCCAGAGGAATCAAATACAGAGGGCCGTCAGCCACAGACTGTCCATGATGCACCAGAGTATGGCCCATATCAGATAAAAATATAATTGGGGGGGGGCAGCTGGGTAGCTCAGTGGATTGATAGCTAGGCCTAGAGACCGGGAGGTCCTAGGTTCAAATCTGGCCTCAGATACTTCCCAGCTGTGTGACCCTGGGCAAGTCACTTGACCCCCATTGCCTAGCCCTTACCACTCTTCTGCCTTGGAGCCAATACACAGTATTGACTCCAAGACGGAAGGTAAGGATTTAAATATACATATATATATATATATATATATACATATATATATACAAAATTGGGAAATATTTATCAAAATAAATAAGTGAATAAACCAAATATGTAAATATGTGTGGTTTTCTAAGTTGATATGACTTCAAATCCATCAAATCCATAGGCATGGTTTGATGGCCCCCATTTCTATTTGAATTGACACCATTACTTTATCCTACCATTTTCTAATTAAATAAAAAAAATTGGAGAAGTCGAAATATCAGAGTCATTATGTTCATTTATAAAATGTTGGTGAAGGGATTAGGTAGTCTCTGAACTCACCTCAAGTTCTAACATTTGGTGGACTAATTTGACCAAAAAATGGCACCAGGTAGAAACATTGCTGGAGATCTGTGATGATATCTGTTTTCTTTAATTACCAAATGACTAGAAAGTTGTAGTGGCTGTTGGAGCTGGGAAAGAAGCATTTAAAAACATGAACCTTTATTTCAAAGGATGTATGAATAGAGAGCTGTGAATGAAATAGCAGATCCCAGTAAGATAGCTCTGCAGAGCTCTTACATGGCTTTGATAGTTATTTCTCAGACATTTCTGTGCTCCTTCTGATGGATTAGGCTGGGAATAGAGGAGGATAATATCTTATAAAAGTGCTTTTCTATCTGTGGTTGAGGGATGGAGAGTATTCCCTTTGCCTCTGGTAGCAATGCAATGAAAATAACACAAGTATTGAGTCAGGGTGGTTGGACCATGAAAGACATCCTGAAAATGGTACCATGGTCCAGTAGTTAGAAAACTAGATTGGGAGCCCAGAACCTGGGGCCCTATTCTCAAAGCTTACTGACCAACTCCCAAAATACTACAAGGGCTGTTTCTGTGATTCTGAGGTGGTTTTTGGTTTTTGCGTGATTGATCAAGGTGAGTGCTTTATGTGGCCCAATCCATTGGTTATTTGAGCAACCCACTGATTTGCTTTGCTGCTGCTATGCACATCTGGACTGATACAGGACTAAAGAAAGGGTGTGCTATTCCATGTCAAAACTATTTGATTTTGGACAATGTGAACGGGATCCACAGAAAACAAGAGTTTTTAAATTAACACAATTCTGAGGCATGTTCTTAAACCTTGCCATATTGCCAAAGCTGACAAAAAAGGAAAGTGATGAATGTTTTATGAGCATAACAAGAATAATAATAAGGTTTCTAAACTACTTTATACAGGATATCTCACTTGATCTTTATGACAAAGCTTATAGGTGGGTGCTATTAATATCCCCATTTTACAGGTGACAAAACTGAGGCTCAGAGAGGACAACTGAATTCTCCATACCTAGTGATTGCCTGAGGCAGGATTGCCTGAGTTAGATGCTTCCTGAATCCAAGAAGAATCATCTACTGCCCCCATCTCCAATCTGTACCTCTGAATCTCCTTTTCATACCCAACACTTAGAAAATGCTATAGAATTTCAACAAAATGGGTTCAGAATGGGCCAGATGAACATGTTACATGAACTACTTTACAAATTTGTTTCTCAAATTTAATTTTCACAGATCTTAAGCATTTTCATGATGATAAAACTTCTACTCAAAATTATTCACTTCCTCAAAAAAGATTGCAGGTGAAGCAGTGAGCTTGGTTGCCATTCCATTTTGCAGACCTGTTTGTGGACCTTTCCACCACATCAAAGGAGACTGCCTGGTCAAAGGAATCCATGAAGTCCCGAAAAGAAAAATCACAGCATTATATGCACGATACAAAAGAGATGTTTATGAAATTAATCTAAGATTACATGTTACAGTAAAGTCACATTTCAGCAGTGAGATTTTTCTCTATATAGATGGGACAAACAATGAAGACTAAGAAAATGTCCCACCTGCCCACCACCACATATCACAAACATAGGAATGATATTTAACCCGACTACAGTCTTTGGAAAGACATGAGTGAAGTCTCCAAATTCTTAGGCAGTTCCGAACAGACAATTAAAACATGTAGTTTTCATGTCACGGCCACCTTCTTGAGTTTCTGGGTTCAATATTAAGTATATTCAGTAGAAGCTATGGCTCACAAGCCAAGGTTCACTTCTCCAGATTTAATTTCCTTTATCCTTTGCCAACTTCCTAAACTTTTACCCTCTCATCCCTACCCCACCACATCTTTAAAATAAAAGTATTAACTGATCCCCGAGGTCCTTTTCTGCTTGAAACCTGTGAAGAACAGTAAGTCCTCCCTTCCCTACAGTGTCATAGAGAGATGTAACCATCACAGGTTGATCCTTAGAACCGCTATTTTCCAAAGGCAAGATTTGGCCAGGTCTTCCAGAATTAGCGTTTGCTTTCTACTCACTGAATCATGCTACCATTACTCAAAAACAGTCGTAAAATAAATAAATTAGCAAGTGTTTAGTCTTGGGTTCATCCACTACCATATACAGGGAGGATAGGAGGATATAAGGTGACGACATCTTGAATTTTCTTACTAATAAGCTGTTTCTTCCACCCAGACAATCTAAATAATTTGAACATCTATTCTTTGGCAACACGATTGATGAAATTATTATCTGTAAGTTCCAGGCATCATAACATCTGTAAGTCCAAAGCTATGAGGAGAGATATGTGTCAATATGTCTAAAACATCAGAGTTCAAAACCCGCTCAGAATCCTTAGCTTTAACCCTCGAAAGCAAACGTGCCCCTTTGAAGCTGATGGCTTTTAACAAAGTGTAGCAAACTGCTGTTTAAGAACCTTAACCTTGGCAATAAATCTTAATGATTTGGAAATACATGGGCTGAAATTCTTGTGAGGGGAATCTTAAAGTCCCTGAGTAGAGTAGAAGTCTTATTTATCTTTTTATCTACCCCACATCAGTTTAATAATTAATCATTTAATAAAGAGATGTTGAATTGTATGGAATTATTTAAACCTGTTGTTGCTTGATTGTTTAGGGGGAAAGCAATGGACCCAGAAAAGGTAAGGTCTGGGTTTGAATATGACCACAGACACTGTATGAGCCTGGTTAGGTTTGTGCCTCAGTTTCCCCATCTGTAAAATGAGATTAATAATAGTACTTATCTTATAGTGTTGTTGTGAGCATAAAATGATATACTTATAAAATACTTGGCAAATGATGAAGTGCTATGAGACGATTTTGTTTCTCTTGTTAATAAACATTTATTAAGCAATGACCATGGGGAGACAGCCATTAGAATGTAGTAAATAAAGAGCTAGCTGCAGAGTCAGCAATATTTTGGCTCTTTTTCCTTCTATCCAAATAAATGCATGACCCTAAGCCAGTCACCTAAACTCTGAGTGCTCTAGATAGTTACAAATCCACATTCATAGAGGTAAGTTCCTCATCAGTTATTTCCCCCACTAGGCAAAAATTGCAAATTTGTTGAAAAACAAATCTCTGGGGGGCAGCTGTGTGGCTCAGTAGATTGAAAGCCAGGCCTAGAGACTGACAGTCCTGGATTCAAATCTAGCCTCAGACAGTTCCCATCTATGTGACTCTGGGCAAGTCACTTAACCTCCATTTCCTAGCTCTTACCTGTCCTCTGCCTTAGAACCAATATGCAGTAGTGATTCTGAGACAGAAGGTAAGGATTAAAAAAAAAACACCACCGTGTTAGGCTTTGGGGAATCCAAGAAAATGGGGCAGTGGTTCCTACCTTCAAGAAGATTTCTTGGGGGGGAAAGGGATAGAATAAACTGAAAAGCAACATGAAGCAGTGGGAAAAGCAGTTATTCAACATATATTTATTTTTTCTTATAATAAATTTTTATCATTTCCAATTATATTCTATATAATGTTCTAAATATCTTTCTGATATTTTGTAATCCATGTTCTCTCTCCCTCTCACCTGACCCTCCTCCCCAAGAAGGTAGATAAGATGATATGTTTTATACAGATGATCATATAAAACATATTTCTATGTTTGTCATATAGTGACAAAAGAGGAAATCAAGTAAATAATATGTTTCAATTTGCATTTAGACTCAATCTGTTCCTTCTATGGTGCCAGCCAACCTATATTTCTTAACTCCCTTTGTGCCTGGCATTGTGTTAAGTGTCAGGGATATAAAGGAGGAAAAATAAAAAAGAACAAGAACAACACCCTAAAAAACAAACAAACAAGAAACTCCTATTAATGACTTAGCAAAAGAGGTGACCTAAAACATAAGGGTGGGAGCTTTTTCATCAGGGTGCTGTGGAGATGGGAACAGCTAAATTCTCCTGTTGCTGCTTATGGTCTTACAGGAACATAGAAATCTATGTCTCAAGATATGCCTCCTTCACAGTGAGCCTAACACTAAATGACTAGTTATGTTTTTTCCCCAGAAAATATGGTTTGAAACTTTTTCCCAGTATTTCTTGACTACATGAATCCCAACATATAACGTAATATCTAATAGACTCAGTTTACTCATCTGGGAAATGGAGGCAAACAAACTTATACTTTTTCATGTACCAATTATGAAGAGAGTACTTTGTAAATCTTAAAGGAGCATAATGTGAGCTATCATTAAAACATGTCACATTGTCTTGCCTAGCATATAGCATTCTGTCTTTGAACATTAGCCACAGACTCTGAGCAGGAAATATATTTAACAGACACATACCTAATTTTAATCTGAATTTTTCCAATTGACTCTTTACCAAACTGTCTGACTTTTTAATGTTTTTCTTGGTGACTAAGTCTAGACATATGAAATGAAATGGAGCAACGAGGCAGTTATCTGGATTACTTAAGAGCCAAATTATTTTTATTTCTATAATCAATCAAATAGATTTTTATATTTATATTTTGGTGGTGTCTTTTCTATCTGAATTTCCTGTTTATATAATCCAAGCTCCCTGACTAATTACCATTTTTCCCCTTTCTCCAATTGTAAATGTGACCAAATTGTGTTTCTTTTATAAGGGGCCATTATTGTCACATTCAGTATGAAAAATCATTGGATTACCTCCAAAAGTTCATTCAATTCACTTGAGGTTTTAGGTTAATTCTGATAATCCAACATAAAGCATCCTAAATGTGCTTGGCACTCTCTGTGTTCTTTCTCCACCAAACCTTGAATAATATTAACTGAGTTACATATTTCTTCATTTCTGATCATTAGGCATACCAAGAATAATGTCATTAGCTCTCATATTTACCCCAGAGTAAAGGTGAAAGTGAAGTTGATCATTTCATTAAAATATTCAGGCCATATCATTTTTCTTAGCATATTTAATAAATTAAAGTAATAAAATTGGGACTGAATCTCTTTTCGCAAAAGATTATTTTTTTAAAAAGTTGTTTTCCTTCATTCAGATGGAGCATATTTGGCAGCCCATCAACTTCAATGTGGATACTATAGAAAAGGCTAGCCCAGACTCAAGGTATTCCATGGACTAGTCTATACCATATTTCAAGAGCCCCTACTGATGTGATTGATTAGCCAGAGGACACAATCACTTTAAAACAAAAGCTTTAAGTATATATGTATATGTACGTGTGTTTACACATATGTACATGCATATTAACATGCTCGCGTCACCAAAACCACAAACATTGGTTTCAGTGGAGATAAAAAATTGGCACTTGAAATGAGAATATTTTCTCCCCTAACAGCAAATTTGCTTTTGAGAAAATTATATTTAATTGTATTTTAGGCATGATTGTTTTCCTTGGATCCTTTTCTCATTAGCTTGACTAGAACATTTCAATATGTAATAAAATTTTGAAAATTGACTGGCATTTGGGGATTTGTAGATCAGAGGTATCAGCATTCCTTCTCAGTCCTAAGAGTTATTTGGACTATCACAAATTTTGATCCAGAAGATGAATGCGAATTATGCCTAGGAGTTTTGAAAAAGATATACCTGGTCTAAGAGAAAGGAGTGAAGACGGGACAAATTGAGCAGTAGCAATAACAGCAGGAGGAAGGCAGAATGCCCACTCCAGTCCTGGTCTGAATTATCTTAGATAAAAAGCATCAGTGGCACAAAGGGAAATACGTGAAATGAGAAACTGAGAGGGTTGGTGAGCTAGGCAAAGAAAGGAGAAATTGAGGTGGACCAGTGGGCCTCATAGGCATATAATAAAAGGAAATATAGAATAAAGCTACTAGTGGTGCTCACCTCTTCAAAGTCAGAGAGAGGATTTTGCTCCAGTTCTCCCTTCTCTGTTCATGACCAGCTGCAAACATCATATTATGGTCTTTTCATTTTTTCTACCTGAACATTTCCAATGGGCTGATTTTTGCCTCAAGAACAAAGAAACCAGAGTTTATCTGGAAATACCTAAAATTTAGATTTGGGAAGAAAGCCAAACTTCATTCCAATTGGAAGAAATTTTCCTAAGAGGGGGCCCTGAACTGTTGTGATTTTTGTAGTAATTTGTTTTACAGGAAGATAGTAGGCAAGGCCAAGGGAGGATTCAGTTCTGCCACTTTCTAAAAGGAACAAAGACACAGTAATTGTCTTGTAGCAGATGGCCAAATCTTCTCTTCACAGCAATATCCACTGTGGTTCCAAAAAGAAAGGTTTTGTCTAAATGTCATAGAAATTTAAATCTGGATGGTACCTTGAGATCATCTAGTATAACCTCATAATTTTATAGATGATGGATCTAAGATTCAGACGTGGTAGGAGATTTGATCTAAGTCCAATTGCTGTGCTGGGAGCCCAAAGTCACTGTAGTGAAAGGCACTTTATATTTGAAATTATAGAATAATTGAATGATATCTGACTCTAATTGGAAATCTGGAGTAATATACTTAATCACAGGATTATGGATTTATAGCAATAAAACACTGTAGAAATCTTTAAAATCTAACCCATTTATTTTATATCTGAGGAAGCTAAGACCTAAAGAAATTAAGAGATTTCTCCATTTTCTGCCATGTTGTACATAGCAGAAACTGGATTTGAAAATGAATTTTTTCCAATTCTAAATCTTAGTGCCATTTGTACTACTCCATTTATTACCAATGCTGATCAGTCATTTAGTCATATCTAACTCTCCGTGACCCATTTTGGAGTTTTCTAGGCAAATATTCTGGTGTGATTTGTCATTTCCTTGTCCAGCTCATTTTATAGATGAGGAAACCGAGGCAAATTGTGTTAAATGACTTGCACATGGTCACACAGCTATGAAATATTTGAAATTTGATTAGACTCATGTCTTCCAGACTCCTCCTTGGTGTTTTATCCACTTTGCTATATCATCCTGCCTCAGAAACTTTAGAATACAATTTTTTTTAATCTATAAAATTTTAGGGGTAGACTATGTGATACAGTGGAAATAATACTGTATTTAAAGGTGGAGGGAATAATTTTGAAATCATATTTGTTCTTTATTACTCTCTGAACTTACAAAAGAAATTCAATCTTTATGGGTTTCAGTCTCTTCATCTATGGAATAAAGGTAGTGAAATAGATAATCTATTAATGTCCCTTCCATCTCAAGCTTAGTTATGTGATAAGATTGTGATGATGATGAACCTGGGGCAGCTAGGTGACTCAATGTATAGATACAATCTTGGAAATCGGAATTCCTGGGTTCAAGTGTGGATTCAGACACATTTTAGGTGTATAAACCTGAACAAGTCATTTAACCCCATTTCCCTAGCCCTTACAACTCTTCTATCTTGGAACTGACATTTAGTATCAATTCTAAATCAGAAAGAAGAGTTTTTATTTTTATAATACGTCCTATGAACTTATGTCATTCAACTTTCAGTCTAGAAAAATTCCTATTGATTCACATTGTCTTGATTGTCTTTGTCCCTTGAGACCTAGTTTTAATGACATCTCTCAGGCGAAATAGTAAATAGAGATCTTTTCTGTCAGTTTTTGGTGAGTATCCAAAAATCTGCTTTAAAAATACCAAAAAAAAAGGACTAAAAAGACAATCTCGGTAACTTTGCCAACCATTTGCTAATAAATGATGTAATTTCTAACTAAAGTAATTCAATTTCTCTTAGTTGTCGCAATTATTGACCTTCTGATTATAGGTTGTGTTTCGCCTTAAGTGGAACCTGGCTTAGAGGTGTTGCTACAATAAAGAAATTGAGATCTTCAACATCTTATTGATTCTTGAGTACAAAAAGTAAAAGTCCTTGACTCACTATTTTTGGACATGAGCCAAGGGCTGGCCAGATACTACTCAGAATTCAGTCACACATCCAAAAAACATTTACTATGTACCTACTGTTTGCAGGGCACCAGCTCACATGCTGATGGAGATTTGTTATTTAAATAAAACTCAACCTCCATCCTCTTTCTTCAAGTCATTTGAAGATGTTGGCCTTCCATTAGATTGCAAGTTAATATCTTTTTTGTTTTATGTAGCCTGAAAATGATAAATTGCTATTAATTATCTTTAAAGACGAGTAACTGAAATGAGGGGATATTGTTGGCATGGAGAAAAAGCTAATGGGACAGAAAAAGAAGCCAGGAGTAAGGAAAATTTCAGTCCTGTTACTTTCTTAGCTAAAGGAACTGGTATTTTTTTTCTCTTTGTATTGATTCACAAAAGCAGGATTAATAATTGTCCAGTTCAAATAAGCCTTGTAGTTAGCATGGGAGACCAAATTTTCCTCAAATTATCAATTACACTTATCGGTGGTCTTGTGAAATTCCTTCTCAACCTCACCCCAATCCTTAGAAGAAGAGAAAAATTCTGGAGTACAGAAATTGCTTTGTTTTGTGTTTGCTTACTTAGTAACAAGCATCTGCCTGTTTTGCATATAGTAGGTGCTTACTAAAAGAGAATTGAAAATTGGTTCCTTGAGATTGAGAATAACAATACTATGAAGAAAGAAAATTTTGAGTAATGTAAAAATGGGAAAAGGAAGCTAGTATAACTGAAAAATAGGGATATTTAGAGACATAGAATGAATAGATGAGAAAAGACTTCCCATTTATTTTCCTTTCCCCTTCCTTCTTTCTTTCCTCCTTTCCTACCTTTCTCCATTTCTTCTTTCTTTCTATCTTTTTTGTTTCTTTGTTTCTTTTTTCTTTATTTCTTCTCCTCCCTTTTCCTCCTCCTTTTTTTCTCCATAACTTTATTAGACAATCCTGAATTAGGCACTGGAAGATTAAGTGGTTTTCACAAGATTATATAATCAGAATGTGTCAGAAGCAAAACTTGAACTTGGGTCATTCTGACTTCTTTATATTTAACAAGCTCTACCTCTTGGTCATTTTAAGAATCAGTAAATAACCAGTGAATATGTTCACCTTGCCATCAATGCTCCCATTGATTGGCAACTTTGAAACTTCCTAAAATTTGCTCCAAATAATTCTCTAGGCCACATATCTGCCAGTCAATTAGTATTTATAAAGTGCCTACTACATTCCAGGAACTATGCTAAATGCTGGAGATATAAAGAAAGGTAAAAGACAGCCCCTATTCTCAAGGAATTTACAGTCTAATGGGAGAGGTAATCTGCAAACAAACTGGGCTAAAGAGAAAGTAAAGGTTATCCATAGAGGGAAGGCAGTAATATTAAGAAAAGTCAGGAAAAGTTTCTCATAGATGTTATTTTTAGATTTTACCTTAGAACTGAAAGGAAGCCAGGGAATTTAAAAGGCAAAGATCATAGCATGTCTATCAGAATAATTCCCACCATCATATTTCAATCTCTGCCTCCTCTCCTCAGCTTTCCACTTGCCTTTGTAGCTACCTGTTGGATATATCCATTTGAATGGCCAAGTGGTACTAGAACATCAATATATGTACAGAATCAGAATTTCAACAAAAATTCTGCTTTTGCTCCTGATTCCCTCATTTTGTTAAGAGGACCTACCATTCTCCTCATCAATTAGGATTAAAGTCTTGAAGTCTTCTTAGTGGCTACTCCATTTACTTTCCTCAATTTATATACTCAATTAGTTGGAAGTTTTGTGGTCTATAAATCAAGGAAACCATTTAAATGCCAGGAAATCATTTATATGGATTCTCTTCTTCCTATTCTCACTGGACCACACTCATCCCTCAGAGCCCTCTTTGCCAACTACTTATATTACAGTAGCAACTCGTGTTCAGTCTCAGTCTTCCTAAATCTAAATCCAGGATATATTTTTTAAGACTCAATTGCTCTAAAACCCTTAATGCCTCCTGGTTGCCTATAAAAGTGTTTAGTCTAATACTGAAGCCTCTCCATCAATGAGAACTTTATATTCCTATTACATCATATTTCATATACTCCCTACACTAGCCAAATAGGTCTATTCACTTTTATACATGTAATTTCCTGCCCATTTCTGTTGTTGTTGTTTGGTCCTTTCAGTTGTTTCCAACTCTTCATGACACCATTTTGGGTTCTCTTGGCATATTGGAAGAGTTTGCCATTTCCTTTTATAGATGAGGAAACTGAGGCAAACTGGATTAAGTGACTTTGCCAGGGTCACACATTTAGTGTCTAAGCATAAATTTGAATTTGAGTCTTCCTGAACCGGGCCTGATACTCTAGTCACTGTACCACCTAGTTACACCATGCTGAATCTCAAAGATTTCCTTAAGCTTGGAATCCTCTACTTTATTTTCTCCCCTTATTGGAAGCCTATACATTACTCAAGATCCATCACAACTTTCAATACTACCTTGAGTACTACTACTGAAAATCTAATGTTTCCTTCCTCCATTTGGGGAGATCAGGTAGGTGCTGTTGTTCAGACTTTATTTTATAGCTATTATTTTTGTCTAGGAAGATCTACACACATCTACTAACCATCTACTATGTTCCAGACTCTATTCTAAGAGTTGGGGATGTGAATAATGACAAAAATGGTTCCTGCCTGCTGGGAGTAGAGAATCTAATGAGGTAGATAACCTTAAACAAATATATACAAATAAAATTTACAGGATAAATTGAAGATAATCTCAGAGGAAAGGCACAATCTCCTTGAGTAGACTGCAATCTTCTTGAGGATAAGAAACATGTCTTCTCTGCCTATGTAGCTTAGTATTTATCTATCATAGTGCCTCATAGGTACCTAATAAATATTTATTGGGTTTAATTGAATTGAATGACTCTCTTCTAGTTTTGCAATCCCTCGGTGGCCATAAAGCCTCCAGTTCTCTGCTCCATTAGGTGAAAATAGGGATGGGGGAGCTATAAGGAAATGGAGGAGAATATAAGGAATTGGAAAATGAGAAATATGGAATGGGAAAAGGGAAAAGGGAATTAAAAATGAAGAATTGAATGAGGAACAAGAAAAGAAAACAGAGGGTATATTTGAACTCTCTCATTATTGTTTCATTTAAAACATATATAACACCTGAATTTAACAATTCAATTAAACAAATATTAATCACTTATTATGCATAAGGTAAGAGCCACTATGATCTAATATATAGAAAGGATGCCTCCAAGTCTGTGTTCAATCCCTGCCTCTTATGTACATTAGTTATGTGACTCTGAGAAAATCACATAACACATTTAAGTCTTTTAGAGATAGGGTTCTGTTCCGCATTGGTGGAAGGAGTTTACTCACTGACCAGTTCCTACACCAATAAAATCCAAGACCCAAGAAAATGATCTATGTTTTTAACGAATAATGCTTGGAAATGATCAAATAAAATATATTAAAAAAAATCCAAGACCCAGACTAAACAACAACAATGAGAACAATAGCCAAACAATAACCATAGCTCAAATTTAGAAAGCACATTGAGGATTTCAAAATTATTCCCAATTTTTTAAATTTGATTCTCACAATAATATCCCTACCCCTGTTTCTTAGTTTCCTTTTACATATTATCTTCCTCCATTGGAGGCATGGTAGTCTTCTTGTATTTGTGTTCATGACATTTTTAATAAATGTTCTGTCTGTCTGCCTATTATAGCCATTTTACAGATGAGAAAACTGAGGTCAAGATAAACTGAGTGATTTGCTCAGGCCACACATTAGAGCCTGAAGTACTTTATGCTAGGTGTTGGTAAGTGAAAACAAACAAACAGAAAACTAGTTCCTATATGTAAGAAGTTTCCAACCTCCTAGGAGGGTACAGCATGTTCATAGGTAGATAAATAGAATTGTTTTTGATGGTAGTGGTGGTTTTCTAGGCTTACCATTTCATTCTTCTGGGGAACTTCTTCAGAGGAAGCATGTTTGCACATAATTGTTTTCATGTGATCTCCCCCATTAGAATTTGAGCTTTTTGATAATTAGGAATTATCTTTTGTGTTTATTCGTACCTCCAGTAGTTAGCTGATTGCTTGGCAATAATAAATGCTTAGGAAATGCTTGTTAAATCTGATCCCAATAACTTTTTCTTTCCATTGTACTATTCTTCCTCTTCTCTCTGATGAACTCTACCATTTGTTTTTCCTTTTTTTTTCCTGATAGAAAATACCTCATACATATTAAATGATAAATGGTGGAATCAAGAAAGGAAAGGTTAAAAACCATCCCCAAAGGAAAAGACAAGAGCTCACTAGCATGACTAAGGGGGAAAGAGGATTATTTTAGTTCTAAATTCCTGATAATCTCTATCTCTCAAGAGCCATGCTGATGACCCATCAGACAAAACAGCCCATACTTAACAGCCTCAAAGGCTCCATTCAATTCTCTCTTTGGCTGAAGGTCACCTGTAATTATACTCTCACCCACCTTCCAGGGTCATTGAGAAGAATAACTAATGCATCACTGAGAACTACTTTGAAGTGGTATATATTGAAAACCAGTTTCACATCTTATCTTACAAAAATTCACAGCAAAGGCAGGCTAACAGAAATGCCTTTGGATATGTTGAGGAGGAGAGATTCATTTATTATTAATTATTAAAAAATAAACATTCTTCTCCCCCACCCTAACTGAGAGTTGCCATTTCTGAGTATCTTCTCCCAAGGATAACTCAATAAATACCATTGATATGTAGTGAATTTCTCACCATTCTCCACATGTCATGTTGTCTTTTGGGTGAGAAGAGAGGGCGATGAGACATGACAACAGTCATGAGTGTGTTGTGACTTTTAAAAATAAACTTTTTAGAATGTTTCAACCTTTCATGTAAAAACATAGTTATATTGAGGCAGAATTCCTTGGCTCAAAAGTGGAGTGAATTTTGAGGTTGTGATTTAAATGAACATTGTTGTATGAGTAGATATCCCATTAAAAGTGGGAAAATCCCCTTTCTGATGCATTTAAAGGAACAAATTATAGCCTGACTCCATGGGGAATCACATTTAAGTTGTTCATGTTTATTTCTGCTTAGGTAATAGGAAGGTTTTAATAGGCAGAAGAAGAAAAATGTACAGCTAGCTGGTAAGGTAAAGACAAGTGGTAAGTTCAGAGGTAATTAAAAAAAGAAGTAAAAAGGGACTGCATACAGAAGTTGTATAGCTTATAGGAAACTAGGGATAAGGAAGGAGAAAAGGGGATTATTATTACTATTAATTATTTTTAATGTTGGTGTAGGGAGAAGAAGAGAAGAGGAGATGGTATTTATAATGTCACACAGCCTTGAGTTGTAGGCTAAGGAAATAATTAAGAGTTATGGAATCTTGGGGGCAGCTGGATTACTCAGTGGATTGAGAGTCAGGCCCAGAGATGGGAGGTCTTGGGTTCAAATATGGCCTCAGACACTTCCTAGCCATGTGACATTGGGCAAGTCACTTGACCCCCATTGCCTAGCCCTTGCCACTCTTCTGCCTTAGAACCAATACCCAGTATTGATTCTCTGATGGAAGGTAAGGGTTTAAAAAAAAGAGTTATGGGATCTCAATGACTTACTGGAAAAGGAGCCTGCTGTTTCTGTGCCTATATTCAGTTAGTTGATTAATCAGTCAATAACTGGTTGATTAATATGCAGGAATCAGATGGCTACTAACCAGAGTTTGAGTATTACAGAATTCCATAAGATGGAAAAAAGGTAGTCATGACTTTGGCTATGATGACCAATGGTATCACTGAAGTATTGTCCAGATAATCCATCAACTGGAGGGCAAGATATCCAGAGACCAGCATTACAAAGAAGACTCTGACCTCATCTTAGGAACAAAGATAGAAGTCATAAAAAGAGAGAAACTTGAATAAAGATATTTCTCACTACTGTCATTTCTGTCAGGCTAATGATCTGAAGAGTATGATAGATTTCTTTTACTACTCTTCCCCCTCATTACCTACATTTCATTTCAAAATATAAAGATGAAAATCTGTATACATATACCTACACACACACACACACACACACACACACACATACAGACACACACATTCTTTTCCTATTTATTGCTATGAAAATGAATTTGTGAGCAATTGGGAGATTTTCTTTGCCCATCTTTAAAAATCTGTGAAAGAAAATGTGAGAAGATTTAGGAAATCAATGGCTTGATGTGTTCGCTTTATATAGGGATGTTTAACCAATTTCCTTTCATATTTTACTGTATTCTAAATCTGTCTGATCATAGAATGTTATGTATCTGAGTCCTGTGGGAGTGGGAAGTTGTGAACTGAGAAGGGAGAGCCCGGACAGAAAGGGTGGGTAGTCTAGACCTGTTTAAAGACCATAGACTTGGCAGAGGCAAGACAGCAGTGTATTGGCAGTAATTCAGCTGAATTCTCCAAAATTCCCCTCTGAGGAACTTGAAAATAACAACTCAAATCAAATTCTGGAGTGGCAGAGCTGACAAAGGGTTGGTGTGAGACATTAGGGACAGTTTAAGAGGTTGGCAAAAGAGGTCTATTACAGTGGGGTGGTGGTTGGTCCATTCTGCAGTATACCTTATGGCAACAGCAGCAGTTTTGGAAAGCAACTGCAACAGTAGTGGCAGCAGCTTCCAGAGCTCTCAGCCCATAATCAGTAAGAGAATCAGAAAAGTGGTTGGACACAGATACAGGAGACCCTTTATTAAAACTTGGTTCAAGATACTTTTGAATTGCCCATAAAATAGTTACAGTTTGGTGCATCAGGATAAAGAGGAGCAGCAGGACTGCAGAATAGAAAGGACCAAATCATAATGCCAGGGCCAAAATAAAAAATAGCACTTATGGCATGTGTTATTATCCTTCTCAGGGGGGACTATGTTATTGTTGTGAACTTTGATTTGAATTTGAGTCTAATTTAGAACAAGAAACTACCTCCCATATTCCAGAAGGTGATTTTATTTTTGGAGAAGGAGCCATGAAGATGCCTGCAGAGACCACACACTGCATCAAAAGATCTAGAGTGAACTTTGAGTTATGGTGAATTTGAACTTTGGGGAGTTAAATGCATTTGTTTTGCATGTACACTCTTATGCCAAAAGGGGATTGCCCCATAATTAGCTTTTTGTCAATGCACCTAACATTGGTTTTGTTCTTTTTTCTCTTTTATTTCCCTTTATAACCAAATTATTGGAATTTCCCTTTAAAAACTGTGATATCTATATATACCTCTAGTTAAAGTTTTAAGTTAGTTATATTTCCATAACTGCTTTGAGAAGATTGGTCTCCCAAAGTATCACAGGAGGATATTTGTAATTAGAAAATCTTGTACACCTGGACTTCATCTCCCAGCATTCCTTTCCCTTTTGTCATTACATTTAAATTTGTTATGTGCGTATATAGTTGGATGTTTTTTTCCCACCCTCTTTCTCTATTTTGCTCATGTGAGAGATGGGGTGAGCTCTCTCTGTTTTTCTAGCCTTTTGTTTCCTTTTTTGCTTCAAGGTATTTTTAATAAATCTTATTAAATATAATACTTGGAGTATTTTGGATATTAATTTTTAATCTACAGGCAATAAGAGAACAGTGGCCCTGGTCAAAATTCTACAGCAGAGATGAGTACTTTTGGTCACTCTTAAGTAAGTAGGGGAATCGGTCTTTGTTTGAATGTATTAAGAATAATAATAGCATGAGTGGCTATAGGAAACCAGGAGATATAATTATAGTTCTAGAACCAAGAGAAGCATTAACACTTGCAGCTACAAGTCTACAAGAGTCTTTTCTAGGCAAAGAGCAAAGCACAAACAGAAAAGCAATGAAGATATATCCTTAAATCATATCAACTTGGAAATACCAAAAAATTATAGGTTCTACATAAATAGCTCTGAAAATATAAGCACAAAAATATTATTAGTGATTGGACTACTGTAGACAAGAGAAGATATCAACTTTAACTTGAAGTTAAAAGTAATGAATTAGGGAAAAAAAGACCAAACAACAAAAATAGAAGCTGACAATAAAAAGTTATTTTGTTGATAGGGAAGATTAAGACTTGAATTCAGAAGACAACAAAAGTTAAAAATGTCTACAAGCAAAACTTCAAAGAAAAATGTGAATTAAACCCAAATCTAGCAAAAAAAATTCCTAGAAGAGTGCTTAAAGCACTTTCAAAATAACATAAAAAATATAAAGGAAAAATTGGGAAAGCAAATGAAAATGATTCAAGTAAATAATGAAAAGAGATTCAACATCTTGGTAAAAACATCACAAAATAATGAAGAAATAACATCTTAAAATTAGAATTCTCCAAATGATAAAAAGGCAAAAAAAATCACTTGAAGAGAAGAACTTCTTAAAAGGATACAAAATATCAATGAAATTAATAATTCATCAAAAGTTATGATTGGACAACTAGAAGCTTATGACTCCATGAGTTATCAAGAAATAATGAAATGAAGTCAAAAGAAGAAAAAATATAGAAGAAAAAGTAAAATAATTTATTTTTAAAATTATTGACCTAGGGCATAGATCAAGGAGAGCCTATGAATTATTGGACTAGATGAAAGCCATGATTTAAAAAAAAGCCTAGACACTACATTTCAAGAATTATTTATTTATTTTAGCTCTTATATGATTTATTAATAAATCAAAATATTAATATTTATTATGCATTATATAGGATATTAATTTAAATGTTAATAATTAATATAAGCAATAATTAATAAGTAAATTATTATTTATTTATTATTAACAAAAATTGACCCAATAAAACTAGAAATAGCAGGTGAAATATAAATTAAAAGAATCTACTAATCACTTCCTTAAAGAGATTCCATAATGAAAACTCCCAGAAATATTTTAAGCAAATTTCAGAATTTCGAGGTCAAGAAGAACATATTGTAAACATCTAGAAAGAAATAATTCACATATCTTGGAATCACAGTCAGGATCACAAAAACTTTTTTCATTTTCCACATCAAAGGAGCATAGGGCTTGAGATATGATATTACAGAGGTAAGGAGCCAGAATTATAACCAAGAATCACCTATCCAGCAAAACTGTACAGCATTACTCTATAATACTTCCTGTGGGGAAGGGAAGTTATTTAATGAAATAGAGGGTTTTCAAGGGTTCCTGATAAAAAATATCAGAGCAGAAAAGAAAATGTAACTTTCAAATACAAAACTCAAGAGAAGCATAAAAAGACAAACATGAAAGTAATCATGAGGGATTCAGGAAGACTAGAGTGTTACCTTTTCTCTATGGGAAAGTGTTATGCCCTGAAAGAAGGGGAAAGAGAGAGACGGTATAGAGAAAACTATTTAATTTATAAGGGTCATGCAAGGAAAATTATATATACACATATGCATGTACTTATGCACTCACTTGGTAAAAAAATTGATGTTAACTAATAGAGAAGTAGGAGTGGAAGGAGATTAAAAAGCAGGGGAGAGGGAAAGTAATAAAAGAGAGGGAAGAAAAAAGAAGGTGAGGATTGGAAGCGAGACAGATTCAAGAGGAGAGAAAGGATAGAAAAATAGAAAGGATAAATAGAAAAAATAGAATTGAAGGAAATACACATTTGATAATCATAATTATGAATGGGAATGGTATGAACACAACCATAAAGCAGAAGTAGATAGAATGAATTAGGAACCATAATCAAATAATATGTTGTTTACAAACAAAACATTTATAACAGAGAAACACACATTGATTTAAAATAAAGGGCTGGAAAAGATTCAATGCTAATGTAGAAAAGTCAGGGATGCTAATCATGATTTCGGACAAAACAAAAACAAAAATCAACCCAATTAAAAGGGATAAACAGGAAGACTACAACTTGCTAAAAGGAACCATAGAAAATAAAATAGCAATACTAAATCTAAATGCGCCAAATGATATAGCTTCTTAAAGTAAAATTTAAATGAGTTATAGTAGGAATGATAATGTAAGCTATGCTAGTGGGGGACCCCAACTTACTCTCTCAGAACAATATAAATCTAGCCATAAAATAAATACGAATGAAGTCATGAAGATGAATAGTATCTTAGAAAAGTTAGATATGATAACCTGAAAAATAGGAATAGAAAGGTCAGTACCTTTTTCTCAGCAGTACAGGACACCTTCAGAGGCATGCACAGAAACATAAATCATGTAGTAGGGCATAAAAACCTTATAACTGAATGAGGAAAAGAAGAAATATTAAATGCATCCTTTCCAAATCATAATATGATGAAATTACATTTTATAAAGGTACATGGAATTATATTTTAAAAATGAATTCAAAACCAAAATAATCTATTTCTATAGAATGAGTGAATCAAAAAACAAATCATAGAAAAACTATCAATAATTTCATTGAAAAGAATGACAAAAATGAGAGAGTATTCAACAATCTGTGAGACGCAGCAAAAAAATTACATTGGGGGAAGTTTATATCTTTAAATGCTTACATCAATAAAAGAGAAAAACTGCTAATCAATAATTAGGAATGCAAATAAGAATAGTAAAATGACAAATTAAAAACATTTAATTTAATACCAAACTGTATAATCCTAAAAATCAAATGAAAGATAAATTTTTTTAAAAAGTCCATTGAATTAATAAATAAAACCAGGGTATTATTTTATGGGGGAACAAAAACAAAATTAAAACAATAAAATAGATGAACCATAAGTCACTTTGGTTAAAGAAAAAGAAAACCTAATTATGAATAACAACAATGTGTGAAGATTAAATTAACTCTCCCCTGCCTGTTTTTTAGATTTAATCATCAGAAGCATATATACCCCAATTTCACTTGAGTGGGGGAAGTCTGTGACTCACATGTGTGATAGTAGGTGATGAATCAGAATTGACTGACTACCCCTGGGCAGTCCTAAGCAAAGTTTTAGCTATAATTGATACGTGTAAAATGGAAAGTAGTCACAGGAAGTGACAAAAAGAAATGGTCTTTAAAAATGCTAAGAACTTCCCGTGAAGGAGTCTTTAGGTCATTCATCTTCAACTTGACCTTGGAGGAGTTCTGACTGAGGACCTCTGACAGCTTCTATCTTCCTTAGAACTACCACGTGGGATGAGTGAAAGAAACTGACTCCTGGATTTTCTGAGAGACTAGCCTCAGAAGGAGCCTACCCTCTTGAAAGAAGCTTCCTGCATCCCCAGGTCCTGGGCTCAAGGCTGTGGCCCCTCTGACCAGGACTAATTAGCTCTGCCTGGGTTGAGCAAGAGGTTGGAGCAAAATACTTATTGTGTAGGTTAGATATCTTACCCTATCTTCTCTCTGATTTTCTTTCTTTCACTCTTTCTATATTTTATAAATAAATTGTTACACAAAAATCATTTTGGAATTGATTAAATTCCTGGTAACCCTATTCTTAAATAATCTAGTCCAACCTTTTATATTAACCCCTCATATTCTGGCCCTTACAAATGAAGAGGATGGATGCATCACAAAAGAAAATTAAATCAAAGCAATTATTAGTAGTTATTTTGCTCATTTATATGCTAGTCAAGCTTACTATTTAAATGACATGAATGAATATTTACAAAAATTTTAACTTTCCAGATTGACAGAAAAGGAAATAGAGTAATTAAATAATCATCTCTTAGCAAAATTAATTGAACAAGCCGTCAATGAGTTCCCTAAGAAAAATAAATCAGCAGGAACATGGATTCACAAATGAATTCTATCAAACATCTAAGGAAAAATTAATACCAATATTATACAAAATATTTGAAAATATAACTTAAAAAAAGAATACTACCAAATTTTTTATGATACAAGGATAGCTGTGATACCTACAGAAGAGAAAACAAAAATAGAAATTAAAAGCATATGCTAATTTCCTCAATGAATATTGATAGAAACATTTAAAATAAAATACTAGCAAGGCAATTGTATCAATAAACCAAAGGGATGATATATTATGACTACTTGTAATTTTTACCAAAAATGAGGGCTGATTCAATATTAGGGAAATTATTAGTAAAATAGATTATATCAATGATAACATCAAATGTGTATGATAATGTCAATAGAAATAGAAAAAAGTCTTTGATAAATATAAAACCTCTATTAATAACCCTAAAACATCAAAATCAAATAAAATAAATCATAAGTAGTATCTATCTAAAACTAAGAGCAAGTATTATCTGTTATTCAGCATTATATTGGAAATGATAGCTATAGCAATAAGAAATGAAGGAGCAAAAATAAATGAAGGAATTTGAATAGGTAACAAGAAAAAAAAGTATTAGTCTTTGTAGATGGTATAAAGGTATACTTAAATGATGCTATGGTGTGCAATAAGAAATGGAGGGTAGAATTATTTCAGAAAAGCCTGGAAAGATCTAGATGAACTGATGTAAAGTGCAGCAAGAACAACCATGACAATATTGTATACAGTAAAAGTAATGCTGAAAAATGATCAGTTGTGAATTCCTTCACTATTTTGATAAATAAAATGATACAAGACATTTCCAAAGCATTTATAATGAAAAATGTTATGTACCTTCAGAAAAAGAATTCATGTAGTCTGAATGAAGACTAAAGCATAGTTTTTGATTTTTTAATTTTTTTTCTTATAACATGGCTAATTTGTAAATTATGTTTAATAGGATTTCACAAGTAAAATGTATATTTCCTTTCTTAACTTCACAATAGTTGGAAGTATGGTGGAAGGGAAAAAGAGAATTAATTCAATTTTATGGAAAAAAGCTTAAAAATATTAAAATTTTAAAAGACCATATAGACTTTGCATTTGCATTTGATTTCATATCTCATCCTGATTTTGGATCTATGTAGCACCACCAGTTAGTTAAAGATATAGACTCCTGGACTTCTCCAGAATGTGCACTGCCTGGTGACTAGTTTTAAGGAAGTCTTTCTTCACAAATATCAGATGGATTCCGTGGAAACCATGAAACCAGGGTTCAAGCAGATCACCACCTCGTGGGCTTCTGAGATAATGCACTCTTCATTGTTAAGTAATTATTGCATGAGGAACACTTTCTTTTTGTAACCTTGACAAAGCCACATAAATCCAAGACAACAAGGAAAGCAAGGAAGGCACAGATCTTATGAGGGTTGCACTATACCCCCATCAAGATAAGAATAGACTTTGAAAGAAGAAAGTCAGAAACAATTTCCTGATGTGTAGATTTGGACACATGAAATGAAATGGACAAGATGAATATTTTTCCATAAATGTCAAAATAATTTTCTTAGATCAAATGCCACCCTGGATCACTCTTCTTGCCAATTGTTCCTTTTAGAAAAAAATGCAAATTATTTGGGTAAGCATTGAGGCCCTTGAAAAATCTAACTTGTTACCTTTCTCAATCTAGTCCACATTTCTGCTCTTTCTTTGAATGCTTTAGGTTTCAATGTAACTAGCCCATGTGCTTTTCCCTAAAAAAATTCATCTTATAACTTACCTCCATCCCTACACAAAATCCATGTCTTACAAATGAAATCCCTTTCTTCACCTTCACCTCCTTAGAATTCCTAGGTTCTTTTTTTAATTATTCAGCAAGTAAATGAAGGAACATTAATTAAGTCTTATTATATTCCAGGCACTAATCTAAGAGCAGGGGATATAGATGACAGCAGAACAACATTACCTACCCTCAAGGAGATCGCGTTCTGTTTTTTTAAACCTTTACCTTCTGTCTTAGAACATATATTAAGCATCACTTCTAGTGTACAAATGCTACACAAATGGGGTTAAATGATTTGCCCTGGTTTACATAGCTAGAAAGTTTCTGAGGCCAATATTTGAACTCAGGACCTCCCATTTCAGAGCTAGCTTTCTCTCCATTGAGCTACCTAGCTTCCCCAAGCTTAAAACCCAATAGAGGAAGACAACTGAAAAAGGGAAAGGGGACCCTTAAAGGAGCTTGATAAAGAAGGTCCAGAGTATCATCTTTATACCTAGAGAGGAATGAAGCCATCACTGCACTTGGCATTTTTCTTAAAATGCCATATAAAAGAGGAGTAGATGTATTTTTTGTGGCCATTGAGGGCAGACATATGGATAAATATATGAGGTAGCTACAGATTTTTTTTTTTGCTTTAAGGAAATAAAATAAAATTAAAGTAAAACAAAGAGATAATGAGAAATCAAAAAATGGATGTAAATGGATGCATGGATGAATTAGTAAGTCAGTAAATTATTAAACAAATAATCATCAACTTCCTAACAATTGGTGTTATTCAAAAGTAGAATGAACTCTCCCAGGATATTATCCATTCCTTATCAGAATCTTCTATCTGAATATTGATAAGTTGTGTTGTTAAGGAAATCTCTTTTCTAGCAAATGCTTTGTCACTACATAACCTCAGAGGCCCATTACAATTTGGAGATTATATTATTAAATAATTCTGGGGATTTATAATGGCTTGGCTATTTATGGAAACCAGAAACTGGGAATTTGTAAGTAATCCATTTTGCATCTGTGTCCCTTCTCATTTAAGTGTTATTGGTCCCTAGTTTGTTGACCTTATGGATATTTAAATAGAATCTCCCTTCTTAACACCAGCAGGCTTTTTAATTAATAGACTGTTGTGCTGTTAGATTTGACCTCAGCCTGGACCAAGTCAACCTCTCTGGACTTATTGGATATTTCTTCCCCTCCTGCACTCATACTATCTTTGAGTCAGAACATCCTACTGGCTATTTCTTAAAATGAACATTCTATCTCTCATCTTCAAGCCTTTGCAAAACTATCTCCCATGATTATAATGCATTCTTTACTCACCTCTGCCTCTTGGAATTCCTAGTTTTCTTTAAGGCTCAAATTATGTGCCACTTTATAAAAGAAATCTTTATAATATGAGTGCTTACAGTAATCTAAAATTATATTGTATAATGATCTGCCATATTTATTTTTTGGGTTATCATTTATTTTTATATATTTATATATCATATAAATTATTGTATATATGGCAATATAATATAACAATACAATATGTGGTTTATTATGAATTATATTATAATTATATATAAATATGTAAATATGCCAAAATATAGATATGCCAAAATTATAATAAATATGCTTATTTTAGAGAAACAAATTCTCACATTAACTATGTCCAAAAATCTGTCTCCTTTTTTCCTCTCTCCCACCCCCCTCTCTTCCCAAAATGGGTAGCTGCTATGATATCAGTTGAATATATATTATCATATAATACATATTTTCATGTTCATCATGTTTTAAATATGATTCATAATGCTATACATTTGTTATCGATTTAGGATTTTGCAGATGAATAAGATAGTGGTGCTCAGAAAAAAGACCTCATTTGCTTGGGGCCATGTATCAGGTAATCATTTAAGCAGAGTGATCACAAGACCCTTTTTCTTTCTCTACACAACAGTTAGGCTTTCACCAGTCATCTACTGAGATGCAGCTGGGTTTATGGACAGATTTTTATCCTTTGAGTCAAACAATATCCCCTTAAATGACTGGCATAGAATATAACCCAGAAGATGGTATAAAAGACAAGCAATTATTTGATTGATCATAAGTCATCTGTAAACATCAGTTTCCTCATGTGCACAATAATAATGATAATAATTAGTATGGTCATATCTATTTCATGGTGTCAGGGGGAGAAAAGTACTCTATAACTTAAAGGGTTAAAGAAATATGTACAATCATTTATGAAGTCTAGTGCCCAAGTATGTTTTATGATGAGTGTATCAAGAGAGATTTCTTCCTCCATTATTTTGTATCAATTTTGCACATATTTTTTATTTAATTATCTCAATTTTTAACCTAGTAGAATTAAGTTCCTCAAGGGCAGTGGCTTTGTTTTTTTGTCCTTGAATATCCAGTGCTTAGTAGGGAATTTTCACATGCTTATTCCTTAGAATGAACTAATTATTCTAATTTGTGCTTCTTCCTGGAGAAAGTTAGTGCCCTGAGAGCAGGGACTATTTGTTTTTTTTTTTTTTAATTTTGTATCGGTAGAATCTAGTGCAGCTGCTTTCAATTAAAAAAAGCAATTAATATAGATAGGTGGCTCAATGGGTAGAAAGCCAAGCCTGGAGGTAGAAGGTCCTGGGTTCAAATTTAGGACTTTTCTAGCTGTGTGACCCTTGGACAAGTTTCTTAAGCTCAAGTGCTTATCTTTCTTCTTACTTGGAATGGATACTTAGTGTTGATTCTATGACAGGAGGAAAGAGTTTTTAAAAATGTTTAACAAATGATCATTGAATGAACAAATGCATTTCTATACCATCTTAGTCTAGAAACTGGAGACATCATATGTTTTTAATAAATCAAATATTTGATAGAATGTAATTTGACAAGGCCTTTTGATGAAAGAAAAAATTCCTTAAATATTAAAGCTGTCAATGAGAGTTTCTAAACATCAAGAACAAAGGTTTTTGTTGCTTTGAGAGAAAAAAAAAACAAATACCATGAGCACTATACAAACTGACTAAAATGAGAAATCCATTCCTGATACCTGAAATTTTGACAGTATTTAAGCAAAAGAGGTAATTCTATTTTCATGCAAGGTTTAGAAATATTTATATTTGTTTATATACTGTACCTACCTTTCTGAAACAAAACAAGCCAGAACTGCTGATCATCTGAGAAATCATTTAATATTTTTATTGTAGAAAAGTTAAATGGAAATGTCTCCAAATTTCTTATTCTTAAGAATGGCAAGTGTCTGCAAATTAGTCATTCTGAAAAGAAAAGAAAACCTATTGAGTATTCAGTGCATGAGTTGATTTAATGAAAAAAAAAAAGAACTCAATAAGAAAAAATGCATATGTTTTTAAACCTGGAGTTAGGAGACAAGATTTAAGTCTGTAAAAGCAATAATTAAAATCTAATGCCTTATTATTTGAAACAGGACCTGAATATTCATGTTGAGGTAATTGCCATATACCCTACAAATTCTGTTGGCAATGGTATATTGGGTGAATATTTTTCAAGATTTATTTACTAATATAATGTTGGGTTTTCTAAGGGAAAAAAAACTCTCCAACATGAAGAATCATTTGTTAGAGAAGTCACTAATGATTTAAAAACATATATTTAAGTTATATTTACTGGAAATAAGTGGAAAATTGGCCTTTTGAGAATGCTGAAAGCAGAGATGTTTGAATTCTTTGTGTCAACTAATCAGGGATAGGGGAGCATTTTTCTTTTTCTTTTTTTCTTTTAATATAAAACAGATGAGTTCATTGGTGCTCCATAGGAGCCATACATTGCCAGGTTCCCTTTCTCAAGATGGGTTTAGATCATCTAAATAGATCATGGGATAAACATTTGCATAAACCCATCCAGCAGCTATTGCTTATTTCCATTGGGTGCATTATAAAGTCTTGGACCTCCAGAAGTTAATGCAATGTGGAGTCAGAAATGAGAAGTTAAGTAATTATACTGCAAGTGTAGACAGACAGTAGTCAGCAATCACTGCATGCAGGTGCTTCTACTTGCCTTCATCACCCTCATCCTAGAAAGGTGAACTGGACAAAGTCTTGGAAATGCAATTAAGGAGTGTGTGTGGTTCAAGGACTTGAACAGTTGTGGGAATTTTAGTTTGAATGTCCTAACCTTGAGAAACAGCAGTATGTCAAAGATCTGTATAAACACACATGAATAAAAGACATAAAGAGCAAATATAATTTTCTCCTATTTTTTTCAAGTGACTGTTTTCATATCTGTCAGGTACTGAATCAGGGTTATTTTTAAATGTTAAAGTGGAAGGAAAAGATCGTTTGTCCTTGTTTAATTGGCATTGTATTAAGGAGTGAAGCTGAATTTTCTCTGCTTAGCCAATCAAATCTGTTTCAACATTATCTTTATATACAGTTTTCTCCTACCTGAACAAATGTGAAGATACTATGAAACGTTTGCCATCTTTCATGTCCTATTTATAAACCCCAAATAATTATTCATCAAGCAGCAAATCCTTATAGTTCCTCTTTCCTCAAAATATGGTGGCATATAAGGAAGGGAACAAGTATATATTAAGCTCCTATTATGTGTCAATTATTGTGGGATTTAGAAAGACCTCCCTGAGAACAGGAACCATGTTTGTATTTGTCTTGAAATATTCTCCAACATACTTCTTGTGCTTTATAAATGTTGACTGGATACCCATCAATAAAGAATGAGTGATGGTCATTTGAGCATTTGAACTTCTTATTATCATGGAATTAGAACCTGTGCAGAGAGCAAATGAATGTCTTTTGGTAACTATTAACAGTAGAAATGTTCATCATTAAGAGAAAAGTTGTTTTCAATTTAATTTTAATAAAGCACTAGGAAAACTGTTGCCTCTCTGTGGTACACCAGTGGTTTTTAGGATGCATTAGAATTATGTAGTCCTGAAAAAAGAATGTTTCTAAAACCAAATCCACAATATAATAAAGAGAATATGAATACTCAGGAGAGAAGGGCTTTTTTTCTGTCAACAGGTTAGAGTAATCTATCTTTTCTTTTAATTCTGAAGAATGTGTCTTTCTGTAATTTAAACTTAATATAAAAAGTCATTGATTTAAATTTACATCAGCTCTAATATTAATGGCATTAGACAGCAAACAATGGTCTAGATTCTGATACTGATATATCTATATAGCCATATATGTGTATATATACTGTCATATATGTGAAGAGTCCATGTAATTATGACCATAAAAAGAATTAAATACTCAGGCAGAGGAATATCGAATAAGTAACAGAGAAATAGATAAGGCAGGCAAAAAAGGAAGAGGACATGGAAAAGGAGGAGGTGGAGAGGGAGAAATTTAATGAGATCTCTTATGTGCCAGACATAGTGCTAAGCACTGAGTAGTTAAGAAAAGAAAAAGAAAATCTTTGCTCTCAAAGACCTCCCAGTCTAATGGTAAAGACAATATGCAAAGGTATATGTATAAGCTAGATATATAGAGGATAAATTGGGCATGATTAACAGAGGAAAAAGAGGAAGAAGAGAAAAGGGAAAAGAGGTAGAAAAAAAGGAAGGAAGGAAGAAAGGGCAGAAGGAAGGAAAGAAGGAAGGACGAAAGGAAGGAAGGAAGGAAAGAAGGAAAGAAGGAAGGAAGGAAGGAAGGAAGGAAGGAAGGAAGGAAGGAAGGAAGGAAGGAAGGAAGGAAGGAAGGAAGGAAGGAAGGAAGGAAGGAAGGAAGGAAGGAAGGAAGGATGGAAGGAAGGAAGGAAGGAAGGAAGGAAGGAAGGAAGAAGGGATGAAAGAAAAGGAAGGAAGGAAGAACTCATAAAATTTGGATTAAAGGACATATATGAATGATAGATTTTCTTGTTCAGACTGTGTAGGGAGATAGATGTATTTTGGTCATATTCCTATATTCAGCACACTGCAAAATTACTTATTCACCATCTTTAACATCATAACCTGAAAAGAGACTCTTTGGACATCCATCTTCCCTAGTCTAATTTTGTGGATTATGTCTATATTCACCTACAAAGAGAACTTTTCAAAATAAAGTCATATCCAGGTGCATCTGAGATGAAGTTGTCACAGTCATTCCAGTTCATATCAAGTTGATATTAAAAATAGAGTTTTTTACAAAGTAAGCAACAGGGAAATTACATTTCCCGGATTCAGGTCCCCTACACAATTGTCAAGTGATATGGCATCAACATCAAGCAAGGAGTTTGATTTTATGACAATGTGTTTACAAATATATTAAGGGTGGAATTTCTAGGATGTTGAATGGGATTTGAGGTGCATTTTTGGCTTATGATCACAGTAGATGCTTGTCTGCAGCCAGGTCTCTTGATAATATGATGGAAATGAGCCTGGTGTTTATTTTTGTTCCTCTTTGGTGTAAACTACCAATAAAAACACCTATTTGGATGGTGTTTTAAGTGCCACGAGAATGCACTAATTAAATATTGCAGAATGAATGTCCCAGAAAGGGTGTCACTCACACATAAAAGCTTCAATACAAAAGTCAATTTTGAATACTGAAATGCCCCACATGAAATACAACATAAATTACTGCAGCTCATCAAAATGAAGGTACATATCACAAACTATTCCACATGTCTCCATACTATAGTCTGAAATTAAAATCCAGGCTGCTTTGCTTCCCTTTTGTCCTTCTGCTATAAAGTGAGCTTTCTTGATGGGAAAACCTCCCTGGAATAATGGTTTGCCTAAAGTACAAGTTCTTCCTTTAGCCTGACTTCTTCTTAGGCCCATTCCATTCAGAATACATAATAATTAACTCAATGACAGCACTTCATAGAATTTCCTCTGCAAAAAGATGAAAAATTTGAGCCTGTCAAGAAACAGAACATATTGCTTTAAATGGGAGTAAATTACCAATTTTTTGGATTTCAAATAGTAATAATAATCTTGATAGAAATGGCTATTTGAATGCAGTTTCTAGAGACCAGGATGGTTCCTATATGTCCTTACTATTCACTTTGCTGCACATTTCCTTTGATAAGCTAACTTTACAGGGACTAATAGCCTGGTTTTTGTTTTATTTTTACTTTCATTTTTGTATTTCACCTCTATCTCAGATGTGTCCCAACATGTGTTGTCTATTTCTTTGTTCTCCATAAAGTGCTTTCTTCTGTGATCATGTCTACATCAGCAAAAGAAAATAGAAATTCATGATCTGTTCTGTTGCTGTTGTTTTTAACCTTAGAGACGGTGATTCTCATATTTCTTATTTGATTTTCCTGACCATGATAAATAAAGTTCTCTTTCTTCCCAGTTGTACTTCCCGATCCTACTGTATTTCTTAATCTTCCTTTCCTTCTCACATTATCTAATAAACTGTAACATAGGAAAAAAAGTGCCCCTACTTCACAGGGTTACTGTAACAATCACATGAGATATTTGCACATTTCCTAGCACAGAGCCTAGTCCAGAGTATTTATTGTTCATTTAGTAGTATTGCTTTTCTTCCTTCTTTCATTTTAAAGAGGACCACTGATATTCCAAGCTATTATATTGACTCATGTGAGTTAGATTAAAGTGAGGCAGAGTGGCACAAAGCCATCAGCTTTACCTTCTCTTCCAGAGCCATCAAAGTCCAGTGGCAAGGCAAACAGGATGACCCATGGTAGCCCTGGATGCAGTAGTTACTTTGGCATCTGTAATGTCTGGCCAGGCTGACTTCAGCTGCCTCCTGATGGTTGAAGTCTTCACAAACCTGTAGCTTCTATCCACGCTACAACTTCTTGGAACCATGGTAAGAGTTGGGCAAAATATGGATGTAAAATGTAGATGAGCAGCCCTGAAAAGAACTCAACAAACTTCATAGCAGAGATGCCAGACCTCCCTGAACCCCATACACCCTTCTCTCAGTAATAGGTATACATAGGTATATGTCATATCCTTCTGATGGGAGATAAGCTCCTTGAGGGGAGGATACTTTCACTCTTGACTTTCTATCCTTAGCATCTGGGTCAGGGCTGGACCAGAGTAAATGTTTAAATAAATATTTGTTGAGTTGAAATTTATTTCAAAATTCTTTCAACAGAGGGTAGAAGTCCTGCTTTCAGAAGAGTTTATATTGATTTAGGGGTGTTAATGTTTATTTTGAGAAGTAGTAACTGAATTCTTGGCATGATTACATTTAAGTGATGTGGGTTTATCCATCCACATCTTTTCCCTACTCCAAGTGGATTGTCTGTGTGGCTTATCATCAAAGAGTGAGAAAGCAAACACTGAAGTTCATCTTACTGATAATATTATTTGAACTGGCAGGTGTGCTGTGGCCACAGTAGCTTTAGAACAGCAGTTTTAAAAATTGGATAGAAGATGGCCTGGTGTAGTTAAGAAATTGGGAAGGAAATGGATGCAAAATATATAATGCCAAATGCTAGAACAATGCACATTTAATAAATGTTTACTGAATAATTATTTCATTGATTAATAGCATACAAATTGCTTAATATATTTTCAAGAGCCAAGAGGCTAAGTTTGGGTTGATATTGATGGTGTTTTTCTTAAAGTTTTTACTATTTTAAAAAATTAAATTTTATTTATGCCTTTTGTTTTTATCACATTGATTTCCTAATAGATTAACCTACCCATGGGACCCTTGGAGCCTTCCCTGGGAACAAAGAAAAATATTTAAGCCCCTATTAAAAGCCATTCTACTCTGGGATAACTCTAATAACAATTATTTTAAAAGAGCCAAATTTGTCTCATAGTAACTTCTATTCATAACTCTGAGTTTTTACATTTGAGGTCAAACAGAAGTCTAATCTAGAACATTGGCCCTGTAGTCAAGAAGTCCATGAATTCAAATTTATGTTGAGATATTGATTAGCTGTGTGACTTTGGGCAAGTAATTTAAATCTATTAACCTCAATTTCCTTAATTGTAAAGTGAGGAAAGTAATAGCACCTGTCTTGAAGGTTATTGTGAGGATCAAATGAGATAATATTTATAGAACAATTAACCCAGTATCTGACACATACTAGTGGCTTTATGAAGGCTCACTATTATTATTAATGTGTTTTAATATGATCACCCTTCAAAATTAATTATCACATTCTCTTTGAGTCTTCCCTTCTCCAAGACTCTAGAAATAATTATTTTTCTTCATTCCCAAGGCACTCTCTAGAGATCACTTATTTACTCAGTTGATAAAGGCGGGTCAAGACAATAAGCAGTTATTATGTATATTCTGTGTGCCAGGTCTTATGCTAAGAACTAGGGTTATGAAGAAAAGCAAATAGAGCCCCATCTCTCAAGGACCTCCCATTAAAAAGGAGAGACAACATACAAACATACAAAACATATAAGGCATGGCAACAATGGGCATGAGAGAGAGGGAGACAAGGAAAGCCCTCGTATATAAGGATTTCAGCTCAGTCTTGAATGAAGACTGAGAATGCAGAGGCAGAGGAAATGGAGGAGTACAATACAGATATGAAGAATCATTATTAAAATAAAAACATGATTTCAGCAGATGGAATGTCATGAATGAATGTCACATATAAATAACAGCAAGGCCAGTGTTATTGGATTTGGCATACAATGGGGGGAGTAGGGTATAAAATAATAAAATAGATGGTTGTGAAGGTCTTTAAAAGATAAGAAGAGGATTTCAATATTTGATCCTTGTCTTAAGCATCTGGAGGTTACAAATTAGGATTGTGACATAGTCCTATGCTTTAGGGAGATCACTTGAGTTACTAAAAAAACCTAAAAAGGGAAAAATCTTAAGGTAAGAATATTTATGAAATGATCCAGGCAAGAGGTGATAAAGTCTTGGACCAGGGTTTGGCCATATAAACATATAGTAAGGGTCATGAATGAGCTATGTGAAGGTGGGAACAAGACACAACATCAAATTATACATGTGGGATAAGTGGAAGTAGAGAATTAAGAATGAGGCAAAGATTGGGAAGTTACACCCTAGTTTGGAAGCCTGGGTGACTGGGTGAATAATAATGACCTTGACATTAATAGGTGAGTTTGGAAGAGAGGGAATAAGGAGACAGATGATGAGTTCTATTTTTAATATGTTCATTGAGTTTTCTATGAGATATTTAGTTTGAGATGAATAATACATAGTCATTCAACACTGGTGGTCAGAAGGGAGGTCAGGGCAGGATGAGTAGTTGGAGAATCATCTGAATGAAGATGATAACTAAATCCATAATGACTGATTAGGTTGCCAAATTACATAATATAAAAGAAGAAGTACAAAATGTCCAGGACATTCATAAGAGTCACCCATGGTTCATGGGTATGACTTGGATCTGGATAAAGATCATTGAAAAGGATTCAATAGGAATAATCAGACAAATAGAAGGAGAATTTTTAAAGAATATTATTATAAATACCTAGAGGAGCGAGCATAGAGGACAAGAAGATGATTGACAGTATCAAAGGCAACAAAAGAGTCAAGAAGGATGAGGATTGAGGAGTGGCCATTAGATTTGCTAATTGAGATCATTCTTATCTTTGGATAAAGCATTTGATCAATATGCATTTATTAAGTATCTATTAGAAGCCAGAACCTGAGCTGGCTTCTGGAGATACAATCACTATAAATGAACAGAAAGGTTTAAAATATGTAATCAAGGAGCTTACACTGTATTGGGAGAATAAAGATGATTGATTCAGATAACTTCTGCTAAAGCTAAATTATTCTAGCTCTCTTCCTATACTTGTATACCCTTCCTTAGCTTTCTTGGGGTACCTAGTATTCAAACATAATGTCAGGTTGCTTAAGCAAGCTGAACCTTACCTTAGGATGCCCCAAAACAACCTACATAAAAGGCATAAAAATCTCAAGGGAGAAGTAGAACAGACCATCTATTCTTTAGTCACTTACACTAGGTACTGTTTCAGTGTAGGTCAGGTATTCTGTGTAACTTCATTCCAGAGAAAATTCATAATCTCACTCCTCTATGGACACACAATTTCAACTTGCAATGGCATTTCAAGAATTTCTTGGGTAGGGGGCAGCTGGGTAGCTCAGTGGATTGAGAGCCAGGTCTAGATATGGGAGGTCCTGGGTTCAAATCTGGCCTCATATACTTCCTATCTGTGTGACCCTGGACAAGTCACTTAACCCCCATTGCCTAGCCCTTACCACTCTTCTACCTTGGAACCAATACACAGTATTGATTCTAAGACAGAAGGTAAGCGTTTAAAAAAATTTTCTAGGGTTTAGGTAGGGATGTGGTTGGTGGGAAGAAGACAGTCCAGTAATGCTAATAGACTTTGTGACCAGTAATGAAATACTAGGGCATAAGCCAGCCATAGTGAATACTACAGGTCACAGCAATGAATACTGAAGAGTCCTCAAGAGACCTCTATTCAGTCCTACTACAACACAATCCTTTCTTGGGAATACCAGTCCACACATCATTTAATTATTTTGACTTGAAAAGGAATGGAGCTATGAGTTCTTTCTATAGTTTCTTCTTCTCTTAGGGGAAGATGTCAAAGTACTAAGCACATGTACAAGTCAATGAGTGTCATAAGGAAGAGCATGTGTGATCAGGTATAGAAACAAAATGGTTGTGATATCTAGCAACTTAACAACTGTTTATGAGCTGTTTTATTTCCATATGGGAAGAATGATGATGCCAAAATAATCCAAAGCCTTATTTATATTTCTTTTTCAATATGACTTAATATATATCATATACTAATCATGTTTAAAATTTCTGCTTTGTATTTTATTACTTGTACAATTGGGATTGCAAGGTTGTAAACTGATTATTTTAGTGAAATCACCTGAAAAAAAGGAAATTAATAAAATTTTCTAATTAAAATGTCACCCCCCAAAAAAAGAGAAAAATACTATTTTCAACAAATATTTATTAATTAAGAACAGTGTGCTAGGTCCCAAGGGGGAAACATAAACATTAATTGGAATCCTTCTTCCCCTAAGGACTATACTATCTGACTGTCATTGGGGAAGTCATAGAGCTTCTACAGATAGGAATTCACTGGTCTGGAAAATAAGGGGAATTGGATTAGTCAACCCCCAATGTCCTTCTAGGACAGCTATGACATGGTGATTAGAGCACCAGGTCTAGAGGCAAGAAGACTATCTTCCAGAGTTCAAATATGTCTTCAGACACTTATAAGCCATGTGACATTGGAAAAGGCACTTAAATTCTGCTTGCCTTAGTTTCCTCATATGTAAAAATATGCCAGAGAAAATGAAATATGGAACTCTAGAAAAGTCATTTAGCCCTTTTTATCTCAGTTTCCTCATCTGTAAAATGAGCTGAAGAAGGAAATAGTGAACTATCCCAGTACCTTTACCAAGAAAACCCCAAATGGAATCATATGGAGTTAGGCATGACTGAAAATGAATGCACTATGATGTCCTTTTCATCTTTAAATCCTAAGTCTGTGCTTTCATGGAATGAACAATATAGCAGATATAGAACACAGACAACCATAAAATACATGACATTTTAAGAATCTCTAAAATGATCATTGTACTCCTCAAGGAGAGAGGAATCTCCATATATCCTTTTCCAAACTGAGTTGGCATTTGTCTTTAAATTTCTATTTTTGTAGTGACCTGACTACCATGATTAATAGAATGATTTTAGAGCTAGAATGGACTTTCTGGATCATACATACTGTTCATGTATGAGGAAACCAGGGTTCAAGAAGTTAAGTGAATTTTAAATTCTGTTTCAGTCAAACTATTTGACCTTAAGGAAGACACTGAATCTATTAGGGTTTCATACAACCTTCTAAAACTGTTAGTTGCAGAATATAGAGCTATTTTCATTAATAGAAGGTATTCTCATTACAAAGAAATAATAGATTCCATTCCTAAATTTGGTGCACATGTCAAGTGATAAATGTTCCGTTCCATGAAGACAACTTTTGAGTCTCTAGCTGTACCTACAACATCGTTGTGCACATCATAAGCAATTAATTAATGGTTACCAACATAATGAATAAAACAACTAAAGACATGTAACAGATGAAATAAACCTCCAAAAATAAGCATTATGCTTTGAGAATATGCCTCTGGTTACTAACTCACAACAGTCCTAGAGTTTCTGACAGGGTAATTATTAGGAAAGTAATGTTAGAAAATTAACTTTCACACTTGTAGAGAAGAGAAACCATTCCTTTATGTGGCACCCTATTTCAACCTTCATTCTGCTTAGCTTTGGCAGAGGCACCTATTAATTGACTAGTAGAATATCAGGAAGGTTGGTTCAAGATTTTTTGCCCTACATGTGTTTCTTTGTATCCTTAGTACTTATCATAATGTCTTAGATAACATTATTTTAAGCTTCAATTCAACTGATACGACTCAAAAGAGAGCTTTCCTCATTCATTCATGAAAAGCATCATAGAATTTGAGAGCTAGGAAGGCCTCATCTAGCCTAAACCACAGCCAAAAGAAATCCCAATGATACCTAAACAAATGGTCCTCCAGACTCTATTTGAAGAATTACAAAGGATAAGGAGCTCAACAATTCTCAGGGTAGTCTAGTTTACATTTGGATACTTCTAATAATGATTAAGATGGGTGGAAAGAGTCAACACTGCCCTGTATGCAGCCGGCAGCATCTGATTCCAGATTTGTGGACAGAATGAAAATCTGTAGGACAGATTTGGTTCAATTTATGAAGAGATTCTTCATTCCTATTTTGAAAGAAGAACCATATGATTCTAGACTTTCTTGTATACAAATTCTTGACACATAAAAAAGAGAACAATGGACTTTCTAGGGAAAATATGTCAGAAAAAAGATGGTTCTTCAAAATGTCCCTGATTTCAAGCTTGCCTCTCTAGAGACTTAAGGGAATATCCCCATGGTTGAACAAGACTAATCACAGACTATTGAAATAGTCCAGATATAAGGTAATAGAGACATGTACCAGGGTGGTTGTATTGTCAGGAGTAAGGGGGTATGTGGGAAATATTACAAAATATCACCAGGGTCTAAGAATTGTGTGGATATGAGTGGATGAGAGAGAGTGAGGAATAGAGGATAGCACAAAGGTTGCAAGGCTAGGGGACAAGAATATAGATGGAATCTTTGATCAAATAAGGGGAGGTGAGAAGAGAGGAAGATTTGTGAATAATCCTATTTTAATGAGACCATTAAAAATAAGGAGATCATTCATGCTAGCATATTTTCTGCTATATTAGAATCTGTAGAGCCTCTTCAATTTCTGTCTATCTCCATAGATAAATTAGTTTATACAATATTAACTATTTGGACTGATCTTTTGTGTAAAAATATATGGAGAGAAAGAGTCAAGCTTCAGAGTTTAAGGTTGAGTTATATTCTCACTTAAAGGATATAGTTCAGAGAAATTAAAGGTTTCAAATGTCCCCTAAATTTTGCCCCTAGAACAGCAATATGCTGGGGGAGGAAAATGTATTATCCTATTGTACACTGCCTCATTCTTTTAAAGGATGACAGATAGACTAAGTCCATGCTCCCTTTGATCCTCTCAAAGCAGGAAGAGTCAAGGTCTTGTTTGGAGAGGAAACAGAAAGATTGCAGAAATAGCCAACACTTCCCTCAAGCTATCTGCCTATGTGTTTAGATATTCCATGTTGATATGTTCATCTTACATGGATAGAATAAACCTTTTAATAATTGTTATGACTTTTTTTTTCTCTCCTGACACCAAGTTTAAACTAGATTCCTTATAACTTCTATCTATTACTAATGGTTCTGTATTCTGGGGTTACAGATTATAAATTGAAACTTTCCTTTATGTGACAGACTTTCATATGTTTGGAGACAGCTCTCTGAGGCTTCTATCCTGGCTAAATGTTCCTGGATCCTCAATGCAGCCATATCATTGTCAGTGCCTCCAAAAAGCTACATGGAATTCATCTTTTGCATCTTTTATGTTAATTTATCTTTGCTTACCTTGTATCTCACCAGTAGAAGGCAAGAATAAGTACAACTGCCACGATTTTAAATTTGTATGCCTAGCACCACACAGTGCTTAGCACATACCAAATGTTTGTAGAATTAAATTGAACAGGCAACTGCTTTTTTGAAAGATTGGATTGAATTCTGCCTTCCTTATAAGAAGCTGAATGTTCCAATTTTGGCAATATCCATTTATATTCACTGAGAAAATCATTCAGTTTGGGTAGGGTGTGTCTGCCTCAAAAAATTAAGATATCCTAGAGCACATAGGATTTTCCATTTCTTCTGAATCTCTTACAATGAAAATTCAGGAACTGGCTATAATCAAAACTTCTACTTTCAACCCATTGATTTGTTTACTAATTAGATGAGAGGCTGTGTCCTGGTTCAGATCTGATAACAATCACAGCTTGATATGTTTGGATTGTTAAAGTGATAAATTATACTTCTGTTTACTCCTTTTTTCCCAAAGTTAGTTGTGTGTGTATGTGTTATTTCTTTGATGCATTGAAAAAAAAATCAGCCTGTAGAGAACAGTTAAAATAGAATTGTGTTTATTCAAAGTAAATGTGTCAAGCTAGCTTCATAGAAAGTTTATCTCTCCCCCTCCACTATATTTGAACTCTTGGTCCATTTCTATTCCTAAAGAAGAGTCCACAGAAGGGCTACCAAAATAGTACAAAAAATAAAGACATAAAATAGCTATGAAATAACACTATTAAAAAGAAGCCAAGTTTTGGGATGAAATCAAGCCAAGCTCATCAAATATTGGCAAACTGGTAGCCTTTGGCATGATTTTCTTTTTGAATGAGTCAAATTTTCACCCATCAAGTAAAGGTCAAGTCTTAAGTCATTCAATCATCTAGTAACTTATTAAGTATTCAAAATGTGTGGAAGATACTATGCTATCTACTTGGGATCAAAGAAAAGAAAATAGTAGTAGAATCTTTTATCTTATTAAAATCTGTTGTCTTTACGTCTCTCCATCTTTCTTGAAAAAGCAAACTCTGTTCTTTGTCCTAATAATGATCTCCAAATAAAGATAGTAGGATGGTACAAATAAAAACAGTATAACAGAACATATAGTTAATAGCTAAAACATAGAAATCCAAAGTGACATAGTGTAACAGAATAAGTTCTATTAGATAAATATGTAAACTTAACACAAAAAATAAAAATTTAAAACAAATAATCAGCAAATACAATAAGCTTGAAAGGATGCAGTCACCCAGTGTCAGGAAAAGGTGCTCTTTTTACATGAGAGCAATGAAACCAAGAGTCCTTTTCTATAATTTTGATAGCTATTAGAGTGGTTAACAGGACTTGAAAGGGACCATCTCAGGCAGGCTGGATTGCCTCAGTGTGCTGAAATTTCTTTATACATATCTTGTCTCCTGGGTGTAAGTCATGGAGCAAGAAGTCTATAGGACCTGCTTGTACAGCAGTTCTGGATTCATGGAGTTCTTGCAATTTGATTTGCAAATCCTGTGTATAAGAGACAATAGAAGTATCTCTCCCTAGCAATGATGTATATGTGGGAGATAAAGGCTTAGCCTGCATAGGGGAATGTCCAAAAAGCATCTCAGATGGTGAGATGTGTAGATCTCCCGTGGGCCTGCTTATAAGATAAAATAGAACTAGAGGGAGAATTTCAGGCCATTTTAAATGAGTCTCTGCACAATTTGCCAGTCATAGTTTTGAGAGACCTTTATTCATTTTCTCAACTTGGCCTGAGCTCTGGGGATGATATGGTACATGGAATTTGGGAATTATCCCCAAAGAAGAATATACCTGAGATAAAACTGAATTGGTAAAATGTGTTCCCCTGTCCAAATCAATACATGCAGGCAGGCCAAAGCAAGGAATAATCTCTTTTAAGAGCACCTTGGCAACAAAAGCTGCTGTTGCCTGGATGGTAGGAAATGGTTCTGGCAATTTGGTCAGTTGATCCACTATGACTAGACAAAATTTATATTGTACAGCCTTTGGCATAGTGATAAGAATCAATTTTCAGGTTTTCAAAAGGTGTGTAAGCCAGAGGAAACTCACCAAAATCTTAGCCACAAAAGGAGTGTTGATTGAATTCTTGGCAAGTAGAGCAGGCTGTACGTCAAAGTGACCATTTTCATGAATAGGTTGGCAAGTTTGGTGATAAAAAATACTAGGGAGCAGGGATTTTCTTTCAAATGACACTTATACTCCATTTGTCTCTTTAGCTTTACGTTTTTGCTTCCATTTTTCCACTTTCTTTTCATTATAAGAAAGGAATAAATTTAGGTCATCACTGGTTGTTAATGCTAAAATTATCTCAGGCCCTTCTAAGGCAGGATCTGCTTGGTGATTCCCCTTAGAGACAGGGTCAGTGCTACCTATGTGGGCAGAACAATGAACTACAGCTAGGTCTTCAGGGAGCTGAAGGGCAGAAATAACTTCAATTATAATTTCTGCATTAGGTATAGATTTTCCAGTTGATGTTAAAAATCCCCTTTAAAACCATAATATACCCACTGCATGACATATTCCAAAGGCATATCTAGAGTCTGTGTAAATTGGTGCCTTTTTATGTTTGGCAATCATATAGACATGCTTCAGAGCTTTTAAGTTCTGTACGTTGAGCACTTATATTTGAGGGCAGTGAAGCTGACCACAGAGTGGCAAATTATGTGACTTACTGCAGCTCTAATGGTAATGTAAGCTATCCCTCATGAAAAAAGAACCATCAATGAGCAAGACCAAGTCTGAATTATTCAAAGTAGTGTCCAGGAGATCATCTTGAGGCTTTTCAATCATGGATACTAAAGATTCACAACTATTAAATTGTTCTCTTGAGACTGGTAAATCAGGAAGCAAGGTTGCAGGATTTAGAACTGAATAGTGTTTTAAGGTAATATTCTCATTGCTTAACAAAGTTACCTCATACCTTACAAGTCTCTGATCAGAAAATGTCTGTGTTCTTTGTCTTAGTGACAATGCTTTGACTTCGTGTGGGCACATTATGGTTAATGGGCATCCCAAGACTAAATCAGCAGATTTAGTTACCAATAAGGCTGTGGCAGCTACACCTGTCAGACATGGTTGTGCTTCCGAAGCTACAGGGTCCACTTGGGCTTAATAATAGGATGCTGAGCAGGACCCAAAGATTGAGTTAAAATACCCAAAGCTACCCCTCTCTGTTTGTGTATATACAAAGTAAATGGCTTGTTGTAATCTGAGATGTGTAAAACAGGAGCAGACATTATAGCCTGTTTTAAGTTAGAAAGATCTGACAGGTGTTCTGCCTCTAATTTAAAGGGTTCAGGGACTGAATATTTTGTAAGAGCAATAAGGGGCTTGGTGATTTCCCCATAGGAAGGTATCCACTGCCTACAAAATCCTGTTGTTCCAAAGATTGCCCTCAACTGTTTCTTAGTGGAGGGTAGGCCCATTTTTAAAATATCTTCAATGTGCTTAGGGGAAATGGAGCTAGAATCAGCAGTTAAAATGAACCCTAAAAATTCCACTCTAGGGAGACACGACTGAATCTTTGCCTAAGAGATCTTGTGACCTCTTTTATGTTGCTCTAAAAGTAAATGTTTGCTGTCTCTTGATATGCTGTAGCATTTGGTGAAGCCAAGATCAAATCATCTATAAAATTTATCAAATGGCTTTCTGCAAACTTAATATTTTCCAAATCTTGACTTAAAATATGGAGAACAGGGGGAACTTTCCATGCACTCTTGGGGGTAAACGACACCGGGTCCTTTGGGAACCTTTCCAGGTGAAGGCAAATATATGCCTGAATGCTCATGAACAGGAATTGAGAAGAAAGCTGAACAGAAGTGAGATATTTTGCTGTACTTGGAATAGAGGAGACAATTTTGCTTAGGCTGGGAACCACAGGATATTTCTTAATGACATGATTATTCACACCCTTTGAATCCTGAACAAATCTATAGATAACTCTTCCATCTGGGCCTAATATTGGCTTTTTTAAAGATAAGATGGGAGTATTATATTCAGATTTGCATGGAATTATATTATTCCTTTCTCAATTAATGAATCTATTACTGGGGTAATTCACTCAAATATCTCTTTTGATAGGGGGCACTGAGGAATGGAAAGAAGTGGCCCATGTTTAGTCCTAATCTGAACAGGAATAGCTGATTTAAGTAGGATAACATCAGAAGATAAGGTAGCCCAAAGAGACTTGGGTATATTAGTTGCAATTTCAAAAGTGGGAGGCTCCTTCATGTCCTGACTGTCTGAAAGAAGTATCGGGAATAAAGTTAAGGACTCCTCAGGCAATTCTAGTGTCATAGAGCCATCTGGAGAGCAAATTATTGTGGCTCTACGCTTGCAAAAAAGATCCATTTCTAGCAAATTTATAGGTGAATTAGGCATTAGGAGGAAAGAATATTCTACTGTTAGGGATCCTACAGACACCAAAGGAAGGAAAAGCTTTGGTACCTTTAGGGGTGGTGCTGAGATACCTACTACATTTAGTGAGCCAATAGAATCACATTAACAATCAGGTTTACTCATTAATACTGATCTGGATACTCCAGTGTCTAAGAAGCAATTGTAATATGAGTTTCCAACTTTTAGGGTTAAAATAGGTTCATCACTATGGGAGGTAAATGGATAGGGGTAATTGGCATGAAAACTTCAGGGTCTGGGATATCAAAAGTTTCACTCTTTGATTCCAGGGCACTTCCCCATCCCCCTGCACACCTTCATAAAGATCCTTGGATATTTCTATGAGGTCTCCCATGCTAAGGGCCATTTTCACCCTGAGTATAGTGTGGATGAATCCCATTTTGGATATATTATTGTTGTGTATTTTGTTGTATATTATCATTTGCCTCAGTTAGAGTATCACTTCTTTAGTTATTATTATTTCTAAAGTTGTTGTTATTTCTAATTAGTTGATTCCATTTCTTACAGATGATCATTATGTGACCCCTTTTTTCCATAGAATTAACACATTAATGATTGATTTGTGGATTCCTGCAAAGGGGCTATGACCACTCCTTGATCTTTTATTCTTTTATTTTCTTCCTTTAAAAGTTTTATTTCTCTCCTTAAATTCTCCACTAAGCTGTACTCATATATTTGTTCATAGCCCTTAAACACATAGACTGCTACTTTCCTCAATTACTCAAGATCCATAAAGTCCCAAATCGGGCAGCTAATCTTAAAATATTCTCTAACCACTTTGCAGCAATTATTAACAAATTGACTACTTATTTGTCTAACATCCCTGTCTCTGGACAAGTCTAATTATATATATATATATATATATATATATATATATATATATATATATATATATATATATATATATATATATATATACATCCTAGTTCAATAAATATATCCATAAACTGGGAGAGATTATATGTAGAATTTAAATTAATGACCAATACACTAAGTATTATATTGTATACATTTATTAATAATAACTAGATTTAAAGGAATAAAAGAGTAATTATCTAACAAAATGAGACCACATGACTAGTTTATCTACCTTCTCAAAAAACCCACATCCAAAACTGTCACCACAAGAAGTGAAGAGCCTGAGAAGCAGAAATACACAGAATTTATATATTATCTATGTCAGTACGTAACATGAGAAGGAGTGGGGTACTGAGAATTTAGTTTTTAGGGTAACAGATTCTAATTATATAATAGGGAAGAAAATGGAAATAATTTAGAGGTAGATATTGTGATGGTCTGAGGAAAAATAAAAGTCAGGATTGGAGATCATTATTAGGACAAAGAACAGGGTTTGCTTTTCCAAGAAAGATGGAGAGATGTAATGACAACAGATTTTAATAAGATAAAAGAATTTCAGAGTTCATGGATATGGAACTCTGAAATACTTGTGGATGATGGCACAATCAAATAAATGTCTGACTATAAATGTAGCTATGAAAGAGTAGAAGTATAGGCCATGAGAGAAATGAATAAATTGAAGACTTAGGATTCTGTGAATTTGAGAGAGAATCATTAAATATGAAGAAGTTTCTCAAGTATGAGTTCAATAGCCAGGGAGAAGTGTTTGGGATTAGACACAGAATTCATTGAGGTTGGAAAGAGAGCATCTTGCAGATTTGTAGACCATAGCTACCAAAATATTGATTGTGTGATATATACAAGTGGAAAGAGAGATGACTGCGTGATAGTGGTAGATGGAATAGAAATGGGATGCCATTTTGACAAGCAATTTGGAAAAATTAGTGAAAGTATAACCAGTGCAGGAAGAGGTAGTCAGAGAAGCTAACTCAAGCAGCTTAGGTAAATATTATTTATGATATTAATAATGATTATTATTTCTTCCCAAATGTGTCTAGAAATGTGTAATATAATGAAGATTGTTTAAATTTTTAAATATTTTACAATATTAGAGTCAAGAACCTAATTTTTTTTTATTTATAAAAGCATGATAGGAGAACCTATCCTGCAAGAGGCAACGTAAACAGATATGTCATTATTTGAATTTTAAGATTCATTGACTTGCCCAGAATCACACAGTTAGAAAACGTCATTGTCATTTCTCCTAAGTTTAAGTCCTGAGTTCTTTCAGTTGTCTCAGAACAAACACAACTGTGTTAGGATAATATTTCTGAAATGTAAGGAGGAAAGTGGATTCTCCTACTTTAGAAGTCATAATTACAAAATATTTAGAAACTCTTAGCAGAGACTATAACACAGGATATTTCCTGATATATTCAGAAAGAAAAAAATCATATTTAAGATGTATTTGTTTGCATAATACTCACCTTCCCACTTTCCCTTCACAGTGAAATTTTGTAAAGAATTCAGTCCATAGGCGCATACCCTACTCCTCTCCCCTAGGGCATTTCTAATAGTTTAAATGTCCAGGTTAGGAAAAATAGGGACAGCAAAGCTGTGGGAATTCCTATTGCTCTCCACCTAGGCAGGTTTTGTGTTTACCTTCCATGCTTTTGATAAGCAACAGGGGTTAGAATGTCTGCTATGCAGTTAGAATAATATAAAGATCATTTTCTGTCATAGCAGCCAATTAATATGATGAGGTGTCAAGGGGATAGCGTGAAGCTTGATCTTTATGAATTTGAAGTGGCATGTTCAGTTTAGATAGATTAATTAAAACACCCAGGTACATGTTGTTATCATATCGAATTCACATCTTTTTTGTATTAAGGTTGCATTAAACTGATAAAGTGGGATATTAATCCAGAGAGGTGCTAATTAAATGTAAATAAAGGCCGTTATGAACTTTTCATTTGAGCTCAACTGGTGTCATTTTATGAAATAAAAATGGTGTCAATCATCAGCCTGGGTAGATGACTTCTTTTTATTTTCTGCTAAAGGGACTCTAAAGAACTATTATTGATAAGATCATTTAAATTAAATATTAAAAGAGCTAAATTGACCATTGCTCACATTATGTAATATGGCCTATATGTAACAATGAATTTGTTTCTCCAACAAAATAGTTGTATACAGTTTACCTGAAAAACTAAGATTTCATTTCCCACCACAAATTCCTTTCTAGATATATTAACTGTAGATGTTCATGTCCTTACCAAAAAGGACTCTTCTGTTTTCTAATTACAAAACTCTTTTTTTTTTTTCACTGAAATTGCTCACTGCCTGAAAAACAAGGAAGGTTATAATCTCAGGAGAAATTTAAATTGCTGGTGGCCCAATGGACATTGGAGATCTGTATAATAATGGTCATAAGCAATGTATTTCCAATGATGACTTGAAAGCAAGAAGTGACCTAATAGTATATATGATGGAAACTTATGATTGCAAAAATAGTAATTTACGCAGAGTGATAGATGGTTAAAGAACATGTTTTAGACCCAATTGATAATTCAGGTGAAATGTTCTTATAATTCAATATCTATTCTTCAACTTAAGTATTTCTTTGGTCATCCTAAGACATTTAATGTCTTGAGAAAGATATCAATTGTATTAGGTAAATCATCTGAGGAGAATTTAAGTGAATATGTGGAGAATAATCTGAAAATAAAAGAACTCATAAAAGGTTGTTATCTTTACTATATTAGAAGAAATATCTATATTAATTAAATAATGGATCTAATAAAGTATTAAATGATAAACTATAACATGGAGCTCATTTTATATTTCCCTTTCTTTTATTGAATATTCAGACATTTGAAGTATGTATATACATAATCTATATAACCTATTTTTATATATGAATATATATGTATATACTTATGTATAATTTATATATCCACACATCTATCATCTATATATCCATCTATCCATCCACCTATGTATCCAACTGCCTATCTATCTATCTATCTATCTATCTATCTATCTATCTATCTATCTACCCACCTAAATATCTAACTATTGATCTAGATTGCTAGCCCTATGATTTTATTGGCATAGATAAGTGTTGAGAAAGGAAAATTCTTTTAACAAGACACTTCAGGATCTCTTTTGAACTTATTATTCTATTTGTGGGACACTGGGAGAATAACTGACTTGCTCAAGGTCACAAAATCAGTGTGTTTGAAGTGGGACTTGACTTTAGCTTTCTCCCTTCCATGATCAGTTCTTTATCTTCCATATCATACAGCTCTCAATGATATATAAAAGAGGTGTCAAACACATGGGAAATACTGCCCACAATATTCTGGAGTAAAGCACATTGAGATGTAATTAGGACACATTTAATAGAACATTAAAAAAATAGGACAAAGATAATGTTAATGTGTTTTCCTTTCCTTTTTTTAAGCCCTTATCTTCCATCTTAGAATCAAGTATTGATTCTAAAGCAGTAGAGTGGTAAGGGCTAGGCAATGGGGTTTAAGTGACGTGCCCAGGATCACACAGATAGGAAGTGTCTAGGGTCAGACTTGAACATAAGACCTCTCATTTCTAGGACAGGTTCTCAATCCATTGAGCTACTTAGCTTCTCCCAATATGTAGTTTTCTAAGTTAATATGTGACCTACAAGAATACTTATGAATTCTTTAGGGGCCCCTAGTCATATTGAAATTTGATACTTAATGTAGAACATTTTAAATTTATGATGGAATACAGAGCTGACATCGAAAAAGATTTTGGCAGGCTAAGACATTTGACTGAGAAAATAAACTATAATAACAATAAATACAAAGTCTTAAATTTGGGGTCAAAAAATCAACTTCATGAGCACACTGTTTAGCGGTAGTAGTTTGTATCAAAAAGGCCTGTGAGACTTCTGGGTAAACATGGTGACAGTCTAGACACAGGACTCTTCCTCTCCTCACTTCAGCTAAACTTGAAAACCCAGCAGTCTGAAGAGAGAAGACCATGGGCAGCAGCGGGAAAGTTAGCACAGAGAAGGGCAGCAAATAGCAAAAGCTGCAGACACTCGAGAGCTGTCCTAAGGCAAAATCCTTGCTCCTTAGCTTCATATGAAGAGAGACTACCCTCCTCAATCAGATTTCTGACTGGAAAGGGAAGGGAAAAAAAAACATAATGATATGTGCCTAGGAACAACTTCCCAACACCAAGAAAAACAATAAGAAGGCATTGACACTGGATAATTTGTATGGAGGAAAAATCAAGACTACAGAGGAAATAGCAGAAGAGGAAATCCAAATAAATGTGACAAAACCTTCCAAAAAATGGAAATTGGTCACAAGCTCTTGAGGAATTTAAATTGGAGTTTACCAAAAAGATGGAAGCCATCTGGAAAGAAAAGTGGGAAATAGTTCAAAAAGAAAATAACAGTTTAAAGGACAAGAACATCCAATTGAAGAAACATTTGGAAGCCACAAAAAACAAGATAGACCAAACAAAAAAGGAAAATGAAAAGATTATTGCAGAAAATCAAAAGAATATAGCAGAAAATCAGGCCTTAAAGACAAGAATTGGGCAACTGGAAACGATTAATCTTGCAAAACTGCAAGAATTAATAAAGCAAAGTCAAGACTGACAAAATAGAATAAAACAATAAAATATCTCACTAACAAGATGATGGATCAGGAAAACATATCACAAAGAGACAATTTGATAATGATTGGTCTACCTGAAAACCCAGAAATAAACAGAAATCTTGACATCATACTACAAGAAATTATCCAAGAAAACTGCCCTGACGTTCTTGAACAAGGGAATAAAATAGATATTGAAAGAGTTCATAAATTATCCTCTACACTAAATCCTCAAAGAGCAACTCCAATGAATGTAATTGACAGATTCAAGAGCTTCGAAAATAAGGAGAAAATTTTACAAGAAGCCAAAAAGATACAATTCAGATATGAAGGAGCACCAATCAGGATTACACAAGATCTGGTTGTTTCCACACTAAAGGACCACAAGGATTGGAATATGATATTCAGAATGGCAAGAGAATTGGGTCTTCAACCAAGGATCACCTACCCATCAAAACTGAGTATATACTCCCAGGGGAAAATATGGGCATTCAACAAAATAGAAGATTTCTAAGTATTTGTAAAGAAGACCAGAACTAAGTGGAAAGTTTGATATCCAAACACAAAAATCAAGAGAAACATGAAAAGGTAAATAAGAAAGAGAGGGGAAGGGGGGAAAATGTTGGGGGTTTTTTTCATTCAAACTTTCTTCTTTATAGACTACAATTATATCAAATTGTTTATATCAATACATGAGTAAAACATTATTTGTAACTGAAAAAATATATTCACTATTGTAGTAATTAAAAGAATCATTGACAGGAACAGATTGAGATAATAAGTGGTATAAGATGATTTGCAATGAAAAAAAAGGGAGGGGGAAACAAAGATGGCACAAAGAGAAACTTACAGAAATAAGATAGATAGGATAATATATACCATACAAAGAGGCACATGGGAAGGGGAAGGGGAGAATACTATTATAAGAAGTAGAGGAAGAGAGTGCTAATAGGTAATACCTAAACCTTACTCTCAGTGAAACTAATTCTGAGAGGGAAGAGAATCTAGATCCATTTCTGTATTGAATTTAATCTTACCCTACAGGAAAAGTGAGAATTGAAAACTAAGTGGAGGAGGGAGGAGGGAGTAGAAAAATGGAGGTAAAGAGAGGGGGGATGGAACTCAACAGTCTCTAAAAAAATAAGAAGGGAACAAAAAGGGTGGTGACATAATGGGAAGTACATTAAGGTTGGGGTATAGGGTGACTGATTAAAATCAAACCACTGATTTAAAAGGATATAGCAAAAGAAGAAAGCGTAGAACTAGGGGAGGGTATCAAAATGCTGGAGAATATACAAATGGCAATCATAACTTCGAATGTGACTGGGATGAACTCACCCATAAAATGAAAACAAATAGCAGAGTGGATTAGAATCCAAAATCCTACCATATGTTGTCTAAAAGAAACACACATGAGGCAGGTACACATGCACAAGGTTTGAATTAAAGGTTGGAGTAAAATCTATTGGGCCTCAAATGATAGAAAGAAGGCAGGAGTCACAATCATGATATTTGAAAAAGGCAAAGTAAAAATAGATCTGATTTAAAAGGATAGGGAAAGTAACTACATCCTGAAAAAAGGCAGTATAAATAATGAGGAAAATCAGTAATAAATATGTATAGAATGGGCATGTGCAATTTTAATATCTTCTATATTGTGTTTTTTTTTTAACATTATTTTATTTGGTCATTTCCAAACATTATTCACTGGAAACAAAGATCATTTTCTTTTCCTCCCCCACTCCCACCACCCTTCCCTCTCCCATAGCCGACGCACAATTCCACTGGTTATCACATGTGTTACTGTTTCTAACCCATTTCCATGTTGTTGGTATTTGCATTAGAGTGTTCGTTTAGAGTCTCTCCTCAGTCCTATCACCTCCACCCCTGTAGTCAGGCAGTTGCTTTTCCTCATTGTTTTTACTCCCACAGTTTATCCTCTGCTTGTGGATAGTATTTTTTAGATCCCTGCAGATTCTTCAGGGACATTGCATTGACGCCAATGGAGAAGTCCACTACCTTCAATTGTACCACAGCGTATCAGTCTCTGTGTATAATGATTTCCTGGTTCTGCTCCTTTCGCTCTGCATCACTTCTTGGAGGTTGTTCCAGTCTCCATGGAATTCCTCTACTTTATTATTCCTTTTAGCACAATGGTATTCCATCACCAACATATACCACAATTTCTTCAGCCATTCCCCAATTGATCGGCATCCCCTCGTTTTCCAATTTTTGGCCACCGTAAGGAGTGCAGCTATGAATATTCTTGTACAAGTCTTTTTCCTTATTATCTCTTTGGGGTACAAATCCAGCAGTGCTATGGCTGGATCAAAGGGCAGACAGTCTTTTATCATCCTTTGGGCATAGTTCCAAATTGCAAAAGTAGTTTTTAATGATTGCCTTAATTTCCTCTTCGTTGGAGGTGAGATCCCCCTTTTCATCCTTGATGCTGTTAATTTGCCTTTCTTCTTTCCTTTTTTTAATTAGATTGACCAGTACTTTGTCTATTTTGTCTGTTTTTTCAAAGTACCAGCTTCTAGTCTTGTGTATTAGCTCAATAGTTCTATCACTTTTGATTTTATTAATTTCTCCCTTAATTTTTAGGATCTCTAGTTTGGTTTTCTGCTGGGGGTTTTTAATTTGTTTGTTCTCAAGTTTTTTGATTTGCATTTCCAATTCCTTGAACTCTGTCCTCCCAAATTTGTTAATATATTCACTCAGGGATATGAATTTTCCTCTAAGTATTGCCTTGGCTGCATCCCATAAGGTTTGAAAGGATGTCTCGCCATTGTCATTTTCCTCAATGAAATCATTAATTGTTTCTATGATTCTATGATTTCTTCTCTAACTAACTGGTTTTGGAGTATCATATTATTTAATTTCCAATTAATTTTTGATTTGGTTCTCCATGTACCCTTACCGATCAATATTTTTATTACCTTGTGATCTGAAAAGGCTGCATTTATTATTTCTGCTTTTCTGCATTTGAGTTCCATGTTTCTGTGACCTAGTGTATGATCTATTTTTGTGAATGTGCCATGTGGTGCTGAAAAGAAGGTGTATTCCTTTTTGTCCCTATTTATTTTTCTCCATATGTCTATTAACTCTAATTTTTCTAAGATTTCATTCACCTCTTTTACCTCTTTCTTATTTATTTTTTGGTTTGATTTATCTAAATTTGATAGTGGGTGATTAAATTCTCCCACTAATATGGTTTTACTGTCTATTTCCTCCTTCAATTCTTCTAGTTTCTCCATTAAAAATTTGGATGCTATACCATTTGGTGCATACATGTTGATTAGTGATATTTCCTCATTGTCTATACTCCCTTTTAACAGAATATATTTACCTTCCCTATCCCTTTTGATCAGGTCTATTTTTGCTTTGGCTTTGTCAGATATCATGATTGCAATTCCTGTCTTCTTTCTATCAGTTGAGGCCCAAAAGGTCTTACTCCAACCTTTAATTCTAACCTTGTGAGTATCAACCCGCCTCATATGTGTTTCTTGAATACAACAAATGGTAGGGTTTTGAGTTCTAATCCAATCTGCTATTTGTCTACGTTTTATGGGTGAGTTCATCCCATTCACGTTCAAAGTTATGATTGTCACTTGTGGATTCCCTGGCATTTTGATAACTTCCCCTAGTTCTGTCCTTTCTTCTTTAGGTATATCCTTTTGAACCAGTAATTTACTTTAGGTCAGTCCCCCTAGTTCCCTCCCTTGAGATGCTTCCCTTTCTATCCCCTCCCTTTTTATGCTCTCTTCCCCTCCCCCCTCTCCTTCCCTCCCTTTTTATACTCCCTTCCCCCACCCCCTCCTTAATTTTCCTTTCTTTCTTGCCCTGTTGGTTAAGATAGAATTCAGGATCCCACTGGATCTAGATGTTCTTCCCTCTCAGATTTGATTTCACTGAGAGTAAGGTTTAAGTAATTCCACTTCATGCTCTCTTCCTCTCCTTCTCATATGAGCGTTCTTCCCCTCCCCTTCCCATGTGTATCTTTATATGGGAAAGATTATTCTATTAATCCCCCCCCCTATTTCTTGAAGTAAATCTTAGTATTATTGATGGTTCCCCCCTCTCTTTTCCTTTCTTTGCCCCTCCTTTCACCAAATCTTCTTAGTGCCCCAATCTTTTCCTATGCATGCTTCTTCTAACTACTCTTATGATGCATACAATTTTTGAGAGTTACACAAAACATTTTCCCCACATAATATAATTTGATGTAAATGTAGCCCTTATAGAAGAGAGTTTGACTTAAAGAAAAAGATAAAATTTATCTCCTTTTCCCTTTCTTTCATATTTACCTTTTCATATTTCTTTTGCTTTCTGTGCTTGGATATCAAATTTTCCACTAAGCTCTGGTCTTTTCTTAGCAAATGCTTGGAAATCTTCTATTTTGTTGAATTCCCATACTTTCCACTGGAAGTATATAGTCAGTTTTGCTGGATAGTTGATTCTTGGTTGGAGACCCAGCTCTCTTGCCTTTCTAAATATCGTGTTCCATGCTTTGCGGTCTCTTAGTGTATTAGCCACTAAGTCATTTGTGATCCTTATGGGAGGCCCCCTATATCTGAAGCTCCTCTTCTTGGCTTCTTGTAGGATTTTCTCCTTTTCTTGGAAGCTCTTGAATTTGGCAATTACATTGCTGGGGGTTGTCTTTTGGGATTTAGTATAGAGGGTGTTATATGAACCCTTTCTATTTCTATTTTGCCCCTTTGCTCCAGAAAGTGTGGGCAATTTTCTTCAATAATCTGAGGTTTCTTAGAGCGCAGGGTCCCTGATCACAGCCACACTGCCCAGGTGTTCAGCTCCGCCCAGATGCTCAGCTCAACCTCCCCGAGTAAGGCTCCACAGCCTGTGCTCAGCACAGGATTCTCCCTTGAAACCGCCCTGAGATGTTTTTTCCTGGCAGTCCCCAGATCCCAAGGACCCTGGAGTGTGCCCCCAGACAGAGACATTCCCCACTCACTCACTGTCCTAGTAAGCGCTCCAGTAGCTCACTCTGGTTTGGTGGGGGAGGTATGTGGGGGGGGGGGGGGAGTGAGGCTCAGTTCACGTTTCTGTGCAAGTATTTCCTCCTTATTATTATAGTGTGGAAATGTTCAAACCCCACATACCTTCGTCTCTGGGGAGTACTGGGGAGTCCTTCTGTTCCTCCAAAGGTGATTTTTATGCTCCTTTGATGTAGTCTATTTTGTTTGGTTCTGGGGAGAGGAAGCGTGTGGCGTCTAGATTGCAGTCATGTTTACCTGGAAGTCTATTTTGTTTTATTAATTTAAAAAATGTATTAATTTTGTTGAACTGGATTGGCAATTTTCAGATACTTTTTAAATCTTTAACATTAATTTTTTTATTTGGTCAATTTCAAACATTATTCCTTGGTTACAGAAATCATTTTCTATTCCTCTCTACCCTTGCCACCCCCATAACCTATGCACAATTCCACTGGGTATTACATGTGTGCTTGATCAGAACCCATTTCCATGTTCTTGGTGTTTGCACTAGGATGTTCATTTAGAGTCTATATCCCCAATCATATCCCCCTTGACCCACGAAGTCAAGCAGTTATTTTTCTTCGGTGTTTCTACTCCCAAAGTTTTTCCCTTGTATGTGCATAATCTTCATTCTCATAGATCCCTCTAGGTTGTTTAAGAACACTGCATTGCCACTAATGGAGAAGTCCATTACATTCAATTGTACCACAGTGTACATGCACCAAATGTTGCATCCAAGTTCTAAAGCAGAAACTAGTGGAGTTGAAGGAGGAAGTAGATACTAAAACTATACTAGTGGGAGACCTGAAACTACCACTATCAAATCTAGATAAATCAAATAAAAAATACATAATAAAGATGTAAGAATTGTGAATTAAATCTTAGAAAAAATAGAGTTAATAGACATATGGAGAAAAATAAATAGGGACAAAAAGGAATAGATCTTCTTTTCAGGAGCACATGGTACAATCACAAAGACTGACCATTTACTAGGTCATAAAAACATGGCAAACAAATTCAAAAAAGTAGAAATAATAATTGCAACCTTTTCAGATCTTGATGCAATGAAAATAATAAACAGTAAGGGTACACGGAGAGCCAATTCAAAAGTGAATTGGAAATTAATATGATTCTACAAAACTGGTTAGTTAAAGAACAAATCATACAAATAATAATTTCATTGAAGAGAATGACAATGATGAGACATCCTTTCAAAATCTATGGGATTCAGCCAAAGCAGTACTAGAGGATATTTATATCCTTGACTTTAGATATTAACAAATTAGGGATGGCAGAGGCCAATGAATTAGACATGCAAGTCAAAAAATTAGAAAGAGAATAAATTAAAAATCCCCAGATGAAAAACTAATTAGAGATCCAAAATAATAAAGGAGAAATTAATAAAATTGAAAGTGAAAGGATTATTGAATTAATAAATAAGACTAGAGGCTAGTATTTTGAAAAACAAACAAAATAGAAAAAGTACTAATCAATCTACTAAAAAAGAAAGAAGAAAACCAAATTAACAGTATCACATATAAAAAGGGAGACCTCACCTCCAATGAAGAAGAAATTAAGGCAATCATTAAGAACTATTTTCCCCAATTATATGGCAATAAATATGCCAATCTAAGTAATATGGATGAATATATACAAAATATAAATTGCCTAGACTAATAGAGGAAGAAATAGATAACCTAAACAACACTATATCAGAAAAAGAAATTGAACAAGCCATCAAAGAACTCCCTAAGAGAAAAATCCCCAGGGCCGGATGGATTCACAAGTGAATTCAAACATTCAAAAAACAACTCAAACCAATATAATACAAACTATTTGACATAATAATCAAAGAGGGAGTTCTACCAAATTTCTTTTATGACAAAAATATGGTAATTATTCCAAAGCCAGGCAGGTCAAAAAGAGAGAAAGAAAACTATAGATCAATCTCCTTAATGAACATAGATGCAAAAATCTTAAATAGATTACTAGCAAAAAGACTCCAGCAAGTGATCATGAGGGTTATTCATTGTGATCAGGTGGGATTTATTCCAGAAATGCAAGGATGGTTCAATATTAGGAAAACCATCCACATAATTGACCATATGAACAAGCAAACCTATAAAAATCACATGATTACCTCAATAGATGCAAAAAAAAAGCCTTTGACAAAATGCAACACTCATTCCTATTGAAAACACTAGAATAAAAGGGTCTTTCCTAAAAATAATAAAAAATATATGTCTAATACCATCAGAAAACATTATCTGCAATGGGGATAAATTATATGTATTCCCAATAAGATCAGGAGTGAAACAAGGATGTTCATTATCACAGCTATTATTTAACATTGTACTACAAACACTAGCAGTAACAATTAGAGAAGAAAAAGAAATTGAAGGTATTAAAATTGGCAATGAGGAGACCAAGCTGTCACTCTTTGCAGATGATATGATGGTCTACTTGAAGAATCCTAGAGAATCAACTAAAAAACTTGTACAAATAATCAACAACTTTAGCAAAGTTGCAGGAATCAAAATAAAGCCATATAAGTCATCAGCATTTCTATATATCTCCAACACATCTCAGCAGTAAGAATTAGAAAGAGAAATTCCATTTAAAGTCACCCTAGACAATATAAAATAATTAGGAATCTATCTGCCAAGACAAACACAGGAAGTATATGAACACAACTACAAAACACTTTCCACACAATTAAAACTACATCTAAACAATTGGAAAAACATCAACTCCTCATGGGTAAGATAAGCTAACATAATAAAAATGACCATCCTACCCCAAATTATTTACTTATTTAGTGCCATACACAACGAACTACCAAAAAACATTTTTACTGAATTAGAAAAAAAAAAGATAACAAAGTTCATTTGGAAGAACAAAAGATCATAGATATGCTAGGAAATAATGAAAAAAATAAAGGAAGGGAGCCTTGCAGTCCCAGTTCTCAAACTATACTATAAAGCAGTGGTAATCAAAATAATATGGTACTGGTTAAGAGACAGAAAAGAGGATCAGTGGAATAGTCTTGGTGTAAGTGACCTCAGTAAGACAGTCTATGATCAACCCAAAGATTCCAGCTTTTGGGTCAAAAATCCACTATTTGATAAAAACTTCTGGGAAAATTGGAAGGCAGTATGGAAGAGATTTGGGTTGGATCAACATCTCACATCCTACACCAAGATAAACTCAGAATGGGTGAATGACCTGAATATAAAGAAGAAAACTATAAGTAAATTAGGTCAACACAGTATAGTATACATGTCAGATCTTTGGGAAAGGAAAACTTTTAAGACCAATCAAAAGTTAGAAAAATTTACACAATGTAAAATAAATAATTTTGATTACATTAAATTAAAAAGTTTTTATACAGACAAAACCAATGCAACCAAAATCAGAAGGGAAGTATCAAATTGGGAAAAATCTTCATAACAAAAACCTTTGACAAAGGTCTAATTACTCAAATTTATAAAAAGCTAAATCAATTGTACAAAAAATCAAGCCTTTCTCCAATTGATAAATGGGCAGGGGACATGAATAGGCAATTTTCAGTTAAAGAAATCTAAACTATTAATAAGCACATGAAAAAGTATTCTAAATCTCATAATCAGAGAGATGCAAATCAAAACAAACAAAAAACAAACAAAAAAACAAAAAAAAAACCTTGAACAACTCTAAGGGATCTATGAGAAAGAACACTATCCACATTCAGTGGAAAAAAATGAGGTAGTAGAAACACCAAAGAAAAACAACTGCTTGATTACATGAATCGAGGGGGATATGATTAGGGATATAAACTCTAAATGATCATCCTGGTGCAAACATCAACAACATGGAAATAGGTTCTGATGAAGGAAACATGTAATACCCTGTGGAATTGATCATTGGCTACAGGAATGGTGGGTGGAGAGGAGAGAGGGAAGAATATGATTCTTGTAACCAAAGAATAATGTTCTAAATTGACGAAATAATATTAAATTAAACAAAAATGGTCTGGGAGGTTTAGTGACCTATGAGCTCAGTAAGACGGGTTCCAATGGTGATATTGGAATCTCAGAAGGTCAATGAACATTTAAGCTGCATTAAATTAATTGATTATTTAGTAAGCAACTACTCTGTGTTAGTCACTATGCTAACAAAAAAGGACAAAATGATTTCCTATCCTCAAAAAACTCATGTTCTTATGCACAAAGGATGCTAAAACACTGTCTGACTTTGATCTGATCATAGAACTGCTGGGTTTGTACCTCAAAGAGATAATAAGGAAAAAGACTTGTGCAAATATTAATAGCTGTGCTCTTTGTGGTGGAAAAAATGGAAAATGAGGGGATGCCCTTCAATTGGGGAATGGCTGAACAAATCGTGGTATCTGTTGTTGATGGAATACTATTGTGCTCAAAGGAACAATAAACTGGAGGAATTCCATGTGAACTGGAACAACCTCCAGGATACTGATACACAGTGGTACAATCGAATGTAATGGACTTCTCCATTAGTGGCAATGCAGTGACCTTGAACAACTCTGAGGGATCTATGAGAAAGAATACTATCCACATTCAGAGGGAAAAATGTGGTAGTAGAAACACCAAAGAAAAACAACTGCTTGATTACATGGGTCAGAGGGGATATGATTAGGCATATATACTCTAAATGATCATCCTGGTGCAAACATCAACATCATGGAAATAGGTTCTGTTCAAGGACCCATGTAATATCCAATGGAATTGATCATGTTATAGTGGGAAAAAAGATATAGATCCCAGGAATAAAGTGATAATTCTTACTCCTAATTAAACTACATCATATATATTACATGTATGTGACTTTTTTTAAGGAAAAACATTGATAATATAGCAAGCATCCAAAGGAATTAAATCAGAAGCATGAAGCTCTTCAAGCACTGAGCATATGAGGACTCTGAAGGAAATATAAATGTTCACTCTGTAGACGATAAGATTTAAGGCAGACACAATGACTTTGTTTATGTATTTGAAGATCTGTCAATTGGAAGATATCATATATATGTACATATATATATATATATATATATATATATATATATATATACAAATTTCATAAGGCAGAATGAAAAATTAGACAAGGACATTGCAAAGAAGTAAATTAAGAATTGATTTCAGAGAGAAAAATAATTCCTAACAATTAGAGCTGTCCAACTGTGTAATAATAGTCTTGGAAGATGTTGGATCCTCTCTAGATAAATTTCTTAAATTGAATGCTAGATGATATTCTGTAGTGAAAATTAATTTTGGGTTACACATTGGAATAGAAGACTTCTGGGGTTCCTTCCAACCATAAAATTCTGTGCTTCTTTGATAGTATTACTCTCTTCTAACTTAGTAGATATTATTAGTAGATTTAGTAGTAGTAGATTTAGTACTAGTAGTAGTAGATTTAGATTAGTAGATTAGTAGATTCATTTGGCACAATGAATTTTTGTTGCTACATAAATATTTTTCTGTATGGATTATTTTTTAACAACTAAGTGACATTGATAACCATTTACTAGGGATTCCCATGCTCATTTGGGAAGAGTTTGTAATTGGTTAGACATATTAAGTTTATATTCTCTAGGCCTTTACAGAGAATAATCGATGCTTCAACTCTACATTTCTTATCAGGATAGGATCTATTCATTGAAGGACATAGATTTATAGAACTTCCCAAACAGAATTCAGTTCTGAGCCCCAAAACAACTAATGAAATGCTGCATCCTTAACTTAAACTTCTTTTAACTGGTGGTTACTTTATCTGTCCCCGCCACCTATAAGTGCCTCCCCCCAAAATCACCTTCAATTTATTGTGTATAAACAGATACATTTAAACAGATATTGTCTATCCTGATTGGCAGGGATGATTTTATTTTGTCTTTGTAACTTCTGTGCTTTGCGTAGAGCCTGGCACATACAAGGTATTAATAAATATGTGATCTTTAATTTAATGGGTTGATATATTGCAGTGAGTGCTTGTCATAAAAATGTTAATAGGGTAGATTCAGCTCTGCATTGATCGGAGTTTCCTTATCTTGGATTTCCATTTGCCTGTAAAATCACAAGCGCAATCCGTATCCCTATCCCTCTAAATGCATTATTACAAGATTCTTTGATAAAGTGTTATTATTATTATCTTTTTTTACAGATAAATTTTCTGAGATTGAGAGAAGTAAGGATCACACTACCAATCTAAGGTTGGATTTGAACCCCTTTTTTTTTTTACATTTATGTCTAGCTCCTTGTGCAACTAGAGCACAATGAAAAGGCAGCATTAAAGCAATTCTTTTGTTTTGTGTGATAAACCATGGGAAAGTTCCTAAGAAATTGACAGCCCTGCCTATTCTTTCACTGTTAAAGACAGAAATTACACATTTGGTGTTCTTTTTGTTTGGTTACAGCAGTAATTATCTATATATAATTTCTCCATAGGCCTCTGAACTGACATAATAACATCATGGCTTATGTATGGCTTATTATTGAAGCTATAAATCAAAAGAGAAACAAATATAAAACCCAGTCCTCTTTGGAGTAATAATTCCAAGTAAAATTTATGTTAAATTAACCTATTGCTTGAGAGGTTATATATGATATTATTCTTATCATTAGCATGGTTTGCCTTCTGTGTGTTTACCATATTAACTATGTCAGAAGTGTTAGTGATCTAGAATATTCTTTCTCTTAAGACCTCTACTATTTATTCCTCAAAGAAACACACAAACAATTTCCATTTCTAACAGGACAGTATTTTTGTTGTTGTTCCTTGCTATAATAAGCCAAGTACAACTATGTCAGAAAAATCTTTAAATGCATGACAAAATTTTTTGGCCTGGTTTTCAGACATTAGTGAGAGGGTCAAGCATGCCATCATGTGCCGTCAATTCACTTCATGCTTTCCCCTTTTCCCCAATAAAAATCCCTAAGGTCAAATCCAAATAGCCTTGCCAGATGAGGAAATTCCTGACAGAATAGCCAATCCCCTCTCAGGGAATTTAAAAGTAGGTGGTAAGGTTTCATTTGATCTTAGAAAAATAATAATAAAAGTGGGGCATTTGGTACAAAGATTCCAACCTGAACCAAACGTATTGTAAAAATACCTTTCTTTCTAAAAAGTGGGTATTTATTGAAGGGCAATAGCAAATGTGGGCATTACTTAATATGCTAAAATACAATGTAGAGACATAAGTATTTACAAATATATAAGGGGGAGTTTATTTTATTAGAAAGTTACCATTTTGAAGGCAAGGACTGTCTCATATTTGTATTTGTATGCCTCCCATTTAGCACACTGTCAATAATATAGTAAAGAGTTAATAAATGTCTGTTGACTGATTAAAGATGATAAAAGCTTTCTAGTAAAGTTTGATATCTATTCTTAGTGTGTTAGTGTTTATTTGATTTATGTGAATCCCAAAGAAATAAGCTTGGCTTCCTCAAATATTGACAGAGATGAACATCCTGCAAGTAAACTCAAAATCAAAGAAGGGAAACATGGTAATGAAGGGCTGAACCAAGATGGCAGAATGCAGGTAGGAATCCAGCTGAACTCAAGCAACATTTCCCTAAATTTTTTTTAAATAATACCTTGAGTAAATTTTGAATCAACAAAGCCAACAAAAGGCAATATATCCAGAATAAGATAAGATAGGAGGTCTGTAGGAGAAGTCTGTGAATTCTGGGTGAATGTGACAGAAGCATTAGCAGTGGGTCTTAGATGTACCTACTAGTTTCAGAAGTGTTGTGACATTCTTAAGTGGGTATGGCAAGTAGACAACTGGTCAGAAAGACAATACAGGTAACTCTTTGATGGAAAGGAGTGTAGCTGGCACAGATCATCAACTCTATTGCCCATAAGCATTTCTGGGTTGCAGGTCAAAGGAAGAAAGGAACATTTATTTTTAGTCACAAGGGGCAGGATACAGTTCTGGGACCAAGGGGAATATTAGCAATTATGGCTACAGGAGAAGAGGGTTTCTTCCTGAGTAAAGACCAGAGTGCAGACCAGAAGAGTAATGACCATACTTCTTTTAAAAACTCACCATATTGGAAGTAATGAAAACTTTCAGAACTGTTTTTGAAAACAGTGCTACAAAAAAGCCTTAAATTGGTATAATATCTCCACCACCACCCCACCAAAAGTGATCAGAGTTCAACTTTACCTTCAAATTTGAAGTGAAGAAATAGGCTACTAAGGTGTCAGGGAAGATCAAGTTATGAACTAAAAAGAAGACAATTATGTGAAATCAGCTATGAGCAAAGTCTCAAAGAAAAGTGCTAAATAGGTTCAAGGCAGGCGAGAAGCTCTGGAAAAAAGTTTTTAAAAAAGAGTCAAGAATGGTAGAGGAAAATTTGGGAGAAAAATTAAAGTAATGATAGAAAATTATGAAAATAATTATCAGTTGGTTAAAGGAGACACAAAATATACTAAAGAAAATAATACCTTACAACACAGAAGTGACCTCAGGATAAAAGAGGCAAAGAAATTTCCTGAAAAAATATTTTTTAAAATAGGAAAAAGGTTAGGGGTAGAAGCAATGTGGCAGAGAAGGTGTATGGGCCCAGCTAATCTCTACCAAATTATCTTCTAAACAACTTTGCTTAAATTTCTCAAAATAAATTCTGGAGTAACAAAACCCATCTAGGAACAGAGTGAAACATTTTCTCAGGTCAAAAACAACTTAAAAGGTTGATACAAGGTGCCTGTTGCATACAGAAGAGAGTGGAGTGCAGAGCACTATGCCAAGGCAGGGCATACCTAGCCAAACCAGAGAAGGATTTGTGGTGGTTGAATCACTAGCAATAGATTCCAGAGTTGTCAGTCATAGATGATCAGAAGATAGGATAAATGGTCAGAAGGAAATTAAAGGGGTATCTTTGCTAGGTATTTGCTAGGAATAAATTGATAAAGGCCTCATTTCTCACATATCATGAGAATTAAGTCAAATTTAGAAAAATAAGAGTCATTCCTCAATGGATAAATTGTCAAAAATATGAATTGGAAGTTTTCCAGGAGGAAAAAAAAACAAAGTTATCAAAAGACAAAAATGTTATAAATCACTTTAGATAAAAAAAAAAAATCAGTGGATTGTTGACAACAAATTCAGGTGGTTGGCAGGATATATTTATTTATTCTGCATAGCTGCCTAAACATAGACAGACTAATTATTTTATAAGGAGTTAAGCATTTTAACATGGTTTAGTAGTTTGATTCCCACAGTAACAGAGACATTTAGTTTAATTTAGGAGGGAAATATAATATAGTTTCATCCATATGAATCTGGAAGGACCCTCAGCTGCTATATAATAAAAAAAGTAGGACGAACAATTGAATGATCTATACATCTATGCATCTATCTATCCATCTATCTATAAAAAGATAGCTGATATAGATAATTCTATATTATAGATATCTAATATTGATATATTAATATAAATCTTTCTATATATATATAGTTTTATTTCTATCTCTATCTAGTAATATAGAGGGAGTTCTGAGGTCCCCCTTTATATATAGAGAAAGCTATCTTTATGTAAAGGGTACCTTAAACAAAAATTCCCCTTTATATATAATATATTCCTTTTTCAATATCTATATAGATATATCTTCATTTTTCAGTATTTCTGGGACCTACATTGGTAAGCTGGAGATTCCAAGAGTAGAACAAAATGAATGGTCAAGAGTCTAGAACACATGCTATGAAGAACCAGTTTTTTTAACAGAAAAAAAGAAAAAAATGATGAACACAAAAATTATCTTTAAGTACAGAAAAACTTTGGTACTAAATGGTTTCAGAACTTATTTCATTTGTTATTCAATGCATTTTGATGAGAAAAAGTTGTCATGAGCTTCAATATTTGCTTGGAACTCAATGTTATTTCTAGAACTTACTGGTTTCATGATCTCAGGAAGTGTATGCCCATTCCCACCAAAAGAAAAGATAACTGCTAGTTCAGGAACATAAAGGGGAGCTCAGCAATGAAGAGCAGCATGAACTTAAAAGGCAGCAACAATAGCTAGTGGTGGGGGAGTTTTCCTTAGAAAAAGAGGAGGAAAGGGGGATGCCTACCCTCACTTAATCAAGGAATTGTGTGCAAATGGGTGCCTTTTTAGAAAGATATCACCCTGATAAAGTTTTAACAACCATAATTATGAATTTGTTAAATGACCAGACCATTTCCCACTTTAGAGAATTTTGAAATGCAGACAAAAACAATCATCATTTTATAGGTTTCTTGTTAAATTTACACCTGGTGAATTTCAAGCAAGGTTCAGTGATAAGGGACAGAAAAAGGAGAGAGAAGTCCAGAAAGGCAACTCCCCTCAGATATTCTGGAAGGAGTCCCCTTAGGCCATGAACTCCTCTCAATGCAGTTAAAGTTGTTAAAATTATTTTTAATATAATTCTTTTTATTTATATTTATTACTAATGTTTAATTACATTAAAATCCAAACCTACTAATGCATATAATGCCTTATAAATCTGGTTATCTGTGAATCTGGAGTGGATTAATTCAATTAACATTATTCCTTATGGCCATAATTCATTTGGTGCTCAACCTTTTTGGTACTCAGTCTGCCTTCTGGAATGAATTAATGATGAGTAGCAAAGTATCCCTATATTTTAAAGGCTAGCAGATACAAGGTTTAGGATTGTGCTCTACTCAGACTCAGAAGGGCAAATCAGGAGCAATGCTTGGAAAGCATAAAATGGCAAACTTATGTTTGGTGTCATAAAAAAAATCTAACCCTTAGAGATATCCCAAAGTGTAATGGCCTACCTCAGAAGAAAGTGAATTTCTCTCCCATTTATGTAATACATGGCAATTTGCTGAACATGCTATAGATGGGACTCTTGTTCAGGTCTGAGTTAGACAATATAGTATCAGAGATCTTTAGCATTTCTGAGATTCTATGAATCTATGAACCAATATATTTGATTCATTGATGGTAAGAAATGATCTTGATTGAAACATTTCAAAGGAACTGTAGCAAAGAAGTAAATCAGAAAAGAGTGCTTGTGGGCTTTGTTATTTCATGCAATATGTCACAAAAGTCTTAGTAAAATCTTAAGCCATTAAAGTTTAAAGCTTAAAACCGAATTAAGATTTTTGAACAATCTGAATGGTGACAGGATTCTGGCCTGGAGATGTTGTTTTAGACATAGAGACCTCAAGCAGCATCTTCTTTGATACATCTTTATTGCACAGAAAGTTTGCCATTGGTTTTTACGGAGAGGGAAAATTTGGGGAGGTCCTATGATATTAGAAAGGCTTTGAGATGGCCCTAATAGTAGAAGAGCATGTTAGTTACATTATGTAGAGTCTACCAAAGGATCATTCACCAATTCATTTTATAGAAGAGAAAACTGAGGCAAAAAGGGTTGTCTCTTGCCTAGCATCACACAGCTAATAAGTGTCTGAGGCCAGTTTTGACTCTGACTCATCTTCCTGACTCTCAGCCTATCTACTATATCATCTAGGTGCTTGTTTAAATAGAGATAAAAGATTAAATTAAATGCACAGAAAAAATGTAATCCCTGTTTCAAATAATATTGCATTTTCCAAATTAGTGTAGTATTCTCTCACTTTATGATATTCTTTTCAAGGGAGTTATCCCAGGGGTGTTTTGAAGCTAGCTCCAACCAGTTCAAAATCATTGATTGTTAAATTTTCAATGTAAGCTTTTCCACTTCACAAGTCAGCAAATGCTACAAATCAGTGCTATATTTTTACTTTTTTTGGAGTGTCTAGATATAAAATTCTGGATACAATATTGATAATTATGTGTAAATTCAAAATGTGTTTTGCATATGCATTATTTCAGACATTTTGTTGTTAAATAATTACTAGCACAACCCTGTAATTGTAATCCTTTTTTTGATGAAGAGCAGACAAAATAGAGACCTTATTCATAAAAATAAGGGGAACTCTCTTACTGCCAAGATACGTGTTCCAGAATTTGACCTTCAAATATGATGAGCCTCTCTCTGAAGAAGCAGGCACATAGGACAAGTAGAAAACTGGTGATGGGAAGAGGACATACTATCCTTTCTAACTACTTGTTTATTAGTAATAACTGGCATTTATAAAACAATTTAAGAGAGGGATTCTGAAAGTTTTGGGGGCTCCTTTTGCAATTTGTTGAAACATGCATTCCTCAGAATGTTTTTAAATTCATAAAATAAACTACATAGGATTAAAAAATAAATTATTTTGAAATAAAGCTATCAATTTTTTAATTGCAGATAGGTTGAGCACTTTTGCTTTAAGATTTGTGTAGGCCTTTAATTAAATTATCTCATTTGATCTTCACAGTAACCTTTTGTTTTAGTATTACAGTTATCATTGAATTTTACAAATAAGGCAAATAAAACTTCAAGAGTTTGAGTGATTTGTTCATGATCATTCAACTATTAAGTGTATGAGCTATGAGAGACAAACCCATGGCTCTCTTGTTTCAAAATCTAAAACAATTTCAACAATATCCCTTGATAGAAAGAATAAGGGGGGGAAAGTGGCATCTCAGTTTTTATAATGTACTAACAAAATGTTTATTAATAGGTATTCTATTTAGCAATTATCTTTCCAAAAATAACTGTTTATTGAATTCAGTTCCATTAAGTGAATTGAACTGAACAACAGAGGTTAAGGACTAATGCAGGGAAATGATTTTGCTCATGGATGAAGAGAATATTCTGGCACTTTCTTCTTGCTACTCATTTAAATATCTTCCCATGATACATTTCATTGCTAATGGTTAATATCAATGCTGAGCCCTTCCATTTCTTCTCTAAATATTTTTAAAAATGAGAAATTTGTAATTGGCTAAACTGATGGATTTTCTTCAGACTTATAGAGAAAAATGGAGGTTCTTTCTGTTTGAAAATTAACAATGCTGAATAGTTTAAGTTACATCAAATAGCAAGGGACAAAAGATGTTTAAATTCAAGAATGAAAAAATAATTTTGAAGAGGTTGAGTTAGGCAGCCACTGTATTATCTTAACAAACAAAATGAATAAAAAATAATTAGGCGTTAGAGTACCTCATCGACACCTCATGCATGATGCTCACTTATTGGAAAAGGGATTTGGGGGTTTATTGAATGATAGCAATGGAGGGGACTTGGGGCTGAAATTAAATTGATACCTCTGTCTCTGGGCAGCACTACACTTGAGCCTTCTAGACAGATGGTTGTCTCTTCTTTTAAAAATTCCCAAGAAAGGAAATTCTGAAATTAAAAAACAACAACAACTCTCCAAAACTTTTTATTGTGGTTGTTAACTCAGAAATATGAAGTTTGTTTTTACTGATAAAATAAAAACAACTTTTTAGAAACCCTTTTCTCTTTGTTGAGGGTGGATAATCTCTTGCAATAAGACTATATGAAAATCTTTGTGGAAATGAATATGTGGTCAATCCTTCATAAATCTGTGACATGATTGCAAAATTTTCCTTGGTATCCCCACATTTTTTCTCATCTCCTTTTACCCTTCCTTTACCCAAGTACAGGTATCATATTGTTTCTTCTAGAGAAAATATATCTAATAAAAACAAATTTATGACATAATTAATAATAATGATAGCTAATATATATATATAAAGAATTTAGAATCAATCATGAATGATGGTAATAATTATATAAATATTATGTTAATTGATGCTCATAATAACCTTCAGAAGTAGGTTGAGTTATACCCATTTTAGAGATGTGGAAAGTGTGGTAAACAAAGGTTCAAATAGAATTGCATTCAAGCCAGGCATTTTGCTTACTGTAATGCCTAGCTTTTCCATAATATATATTATGGCATAGATTATGCCATTCTATGCCATGATCAACTATGTAATATTTTTCTTGTGGGTAGGGAATAATGAGAGAAAGGAGGCACAAACATATATTTTCAATTTTAAAAGTGCTATGTAAACTATTCTTCTATATTATTGTTCATGTCAATATCATCCTTTTCTTAATCCAATATTCTGATAGCATCTTGAGAAAATGCACTATTCTGCCATTATTCTTATATGTAACATTTTTGGATCATTATTTTTATTGTGATTCAGTTCATTCTCATTTTTCTTTGGAATTAAGAAGTGAGTAGTTCTAGGTCAGGTTCTTATCCTGCCACTGTTCTTTCATATTTAATGTCCTGTGCACTTTTGAAGAGCTAGTCTTGTTGAGATTTAAAAAAAAAAAAAAACACCACAAAACCTACCTTAAAGAATAAATAAAAATTTTAGTATATAAGTTCAAAGTCATAGATGTAGAGGTGGAAGGAATTTTAGAGGCCATCATGTCCAATACCCTCACTTTATAGATGAGGTAATTGAGGAGTAGAGTCTCATCTAAGGTCATACTGCTTGTAAGTTTCTGAGGTAAGATCTGTAGTTGATATTCATGAATCCTGGTCTATCCCACACCAACTTATCTCTAATTTTCTAAGCTCAATAAAAGAATATTCAGGATAATAGAAGACAAGGGAATGGAGAGGGGAAAACAGATCATTATGATGATAAGTATGACAATCTTCCTATCCCAGGAGTATCTGTGATTTTCAAAAGGAGGATATTCCCCCATTTGGAAGAGATTATTCCTTAACACCCTCCCCCAAAAAGTGTTGTTAATAGTAAAAGTTTAGAATCTTCCAATAAGCCCATAAGGGAGATATTTAGAAGATGGAGATCTCCCTGTATCTCAAGTTACATTAAAGATGTCACTATCAACTTTGAATATGTGGTAAATTTAGCCATATTTCCCTTTTGTTAAAACTTTCCTTTTTTGTGACAAGATTTAATAGAAATCTGTAGCTATAATGAAAAAAAAAGTTAGAGTTCCAATCATGCTCTCAGACTCAGTAAAATATGTATCAAAATATAAAAAAGAAACTAACAAGGGAACCAGATTTTGCTGGAAAAGGATAATGAACTGACATCAATATTAAAAGTATATTGTTAAAATATCCTAGCATCTAAAGTCATAAAAGAACAGCTTAAATGAAGTACAAGAAGATCCAGATCATAATATATAAGAGCGGCAAGAAATTTAAATGTACACTCTCAGTTTTGAATCAGTGGCAGAAAGAAAAAAATAAAAGGAAAACATATATGGAAATGAAGACATGGTTGTAGAAACTAGAGCTAAAAGACACATCTAAATGAGATAGTTAAAGAATATATATATATATATATATATATATATATATATATACATATATTTCTAAATACCCCATGAAACCTTTACAAAAATTGACCACTTATCAGGATCCAGTTATTTTTAACAAATATAAAAGAGTGGATTCAGCAAAAATGTTTTTTACAGACAATAATATGATAAAAATAGTAAATCAGTTCATTGAAGACAAATGAAACAGAAACAAATGGATTCTAAATAATGAATGGGTGAAAGAACAAATCAGAGAAATAATATTTAAATCAAGAAAATTAAAATAATGAAAAACAATAATTTCTGAGATGCAAGTAAAGTCTTCAAAGGGGGGAAATCAAAGTCTGGTTTCTTGAAAACATTAGTAACATTGATAAACTTGTAAGAGTGGCAGCAGCAATATTAGTCTCTCTTTTATCTGTGGAACTCAAAGAGGAGGGGAAATACAAGCAAAACCATTTGTAATCAGGGGCAGGTCGAAAGGAAAGAAAGAGGATAAAATAAGGGGAAAATAAGATGGGGGGAAATACACACTAATCATTGCTCTGACTGTAAATGAGATGAATTCACCCATAAAAGAGAAGAAGATAGCAGAGTGGATTAAAGTCAGAATTCCACAATGTACTCTCTACAAAGAACTAATTTAAATCAGGCAAATTCACACAGAATAAAAATAATGGGATGGATAATCTACTATGATTCAACTAAAGTTAAAAAACCAGGGGAAGCAATTATGATCTCAGATGAAGCAAAAGTGAAAACTGACATAATTAAAAGAGATAAAGAAGGAAATTACACATTGATAAAAGGAATCATAAACAATGAAGTCATTTCAATATTAAATATGTATACAACAAATGTCATGACATCCAATTTCCAAAGCAGAAACTACATGAATTTCAAAAGGAAATAGATAATAAAACAATAGTAGTAGAGAGCATTAACCTTTCCTTTCTCATTATTAGATATTTTTTAAAAAAAGAAATAAATTAAGGAGGTAAACAGAATTGTAGAAAAGTTACACTTCATAGACCTCTGGAGAAAACTGAATGGAAATAGAAAGAAATATACATTATATTTTTCCAGCAGTACCTAGCACCTTTATAAAAATTAATTACGTAAAAGGGCATAAAAGCCTCACAAGCAAATGCAGAAAAGAAGAAATATTAAAATTATTCTTTTATAGACTATAATGCTATCAAAATTACATTGAACAAAGGACTGGAGAAAAAAACACCAATTTAATTGGAAACCAAAGAATGAGTGAATCAAAAAACAAATCATAGAAATAATAAATTTCATTAAAGAGAATGATAACAAGGAGACAATATACTGAAATTTTAGGATGAAATCAAAGCAGTAACTAAAGGTCAACTTATATCTCTAAATGCTTAAATCAATAAAACAGAGAAAGAGATGATCTATTGATTGGATATACAACTAAAAAAAACTAGGAAATGATTGAATTAAAACCCAATTAAAAAACAAATTAGAAATTTTGAAAATAAAAGGAGGAAATTAATAAAATTGAAGATAAGAAAAAAATTGGACTAATAAATGAAGTAAGGAGTTGCTTTTATTAAAAATCAGCAAAGTAGATAAATCATTGCTTAATTTGATCAAAGAGAAAAAAGAAGACCAAATTACCAAGATTAAAAATTAAAAGTGCAAGAATATAACCAATGAAGAGAAAATTAAACTGATTATTAGGACTTATTTTTCCCAGTTATATCCTACAAAATTTCATAATTTAAATGAATAGATAAATATTTAAAGAAATATAAATTGTCCAGTTTAACAGAAAAGGAAAAAGAATACTTAAGTGATCCAAACAAGAAACTGAGCAAGCCATCAATGAATTCATTAAGAATGATGTTCCAGGGGCCAAATGGATTTACATATAAATTCTACCAATCATTTAAATGGTAATTAATTGCTATATCATATATACTATTCAGAAAATAGCTGAGTAAAGAACCCTACCAAATTCCTTTTATGACAAAAATTTGGTGTTGATACATAAATCAGGAAGAACAAAAACAGAGAAAGAAAACTTTTAAAAATTGATAAACTATTAAAAAATATGATTTTAAAATAACTAAGAGGAGAAAAAACCAAATTCATAAAACAGCAATTTGTTATGATATAATTATTTAAAAAATTAGAAGAAATAAAAAGGAAATGCAGTTGAGAAGGGCATAATATGTCACACAACAGAAACTCTATATTCTAACAGCAAACCAACCTCTTTGCTCTAATTTTATGTAATGGGCAATATTAAATGGTTCTCTGTAGACCCATATCATTTTCATGATTCTCTGAAGTTAGATAGAGACTGTTTGACATAGCACTTTGCAAAGTGTGTGGAATATTATAGACTATTGAATTGCTGAAGAGTAGATAGAGTGATGGGCTTGGGTTCTAATCCTTCCTCTGTTATTCCAATGACTTTTGGTATATTCCTTGTCATCTGTGTGTCTTAGCCAGTAGGTAAGCTGTATTGACTAAGCCATAGTAGGACTGAGGTATACAGTGATGGTGAAAGTTCCAAAACTAGGATTTCCCTAATTCACTGTCCTAGCACGTATTCCCATTAGCCAAAGTCTTCATTGCCTTACATTCACTTTCCTATCATTACTGGCAACTCTAGTAGAGATTGGGGACAATCCCTTCTAGCTACAAATCACTTACCATTCATCATTAGCTACTGATTTTTCATATTGATGGGAGTAATGTAAGGGAAAAGGGCATAAAAGGTGTGATCATAGTTGTGGCTTTTTCTGACCCTCAATGGTAGAAGAAAAGACAAATGGGTAGGAGAAAAACAGGACTGGGAATGTATGTAGTTTGTAGTTCAGTCATGTTAGATCCTTTGAGACCTCATTTGGTTTTGGGGGGGGTTTTGGGAGGAAAATATACTCGAATATTTGCCATTTCATTTTTTAGCTCCTTTTACAGATGAAGACCTGGGGCAAAGGGGGTTAAGTGACTTGCCCAACGTTATACAGAGAGAAAGTGCATGATGACTGATTTTAATTCAGGAAAATAAGACTTCTTGACTTAAGTGTTCTATTATATCACCTAGCTCTCTTATTTAGTTTACTTTCATGCTATAAATATAAAATGGATAGAGGTTTGGACTTGAAGTCAGGAAAAACTGGCTTCAACTATTGCTTTAGACACATACTGGTCAAATGACCCTTGGAAAGTCATTTCCAATCTCTATCCCTCAGAAAAGTCTTGGAGCTACATTCCCCATTTCATAGTAAGCCACATTTGCCAATTCCTAAGTAGAAATATTCAAAAATAACATCCTGTGTAGTCACTATAATCAAATCTCATTCAATTGAAATCATAACCTAAAGCATTGATGGTGAATCTTTTAGAGATGGAATGCTGGTCCCCACCCCCACTTCACTTCCCAGACTGAGTATGGTGCCTCCCCCCTCTTACAAGAGATCTAGTGCCACACTCTATCCCACAGACCAAGTACTGAGCCCCACCCAACCCTCCTGATCACCCCCTGCCTTTCCTCCGCCTTTTACCCCAGATAGGGGAAGAAAGAAAGGCTTCTATTGGACTACTGGGATGGGGGTTGGATGATGAGAGGTATATGTGGAGAAGGAGAGGAAAGTAGCCCAAGCACTCTGCTCCCCTCCAGCTATGTGCCATGCTGTGAGCTCTGCTCCCCTCAAACCTAGCTCCTCTCCAACACCACCACAGAAATCACCTTAGCCAAAGACTCAGCAGGCTGCCAGCCTCCCCATATCCTCATACAGCATGTGAGCCCCACTGTCAGAGCCTTATCCCAGAAAGGAGAGGGAGGAAGCTCTTCCACTGTGCTGCTGGATAGAGGAATGGGTGAAGTGAGGAATGTTCTCAAGCCCATGGAGAAGAGGAGGGGAAGAGCTCCACCCAGTCCTTTTGGCTTTCTAGTAGTAAAAAAAAAAAAGAATGATTACAGGTCTGCCCGCAGAAAGGGCTCTGCATGATCTTTTTGGTACACATGCCATAGGTTTCCCATCATGAATCTAGAGTAAGCAATAATCCAAGAAGATATGTCATAAATCCTAAAGAGAAATTCACAACAGTACTTGAGGGGAGATACTTAACCTATCTAAAAACAGACTTAACTCTGATCCCTAAAGGGTGGGATATGAAGAATGAAAAGAGGATATGGAAATTGATTTACTGGCTACAATGATGGTGTTAGAGAAAGGAATTTGGCTTTCTGGACAATGCCTTAAGATACAAACATGATGGGCTTTAGGCCAGGGACAGATTGTATCAGATGAGGGTTGGGAAGAATGCATTTGCCTAGAGATTTGTTGATCTGATCAGAAAGGCTTGAAAATGAAAATGGAAAAAGGAGAAAGAAAACTGCCCAGATACAACAGCTAAATCAGATAACAAGAGTTGATATTTAAATAGCCTTTTACTGTTTACAAAGCACTTTCCATTTATTTGAGCTTCACAAGAGTCATATGAGTTAAAAACTACACATATCCCCATTCCTCATATGATAAGGCTGAAACAAAGAGAGATTATCACATGGGTATTAAATTTCAGAAGTAGGATTTGAATTCAGATTTTTTTTTATTTCAACTCCTGTATTATCTGGCAATTGACTTGTACCCTGGATAGAGAACTAAGACTTGAGTAAAATTCAAATCATGCCTTAGATATTATCAGTAGGAACCTTGGCAAATCAAAACATCTCTGCACCTAAATTTCCACATCTCAAGAAAGTGGATAAGAATTCATGAGGTTGTTGTGAGATAATATATTTGCAGTGCTTTGTAAATATTAAAGCCTAATAGTGGGGACAGCAAGATGGCTCATTGGGTTGAGAGCCAGGCCTATAGATAGGAGTTCCTAGATTCAAAAATGACTGTTGGGACCATGGGCACATCACTTCACCCCCATGTTCTGCCTTAGAACCAATATATGGTATTGAGTCTAAGATGGAAGATAAGGCCTTTTCTTAAGCCTTATAGGAATTATAGCCACTAATACTGTTATATTTAGAATTGCTGGCTGCTTCATATTGCAAAAAGAAAAGGTAAGATTTATGTGGTATGCCCTGGAATCAGAGGACCTAAGTTCAAATCTTGCCTCTGCTGCTTATTACCTGTGTAATCTGGGATAAGGAAATTAACCTTCAGGGACCTTAGTTCCTCAGAGGAAAAATAAAAGCATTAAATGATACAATCATTGCTGTTCCTTACAGATTTAAATCCATGAACATCTCAGTGTACTCTATGAATGAAGGGCAGAGGAGAAATCCTGTATCTCCCAGGAGAAAATAACTTGGAGGAGGAAGAAAAGCAATAGACAGAAGTTCTTGTCTATGGGCCAACCAATATGAGTAGGAAACAGAGAATTTGAAGCCCTAATGTTAGGAAGATAAGCACCTCAGAAGTGAAAGTAAGATTTGGTAGGGTGGACTGCACCAACCCAAAGGCACAGCTCATCAGATTAGTGAGTGAGGACAAAATGGCTTTCGAGAAAAAAAAAAATACATACCTGAGTGGAATTCCATGAATGAGAACTAAAAGCTCACTTAGCATTTGGACAAAGATATTCTCTTTTGTAGCAATAAAAAATAAAAATAAACACCTGCTGGTCACATGGAAGAAATTACTGATGAGTTACAGAAAGAGATCACCATAAAGGTAGAATATTATTGAGATAAGGACTTTCAGTTATTCCTAATCTGCTGGGTAGTTAGTCATTATAAAATCATTTGTTGGATTTTTTTGTCTGTTTCCTAAATCAAGCTATAGCTTTATGGGGGCTAGTAGAAGTGGGAACTTAGCACTTGCCCGAGAGGTTGGCACTGGAGTGTAGGCAGGGGGATTATCTACATTTAACTGATAGATTTGAAGCCATGAAAATACATAAGAAGACCAAGGTGAAAGGGGCAGGAAAAAATCAACAGGAGAAATAAAGCCAGAGCTTTGCGAAAGCAATTTTAAGAGCATATGAGGAGGATGTTCAAAATAAAAGTCAGAAATGTAATAATCTCCATTAGAAGGGAGTGGTCTATGGTATCGAATGCCACAATGAGAAGTGGCACCTAGATTATTATTATTTATTATTATTATTATTATTATTGATAATAATGGTCTGTTGTTGTGAATTACCCAGGATAAGTGATTTTCCCAGGTTCACTGGGTTCACAGCTAGCAATTATCTGAGGCTAGATTTTAACTTAGGTCTTCTTGATTCCCAGTCTGGTGTTCTATCCACTGTACTACCTAGCTGTCCCAATTGATCAAATAAAAAATAATGAATGTTATGGTACCTACTGTGCAAGGCATTTTGTTAAAGGCCTTATCAATATTATCTTATGTGATGCTCAAAATCCTATGAGTTAGGTATTATTATTATTCATATTTTATAGTTGAGGAAACTGAGGAAAACAGAGGTTTACTGACTTGCTCAAGATCACAATGAATAAATATTTTTCTGACTCCAGAGGACTCTATCTACTATGTTATCTTACTGAGTTATTTATACTGAGAAAGAAATTTTAGCAGATTGATACAGATGATAATAGCTGAAATTTATATAGTGTTTTAAGATTTGCAAATTGCTTTACAGATGTTATCCCATTTTAATCTTCCCAATAACGCTTAGAAGTAGGTGTGATTACAGCCCCCATATCCCAGATTTGGAAAGTTAAATAGATCAAAGTAAATCATTCAGGCTCTTTTCTTAGACTGGTTTTGAACTCAGGTCTTCTGGACTTCAGATGTAGAATTGTATTCATTGTCTTATTTCACATCACACATGTTCACATTGTCCATGTTCTAACAAAACAAAACTGGACAAGATAAACATAAACACAAAACCCACAAGCAAAAATGAGAACTCTGACCTTCTAGATGATTTTCTAATGTGAAATTCTGTCTCTACCTCCATTAATTTGCACAAGCAATCCCAAAGGCCAGGAATTAACTCACTCTTCAGCTCGGATCATTCTGAGAACCAGAATGATGACCTTCCTTCAAAGGCTTAGCTAATGGGCCACCTTCTTCATGAAATCTAACTTTGGGTTTTTAAATGTTAGTGTTCATGCCCTCATCCATGTTCCTTATATACCTGAGTACCTGTCATTATCCAGCTCATTCTGCCCATCATTAAGATGAATATCCCCTCAAGGAAGAAATTGTTTTAGTTTCATTCTTGTATCACCACTGTCCAACAATGTTCCTTAAATGTATAGCACATAATTTATCTAAGCAATTATTATGCACCAGGCCCAGCAGTACAACTAAAGAAAGAGGCACGATTCCTGCCCTCATTGGGCTTCTAGTATATGCATCTTACACAAATAAGGCACTTTAAACAAAAGAAGTACAAATGAATTCATGCTAATTATGTATATAAAACATTGCCCTGATCCCTGGGGTATGAGGGTTGGGAAAGGGAATTGAGCTGTTATTGACACTGGGATGTGGGTTGGTGTAAGCATCTTGGCAATTAGCAAGGATGAGTCTGAGTGGTCAGATGTTCAACACAAGCTTTTGAAAGTGATAGCTCTGGAGTTTCCAGTTAGAATCATTGATGAGGCAAATGGATGATGTGAAGTAATTTTGATCTAGTCCTTTATGTGGATGGCATACTAAATAGGGTACTGAGCAAGGAATCAGGAAGACTCATCTTCATGAGTCCAAATGGCCCTGGGCAAGTCCCTTTACCTTGTTTCCTTCAGTCCCTCTTGGGTAAAACAAGCTGGAGAAGGAAACAGTAAATCACTCTGGTATGTTTGACAAAAAAACCACAAATGGGATCAGGAAGAGCCAGTCAGGAGTCAAAATGAATGAACAACAATAATAAGTCTTCAATTTCTCTCTCTTGGGTCTTACAAGACTAGAGAGTTATACAAACAACTTAGAGATGCTGGTAATGGGGAGAATAAAGTAAGGTAATGAAAGAAATGTCTTACCATGTACAATGACATATTCAGGGCCACACAGCTACTAAGTGATTATCATTCTTTTCTTTCTATCTCTTCCTTATGTAGTATTCTCAAATGCAGGGAAGAATGAACACATTTGAATTCTCATTTTTAATTGAGTGGAAGGTGCCACTCAAGAACCATGTACCTTGAAATAGACTGCTAGGGGCTAGAGTTTGTGAGCAGTTTCATTATCCAAGGACTGACCTGATTTTCATCAGGTATAATGATCATCAGTTTTCATCCCATAGGAAGAAAAAAAAAACAGTACTACTCTCATTCAAACTCTATTATACACATTATCAAATTAAAACTCATCCTTTGAGCACTGTGTTTACCTTAGAAACAATGAAAACGGGGAGGAGAGAATTCATATGTGTGAGCATCTGTTGAGAAAGGTGTTTTTCTCTCATACACTTTGGTGTTCCAAATGGGATATGGGAAGAGAGTCTAGGTTACATTATGTTACTGATGTAGCCCAAAAGTACATCAAGATGCCTAGAATTCATAGAAGAAAGAGCTTTTCACATCCAGAAAGTACAAGCATATCTTCTCTTCTTGGAATTCTACCTGTGGTTTAGGGGTGAATTCTGTGCGATAGTTACCATTTATTCATTGTCTTTTTTGACACATTCTTTGGTTGCTGTAGGTAACCCCCACGTAATCCTTGTTTACAAGCTTTAGTTTTCATATATTTCATGTAATGTGCACAGCAAAGTCAGCATTATAACTAAAACTATGTGTTCAATGTTGTTTGCTTAGGAATCTCTGTGTTGACATAGCCTGCTTACCGTATAGCCTGTTTATTATCCCTTGAGTATGTAAATATATTTTCAATGTCTTTGAGCCCTGACAAAACATAGGTTTACTTTTATGAATATGCTAACATAGGACTCCTTTAATTTATAATTTTGATTTGAATTAAAAAACACTAACCATCTCAGTTCCATACAGATCAGAGTTTCTCGTCAGCCACTAAAGGGAAGGTGGGCTTCAAACAAGGTCACAGTCAACACAACTCTTAAAAATGGTAAGCATGCATGAGCTTGCATTTTCAGGGCAAGTACTTCATGTGTTCACTTTACCCTTCACAATTTTCATAAGTAGGATTGCTTTTGCATGGGGAACTGTGGACCCTCTGAGCATCTCTTAGAGATGGTAGGAAGCATTTCTCCTAGAGGTCCTAGAAGTTCCTGGAACAACATCATTGAATTTCAATGGGAAATTCCATGGGCATCTTCAATTTAACATGTTAAAAGCAGAATTCCTTATCTTCCATTTCTGAACTTCTCAGTCTTAGTCAAAGGCACCATATTTCTTTTAATCATCCAGGTTTAAAATCTTGGAATAATCCTTTACTCTTCACTTTTTCTGACTCCACATATACAGTTGCCAAGTTTTATGATTCTTTCACAGTCCCAATTCTATGCTCTGGTTCTCACTTTGAGGCATATCACTTCTCACCTGGAATATACTAGTCTCTGGCTCAGTCTCCCTAATTCAAGTCTCCTCCCTCTCCAATCAACCCACCATATAGCTACTGAAGTGAGTCTACAGCCTATAGCACCTGGTATTCCCAGATGGACTCCTCTCTAAATACTAACCATGTAGGTACAACCCTGCTTAATTTCTGGAATCAGACCATATTGGACATATTCAGAGGGGTATGGCCATAAACTGAGGTGTATGAGATTTTCAAAGAGGACTTGCCCCTCTGATGTAAGGGCTTACTGAACCCTTTTCAAGGCTATTCACCTACCTTTGGTGGCCAACTTTCACCCAAACTCTCACCTGTGGCTCCAGCAAGCTCTTGTAAGTCCAATGGCCCAATCCCAGTAAAAAGATTTCATCAGAATGACAAATCAAGTTTGAGGGTAATCTATAGGCCTCAAGACTTTAGTTGAGGGACTGTACTCCAAGTCTGTGATATATCGATATGATATTGATATTGATATATGATATATGATAATAATATGATATTGCCATTGTGGTGGAATAGGCAGATGACAACAATTCATTCCATTGACCAGAAATGTGACTGGAATAGAGATGGTTGAACACTTATAGCTTGTTCAGATTTCAAAGATTCCAAGGTGACCCATTGCATCCTGGGTCATCATAAATCATCCTGAATTTTGTCTTGCTGTTGGACTCTGATAACTCTCAAAGAAAGTAAGGCTAATGACTTTGTGCAACTCTGCCTCGCTTAAATCCAATTCACTCAAAAGATGTCAGGGATCCTTTTCAAAATGAAGCATGAATAATTGAAGTGAGCATGGTCTTCTGCTCAGGAATCTCTAGTGATTTCCTGTTTCTTCTAGGATCAAACTAAAACTCTTCTGGTTGTCATTTAAAGACCTTCAGAGCCTGACTCCAACTTCCTTTTCATGCATTATCATGTATTAGTTTCCTTCATACACTGTTCAGTCCAAATAAACTAGTCTTCTAACTGTTCTTCACTCATGATATTATTATCTTCCTTCCTGCCTCCATGACATTTCACAGGTTATTATCTATCTCTGCAATTCATATCATTGTCTTCTCTGACTCTCAGATCCCTAGCTTTCCTGAAAGCCCAGATGGAGCTTCTAAATGGAGCCTTTCTGTTTCCAACCAGTTGCTAGAGCCACCTCTCCAGAAAATTGTCTTGTATTTATTATTGTATAAAATACATACACATATATGTAGTGTGAATCTTGAAATTTCTCAGACTTGTGAATGTTAAAAATTCCCCATTGGGGAATTATCCATTGGAACAATTCCCTACTGGGACCATTCCCCATTTGGAAAGTGAGAACTCTACTTAGATCAGAAATGGGAAGACCTCTACTCCACTGGTACTTAAGACTGCTTTAGGGAAGAAAACTCCTTGCAGAACAATGAAAGGTACTTAAACCCATACTTAAGCCATGCCTATTTTTAGAATTATTACAAAGGGATGGTAAGTACCTATAAAGGTCAGGCAACTTGTGAACTTACAAGGAGCAAAGAGGTGAAAACTTACTCAGAGATTCTAGTCTACTCTGGTGTACATTACTCAAAAGTTCACACCTTCTTAGATGTGAACTAAGAATGGTCTGTCCTTTGAAAAACGTCTACTGTGATTGGTAGATGTAAGAATTTAGGGGAGATGACAAAGGAGAAAATGCCCTTTAAAAGGAGACAAAAAGCTCTCTCAGGGAACAGTCAGCTGGGAAAGGCTGCCTTGAAGGGTCTCTCTCAAGACTCATTCTGAAACATTCAGATTGAGGGTTGAGCTGGTGAAGTCAGCCGAGATGGAGCTGGCCTGGTGTCACTAGAATCCTTGCTTGGACAGATCTTGTGGTGAGTGATTAAGATATAAGGACTGACTGATCTTTTCTTTTAGGGCTTAGGCCTGGGTTGGCCAGGGCTGCCCTGAGCCAGTCTATTCTTTTCTCATTTATTTCCTTTCTCTCTCTCTCTCTCTTTCTTTGATTCCTCATTGTATTATTAATTAAATTCTCTATAAAACCCAGTTGACTTAGGTATATTTTCATAATTGGGAATATTTCCCTGGTGAGAACCTTATATTTGACTTTAAAACAAGACACTGTAGTGAAGACATATTTTCTGCGGTCACAATTTACTCACCCACTCTTATATCTACTACAATTTAAGTCTTCCACCATTTTAACTCTTACAGTTTATGGCTCCCACTCTTTTAAATGCCACAGTATTTATATTATATATCTATTTATCTATAAATATAGGTAAATATGAGCATAAGTATACTTATGCAAATATGTAGTTATACATGTAACTATATATATGCATACATATATGGAGATAATGATAGAAAGAGATAAATATAGAGATATGCACATAGAGGTCTACATATTGGCTTCTCATACAAAATCCAAATATCATGAGGGTAGAGAAAGTTTTGTTTTTGTCCTTTTTCCCTATCCCATCATCTTAAATTTATTAGATTCTTAATTGATGTATGTTGATTGATTAAGAGGATAACTACACCAGAGGAATGCTAAAAGTATTGCTGAAATGTATTTCAGTAGAAAATTAGGCCACATCTCTTTGCTTTGTTTATAGAAATGATGGAAAGAGTTGTATTACAGCAGTATATTTAGATGATATCAGAATTGCTTTGATGATTGGCCCAAAAGAGTAGCTATTGATGTGTTGATGTCAAATGGGAAGAATATTTCCAGTGGAATTCTCTAGAGATATGTTCTAATCTATTTTAAACTGTTTTAAAAGACAGCAATTGGAATAAGTATATGTGTGTGACATTCTTATGTAATCCACAGATGACCCAATCTAGGAATGATCTTTAGGATCTTAAAAGACAAAGTCAGCCTCCAAGCACATCTTAATGGATTACAGCATTGGGAAATTGAATAAGATATAATTTAATATAGATAAATGTAAAGTTTTTAACTTGGATTAAATAATAATTTTCTTAAATAAAAAATATGCATAGACATTTATACATATATGTTAGCTAGATAGCTATTTTTCTGAAAAAATATTCAAAGTTTTGGGGAGCCTAAAACATCACTACAAGTTAAAAGTGTAATGTGTCAGGCAATAAAAGCTAATGAAAATCTAATGTTAAATTAAAAGAAGCCATATAGTGCCCAAGATAAGGAAAGTGATAATATTGTTATACCTTTTCCTGGTCTAATCACATTTGGAATATCAGCTTTAATTCTGGACCTAGTTAAGAGGTGAATGTGATGCAGTGTATAAAATGTTGGAGACTATTGATTTCATAAGCTCCTATGGATTTAATTGTCATTTCTCTGCTGGTGGTTCTCAAAGCTTCCTATCTTGCCCTAACATCTCTATTGATGGCCGAACTCTTATTTCTTTGTAAACTCAAATTGCCTCAAACTGAATTTATGACCTTTCCCCCTAAACCCTCCTTGTCTCCAAACTTTCCTCTTACTGTCCACTTAGGCCCAGGTCCACCATTTAGGTGTCATCCTCAACTCCTCATTATCTCTCAGTCATCCATATGTAGTCACTCATGAAATAGATCTTATATACTCCTACTTTTCTGCTCTGACACTGGTCACACTGGTACAGATCCTCATTATCTCATGCCTGGATTACCAAAATAACCTCTTGTTGGATCTCCTGCCTTTTCTCTCTATATACCAACCATCTTCCATCAGTAGTCACCAGTGATTTTTCTTAAAATGTAGGACTGACTATTTCAATCCATGTCACACATTCTGTTCAGTAAATTCCAGTGACTCTCTATCAACAACAGGATCAAATAAAAACACTTCTATTTGGTTTTTACAACCTACTTTCTCACATACTTTTGCAATCTTCTTACATACTGCCAAGTATCCTTTATCCCAGTGACACTGGCCTCATTGCTATTATATGAACAAGATAGTGTATCTCCTGACTCTGGGCATTTTCTCTAGCTGTCCCCCATGTCTGGAATTCTCTCCTTCCTCTGTTCTACCTACAGACCTTCTTAGTTTACTTTAAGTCCCAAGTAAAATTACATCTTCTAGAGAGACCCTTTCCCAATTTCTCTTACTTCTAATGTCTTCCTTCTGTTCCTTATTTTCTGTTTGTCATGCATATTATTTGCACATATTTGTTTCCTTGTGACCTCCCCCATTATATTATGAGCTCTTTTGAGGGCAAGAAACTGTCTTTTACCTGTCTGTGTATGCCAAGTCCTCAGAATAGCACCTGACACATAAAGCTTAATAAATATTTATTGACTGATGAACTGACTGATTGAATCAAAAATATCTGAGCTCCAGTCTACCCTCAGACACTGACTAGCTGTGAGCAACTCCCTTAATCTCTGTCTACCTCAGTTTTCTCACTGACAAAATGAGTATGAGAATAACAATTGCCTCAGATAAGTTGTGAAGATCTAGTGAGATAATAATATTTGAAAAGTCTTTAGCATATGATAAGCACTTCATAAGTTCTTGTGGCCCTCTTTCCCTTCTTCCTGACCTTTGGTGGCTCCAAGAAGCTATAGTAAAAATAGTGGTAAGATGTTAGTAAACTATATTAGTCAGTGGGTTAAACCATGTTAGGGACCAAAGGCCTCAAATTCTTTGGTGAATATCTACTCTAGACATGTGAAGACTTCCCCACCAGTAAAAAGGGAAGATGAGGACAATTTGTTATATCCTGACCAACTGACTTTCCTGATATTGTGAGCATTGTTCTCCTGAGAGCAGAGAATTTGGTAGGCTGCTTACTTTCCCTGGACTATAATATGTAAGTCAGTAACACCCAGATTGTGAGTCGAATTTTCAATATGTTAAATATATTATGGCTTAATCATGAGTAGAAGCCACCAAAACATCACTGGCAAGTCAGTTTATTCTCATATGCTCAACAGAAATTAAAAACAAAATCATTTCTAAAAGCATTAAGCTCAAAATAATAAATTTCTGTTTATTAGAGCAAGACAGGAGATAGCACCTCCTGTGGCACCCCAACATTCAGCTCTTGGTCCAAACTTATTTCCTAAAGAAAATTCCTTGAATCCAGTGACTTGATTCAGATAGAATTGATGGAAAGAGACTGGAGACAACACCAGCCCTGGTCAAGCTACAGAGTTCACATCACAAAATAAAGATTTCATTTAGACCATTGAGGTTGGATATAGACCTGTCATTTTTAAGCAGGTTTGCATGACTGCTTCCACTTTGATGGTTCTGTGAGAGGCTAGTTCTCTAGAGCAAGATAGAAGCATGGTGCTCTGAACATATTTTAAAGTGACAGGTCTGAAGTGTTAGTGTGAAAGGAATCACTATATTTTAAGCCCCCAAGTCAGAGTGGGAGCAGAGATGAGGAGTACTGTCAGCCAATGCTTTCAAATAAAATTGTCTCAGGGAATTGCCCCGAAATTTCCAAACCCAATTGCAGAGAAAGACAGCAGCATAACTTTAGTAAGTATGAAGAAAACCATTTATAACCACATTCCATGCACCATTTCCCAGCCCTGAGCTTTGAGATTTCACAGGACCATAGTTGGGAAGCTGGAGCTGTAAGGTTAAGTTCTTCATGCATTTCTTTGGTATGAAAATGGTGTCTTATTTGTTTGGTCCCTGTTTCAATTAGGCTTGGGATATTTAATTCCCATAGAAGAAAAAAATGCTGAAACACATAAAGACTGGGATGTATTCTGGGTAAAGCCTCAAAGAAAGTTCCATGGCCCCTCCACAGAATCATCAATTATAAAATAGGAAGAGTCTATTTAATCCCCTCTGCCCAAGGCTTCTGGACTCTGAGAGAACTTTCTTTTTCTCCTGGCCAGAATTAGGCTTCTATTTTGCTTTCTGGTTACTTCCATACAAGACTACTCTCTATTCTAGAAACCCTTTAAATGTTTTCCCTTATTAGAATAGAAGTGTTTTGAGAATAGGGTCTAATTTGCTTATTTTTTATCCTCTTTGCTTAGCAAAATACATGGCAAATAGTTGATCAATGCCTTTTCATTCACTTATTGCAATATATTTATAGGGAAAAAATAAGCATATCTCACATTCTATTCAACTTTTTTTTTTAATAGTATTTTATTTGATCATTTCCATGCATTTTTCATTAAAGACAAAGATCATTTTCTTTTCCTCCTTCCCACCCCCCCCCCCGTGGCCGACGTGTGATTCCACTGGTATCATATGTGTTCTTGACTTGAACCCATTGCCATGTTGTTAGTATTTGCATCAGAGTGTTCGCTCAGAGTTTTTCCTCTGTCATGTCCCCTCAGCCATTGTAGTCAGGCAGTTGCTTTTCCTTGGTGTTTCTATTCCCTCAGTTTGTCCTCTGCTTTTGGATAGTGTTTTTTTCTCCTTGATCCCTGCAGATTGTGCAGGGACATTACACCACCACTAATGGAGAAGTCCATTACGTTCGATGATACCACAGTGTGTTTGTCTCTGTGTACAATGTTCTCCTGGTTCTGCTCCTCTCGCTCTGCATCACTTCCTGGAGGTTGTTCCAGTTCACATGGAAATCCTCCACTTTATTATTCCTTTGAGCACAATAGTATTCCATCACCAACATATACCACAATTTGTTCAGCCATTCCCCAATTGGTGGGCATCCCCTCATTTTCCAATTTTTGGCCACCACAAAGAGCGCAGCTATGAATATTTTTGTACAAATCTTTTTGTCCATTATCTCTTTGGGGTACAAACCCAGCAGTGCTATGGCTGGATCAAAGGGCAGACATTCTTTTATCGCCCTTTGTGCATAGTTCCAAATTGCCCTCCAGAATGGCTGGATCAGTTCACAACTCCACCAGCAATGAATTAATGTCCCTACTTTGCCACACCCCCTCCAGCATTCATTACTTTCCATAACTGTCATGTTAGCCAATCTGCTAGGTGTGAGGTGATACCTCAGAGTTGTTTTGATTTGCATCTCTCTGATTATAAGAGATGTGGAGCACTTCTTCATGTGCTTATTAATAATTTTGATTTCTTTATCTGAAAACTGTCTATCCATGTCCCTTGCCCATTTATCAATTGGGGAATGGCTTGATTTTTTGTACAATTGATTTAGCTCTTTATAAATTTGAGTAATTAAACCTTTGTCAGAGGTTTTTATGAAGATTTTTTCCCAACTTGTTGTTTTCCTTCTGATTTTAGTTACATTGGTTTTGTTTGTACAAAAGCCTTTTAATTTGATGTAGTCAAAATTATTTATTTTACATTTTGTGATTCTCTCTATGTCTTGCTTGGTTTTAAAGTCTTTCCCTTCCCAAAGGTCTGACATGTATACTATTCTGTGTTTACCCAATTTACTTATGGTTTCCTTCTTTATGTTTAAGTCTTTCACCCATTTTGAATTTATCTTGGTGTAGGGTGTGAGGTGTTGATCAATTCCTAATCTCTCCCACACTGTCTTCCAATTTTCCCAGCAGTTCTTATCAAATAGTGAATTTTTGTCCCAAGACCTGGGATCTTTGGGTTTATCGTATACTCTCTGGCTGAGGTCGCTTTCCCCCAGTCTATTCCACTGATCCTCCTTTCTGTCTCTTAGCCAGTACCAAATTGTTTTGATGACTGCTGCTTTGTAATATAGTTTGAGGTCTGGGACTGCTAGGCCCCCCTCATTAGTGTTTTTTTCTCATTATTTCCCTGGATATCCTTGATCTTTTGTTATTCCAAATGAACTTTGTTATGCTTTTTTCCAAATCAGTAAAGAAATTTTTTGGGAGTTCCATGGGTATGGCACTAAATAGATAAATAAGTTTGGGCAGGATAGTCATTTTTATTATGTTGGCTCGTCCTACCCATGAGCAGTTAATGTTTTTCCAATTGCTCAAGTCTAGTTTTAGTTGTGTGGCGAGTGTTTTGTAGTTGTGTTCATATAGTTCCTGTGTTTGTCTTGGGAGGTAGATTCCTAGGTATTTTATTTTGTCTAAGGTGATTTTGAATGGGATTTCTCTTTCTAGTTTTTGCTGCTGAGCTGTGTTGGAGATATATAGAAAAGCTGATGACTTATGTGGGTTTATTTTGTATCCTGCAACTTTGCTAAAGTTGTTGATTATTTCAATTAGCTTTTTGGTTGAATCTCTAGGATTCTTTAAGTAGACCATCATGTCATCTGCAAAAAGTGATAACTTGGTCTCCTCCTTGCCTATTTTGATGCCTTCAATTTCTTTTTCTTCTCTAATTGCTACTGCTAGTGTTTCTAGTACAATGTCAAATAATAGAGGTGATAATGGACATCCTTGTTTCACCCCTGATCTTATTGGGAATGCATCTAGTTTATCCCCATTGCAAATGATATTAGCTGATGGTTTTAGATATATACTGTTTATTATTTTTAGGAATGACCCTTCTATTCCTATGCTTTCTAGTGTTTTTAATAGGAATGGGTGTTGTATTTTATCAAAGGCTTTTTCTGCATCTATTGAGATAATCATGTGGTTCTTGTTGGTTTGCTTGTTAATGTGGTCAATTATGTGGATGGTTTTCCTAATATTGAACCAGCCCTGCATCCCTGGTATAAATCCTACTTGATCATGGTGGATGACCCTTCTGATCACTTGCTGAAGTCTTTTTGCTAGTATCCTATTTAAGATTTTTGCATCTATATTCATTAGGGAGATTGGTCTATAGTTTTCTTTCTCTGTTTTTGACCTGCCTGGTTTTGGAATCAGTACCATGTTTGTGTCATAAAAGGAGTTTGGTAGAACTCCCTCTTTGCTTATTATATCAAATAGTTTGTATAGTATTGGGATTAACTGTTCTCTGAATGTTTGATAGAATTCACTGGTGAATCCATCAGGCCCTGGGGATTTTTTCTTAGGAAGTTCTTTGATGGCTTGGTGGATTTCATTTTCTGATATGGGATTATTTAAGAATTCTATTTCCTCTTCTGTTAGTCTAGGCAGTTTGTATTTTTGTATATATTCATCCATATCACTTAAATTGGTATATTTATTGCCATATAATTGGGCAAAGTAATTTCTAATGATTGCCTTAATTTCCTCTTCCTCAGAGGTGATGTCCCCCTTTTCATCTTTGATGCTGTTAATTTGCTTTTCTTCCTTCCTTTTTTTAATTAGATTGACCAGTACTTTGTCTATTTTGTTTGTTTTTTCAAAGTACCAGCTTCTTGTCTTATTTATTAAATCAATAGTTCTATCACTTTCAATTTTATTAATTTCTCCCTTAATTTTTAGGATTTCTAGTTTGGTTTTCTGCTGGGGGTTTTTAATTTGGTCACTTTCGAGTTTTTTTATTTGCATTTCCAATTGATTGATCTCTGCTCTCCCTAGTTTGTTAATATATGCACTCAGGGATATGAATTTACCTCTGATTACTGCTTTGGCTGCATCCCAAAAGGTTTGAAAGGATGTCTCGCCATTGTCATTTTCCTCGATGAAATTATTAATTGTTTCTATGATTTCTTCTCTAACTAAACGATTTTGGAGTATCATATTGTTTAGTTTCCAATTAGTTTTTGATTTGGTTTTCCATGTACCATTACTGATCATTATTTTTATTGCCTTGTGGTCTGAAAAGGCTGCATTTATTATTTCTGCTTTTCTGCATTTGTGTGCCATGTTTCTGTGACCTAATGTATGGTCAATCTTTGTGAATGTGCCATGTGGTGCTGAGAAGAAGGTGTATTCCTTTTTATCCCTATTTATTTTTCTCCATATGTCTATTAATTCTAATTTTTCTAAGATTTCATTCACTTCTTTTACCTCTTTCTTATTTATTTTTTGATTTGCTTTATCTAAATTTGATAATGGTTGGTTTAAGTCTCCCACTAATATGGTTTTACTGTCTATTTCTTCCTTCAATTCTCCTAGTTTCTCCATTAGAAATTTGGGTGCTATATTATTTGGTGCATATATGTTGATTAGTGATATTTCCTCATTATCTAAAGTCCCTTTTAACAAAATATAATAACCTTCCCTATCCCTTTTGATCAGGTCTATTTTTGCTTTGGCTTTATCAGATATCATGATTGCCACTCCTGCCTTCTTTCTGTCACTTGAGGCCCAGAAGGTCTTACTCCATCCTTTAATTCTGACCTTGTGGGTGTCTACCCACCTCATGTGTGTTTCTTGGAGACAACATATGGTAGGGTTTTGGATTCTAATCCATTCTTCTATTTGTTTACGTTTTATGGGTGAGTTCATCCCATTCACGTTCAATGTTATGACTGTCACTTGTGGACTCCCTGGCATTTTGATATCCTTCCCTAATTCTAACCTTTCTTCTTCAGCTCTACCTTTTAGTCCAGTGATTTACTTTAAATCAGTCCCCCTTGTATTTCCCTTTCTACCCCCCTCCCTTCTAGTTCCCTCCCTTATTTTCCCCTGTAGTCTTTTTAAAAATTCCCCCCCCACCACCCTCTCCCTCCCTTGTACTGCTTCCCTCCCCACCAGTCTGTTTTTTACCCTTCTACTCCTCTATAGGGTGCAAATCTATTCTCTTCCCCAATGGATTGGATTGTTCTTCCCTTTTTGGGTCAGTTTCAAAGTACGTAAGAGTTGAATATTTCCTATCTCCGACCTCTTTACCCTTCCAGTGTATCGATGTTCTCCCCCCTCCCGCCATGAGCTTCTTTGTGACATATAAATTTACCCCCATTTGTTTCTTTTCCCATTTCTTTTAGTCATAACCTCTTTTCTTTTTTAGCTTTAGTCATGTATATATATATATATACATACACATGTATATGTATTTATGCATGCATATCTCTATATACCTATTTATGTCTTGTCCTTTCATCCTATACAGTTTGTCCCTTCCCTCTGAGTGTAGTTCTTCTAGCTGCTTAGGTGATAGCAACAGTTTTTAAGAGTTGCCAATGACCTCTTTTCTTATAGGGATACATATCATTTTAACTTATTGAGTCTCTTAAAAAAAACCTTTGTTGTTGTTGTTGTTGTTGTTTTCCCCCTCTTTTTTAATTACCTTTTGATGATTCTCTTGAATTCTGTGGTTGGACTTCAAATTTTCTGTTCAGGTCTGGTCTTTTATTTATGAATGCTTGGAATTCCTCTGTTGTGTTAAATGACCATACTTTCCCCTGTAAGAATATAGTCAGTTTTGATGGGTATTTTATTCTTGGCTGTAGGCCTAGTTCCCTTGCTTTCCTGAATATCATATTCCATGCCTTTCGGTCCTTCAGTGTGGATGCAGAAAGATCCTGTGTTATCCTCACCATGTTTCCATGGTATCTGAATGGTTTCTTTTTGGCAGCTTGTAATACCTGTTCTTTTATCTGATTGTTTTTGAATTTGGCTATAACATTTCTTGGTGTTGTCAGTTGGGGATTAAAAACAGGGGGTGATCTGTGGATTCTTTCAATCTCCACTTTCCCCTCTTGTTCTAGGATTTCGGGACAGTTTTCCTGGATAATTTCCTCTAGTATTATGTCCAGGCTTTTTCTTTTGTCGTGGTCTTCTGGTAGTCCAATTATTCTTAAATTGTCTCTTCTTGAATGATTTTCTAAATCGTCTGTTTTGTGAATGAGATGCTTCACATTTTCCTCAATTTTTTCATTCTTTTTGTTTTGTCTTATAGTGTCCTGCTGCCTTGTGAGGTCACTTGATTCTAGTTGTTTTACTCGGGTTCTTAAAGATTGGATTTCATCTTTGGCTTTTTGGTCGTCTTTTTCCTTCTGGTCTGAGTTTCTTTGAAGATTGTCTTTCATCCTCTTTATCTCGTCTTTCATCTCCTTTGCTTCATCTTTCATCTCCTTTGCCTCATTTTCCAGCTGGATGATTTTGGCTTTCAGGACACTATTTTCTTGTTTTAGTTCAAGTGCCTCTGTTTCCAGATGACTTATCTTAATTTTTAAGTTCTTTTCCCAATTGTCTTCAGCCTCTCTTAGCTGTGTTTTGAGTTCTTCCACAGCCTGTATCCAATTCGCTGGGATTTCTGGTTTATCGTTTGCTGATCTCTCCCCCTCTGTTCCATTTGGTGAGTAGTAGCTGTCTATTGTAGTTTCTTTCTTCTGTTTCTGTTGTTTGTTCAAATTCACCCCTTCTTTCCTCCCTGTATTTGTCTGTGCTCTTGTTCCTCTCATTTTTTTTTGTTTTTTAGGGACTTCTATCAGTCTCCCCTCTTGGAGCTTTAACAGAGGATCTCTTGGTGTAATCTCTGAGGGAGGGTTGTTGGGGGTTTGAGCTTTCCTGTCCTCTGGAAGCTTTTGATTGGCTTAAAGTTCAGCAGTCAGTGAGGATGGATGGGGAGCCTGGGCTTCCCTGTGTTCTGGAGACTTTTGATGGGATTGAGTTCAGCTTATTTGGGATGGGTTTATTCTGAGTTTTAAACTTCCTGGACGGCTGGAGCAGATATGGAGGATCTCTAAAGCTCTAGCCAGGCTGCCAGGTCTATGCTCCTTCTAGGCTGCCATCTTGACTTCGCCTCTAGGTTTCTGTTTTTTCAGAAGACCCAGCTCTCTAAGGGGGGAGGGGTTGTGGCTTGCCTGGACTCTGAGGGCTCCTGATGAGATTAGGTTCAGGTGGTGTGGGCCGAATGATCCCGGAGCCAAAAAAGAAGAAAGAGAAAAGCAGCAACCTCCTCTTCCACAGTCTGTGTTGAATGCCCGGAAACTGGCCCGGGTTACTTTCAAGGCAAGCTCCCTGGAGCACCCCCCTTGCCAGCCCTGAGTTCTCCGTCCTCTCAGCAGCTCTAAGGGCTCCTAATGGGATTAGGTTCAACTGGTTCTTTCAGAAGACCCTGCTCTCTAAGGGGGGAGGGGTCATGGCTTGCCTGGACTCTGATGGCTCCTGATGGGATTAGGTTCAGGTAGTGTGGGCCGAATGATCCCGGAGCCAAAAAAGAAGAAAGAGAAAAGCAGCAACCTCCTCTTCCACAGTCTGTGTTGAATGCCCGGAAACTGGCCCGGGTTACTTTCAAGGCAAGCTCCCTGGAGCACCCCCCTTGCCAGCCCTGAGTTCTCCGTCCTCTCAGCAGCTCTAAGGGCTCCTAATGGGATTAGGTTCAACTGGTTCTTTCAGAAGACCCTGCTCTCTAAGGGGGGAGGGGTAGTGGCTTGCCTGGACTCTGATGGCTCCTGATGGGATTAGGTTCAGGTAGTGTGGGCCAAATGATCCGGGAGCCAAAAAAGAAGAAAGAGAAGAGCAGCAACCTCCTCTTCCTCAGTCTGTGTTGAGTGCCCAGAAACTGGCCCGGGTTACTTTCAAGGTAGGCTCTTCAGAGCCACCCCTTTGCCAGCCCTGAGCCCTCTGTCCTTTCAGTAGCTCTGAGGGCTCCCGATGGGATTGGGCTCAGCTGGTGCCCCAAAGCTGGGACCTCCCAGGAGACCCAGAGGGGAGAACCCAGCCAGGGGGCCACAGGCTTCCCCCTTCTCTCTATGCTTCCCTGCCGTCTGTGTTGGGCGCTCCGGAGACTGGCTCGGGTTGCTTTCAAGGTGAGTCCTCAGAGCCCTGAGGTTCCCGCTGCTGCCTTGGGCTCAGCACTCTGGGTTGGGGGGATGGGTCCTGGGACCTTCTTTCTGTCTACCCCTTAGATCTGAGTGATCTAGGGTTCTGGCTTTTGGGGTGCGGTACCTTTTGATCCAGGTCCAGGAGGAGGTTTCCCCAGGTCTATCCTGTTGTTCAGCTTGAATTTCGGTGGCCTAGGAGCACTTTGTTTGCGATCTGTAGGGAAGGGTTTCGGAGGTCTGAACTTTCGCTGCTTCTACACCGCCATCTTGACCGGAAGCTCCTATTCAACTTTTTTTAAAGACCTCCACTGAAGACAATTTTGATGCCTTCTACAATAATCCATTTGTGGACACCCAATGAATCTCTTTCCTTGTACTTCTATTTGTCCCTTTTTAACCCACAATTCCACCTCCTTTCTTGTAGTTCCTGGTCCCTAGATCCAACCAGAATAAAGCTAATCCATGTTCTACTAAACAATTCGTGATATATCACAGGTCATGTCTTCTTTCTATATTGTCAGAAGTGAACTTCTCTCTCCAGTGCTGTCTTTTTTTGATGTTATCTCTCAGTGATCTGGAGGTAAAATACCACTGAATAAATTCAGGGATAGATGAGCCTCAGAAAAAGAAAGTTAAAGAACCAAGGAACCAATGAGACAACTAAGGATGATTCCACAGGCACTGCCCCCTTGGGTGGACCAGGCAAATTAAGAAACTATAATTGGTTCCTGAGATATGATATGTGATATTTGGTGGGTGAAGAAAAAAGCTTATAAGTTCAGACTAGGAGCAAGTTTGGGTTTTTGGCATACCTGTGGAGGAAGAGATTGGACGCATGGTGGAGTGTAGGAAGGAGCCCCCATAATGGCAGCCACTGATTAGAAAGCTAAGGACCTTGCTACCTCTCTCCTATTTTTCCCTCCCTTTCCAACTAATATTATTTTGATTGAATGAAGTTATTAGCTATAACAAGTCTCATATTTTAAATTATTATAGTACCAATTAAAAGGACAACAGAATTAGACCTAGAAGGGAGATTAGAAACCATCTAATCCATTTTTATAGATAAGAAACTAGCAAAGAAGTTTTAAGTGACTGATTCAAGGTCATAGAATTAGTGTGTATGATTTTCTGACTCCAAACTTGGCACATTTCAACTGGCTTTCTAATCCAGGTTCTATGCTGCCTTTTTAATTCAAGTCAAGAAACATTTATTAAGCAAGTGCTATGCCAAAGCTTATGCCAAATGCTAATCATAAAAATACAAAAGGGAAGGGAAGGGAAGCCAGAAGAAGAAAGGAAATATATATATATATATATATATATATATATATACATATATATATGTATATATATGTATTCCTTGGTGATAAATATTATATTTATTTATTTTTTTAATCACCAAAGCTTGACTTTACACATATGAAAGAAATGGAAGTAAAAAACAACTGTATATGAGAAAGGAGGAATAGAAGACTTAAGAGACTGTCTGGTTTGTATAGGGTGCTTTTTAAATAGGAAATGAGGACATTTTTTAACTTTTGTTGACCTCTACAAAGGATAGAAACTAGTTTCATACATTCTTCCCCTGCCTTGAACAGCTTCACCACATCTAAGGACCATATCAATTTGTGGCCCAACTGACTTCCATATCCTAGAATCTTCACTTCTCTGTTTTTGTTTTTTTAATACAACCATGAGCTATCTAACATGAGCCTCAGTTTCACATTCCAATACTTGGTAATTTCATCCCATATCAGAAAAACAACCTGTTTATTTGAACACTTTATTTAAATTGCTATTCAATATTGTGAGTTCATTCAAACACCTAACAGGTGGTTGAGTAAATCCTCTAATGAACTGTGCTTACAAAACTCTTTCATTCTCTTATTTATGATTCCACTTAGATGCATGCCCCTTCCTCAGTGATATTTTTCCCCTTTTCCTTCTGACCAAAAGTTCTTCTTCCCTCCTCAAACTACTCATGATACTTTTTCTTAACTTCTAATTTTTATCATTCCTTTTTGTCTCAAATCAATTTAATTAAATAAGCATCTTTAATCCTTTAAGCAGAGGACATTTTACTTCATGTAAGGGTACAAAAGTTTGTACACTTTCAATATGATTTCTGCCTTCAAAGAACTCATGGAACACTTGTGGAAGAAGTCCAATGTAAAAAACATGGATGAATTTTTTATGTGAATGAATGAAGGAATAAGAGAAGATTAATTGACAACAATATTTCCAAATTTTGCTAATGACTGGGAATACAAATCCAAAATTGAAACAATGCCTGCCTTTTGCTTTCTGAATCTTACATTCAAATGATGGAAGTAATAAATGTAAGCCAGTTATAGTGAGGGAAGAGGATTTTTTGAAGATTATAACAAACTCCTTAAATTTAGAAGAAGATATACAAAACAAGTTCAGAAATAAGGCAAATAGAATCTCATGAGTTTTTTTTTTTCTTAAAGACAACAGACTAACAGGAATAAGAGAGTCTTAAGAATGATTCACCAGTCACCTGAGGAAATAATTCTAATGAGGATGAAAGATGATGTTTTCTGAAGAAAGTTATTTCTTTACAGAGCAAACACATTCAAATTTAAAATTACAAATTTAAAAATCATATACAAAGGTGAAAATGACAGCACATAAGAATACAAATGTGTAGGATAAGGAAGTAAGAGTAGTGTCATAAGTGCTAAGGAAGGATTTTTGGGATGTTCTACGGGAAGTAAGGAAAATTAAGGACAACCTCTTTGTAGCTATATTAAATAATAAGAACTGAAAAAAGAGATTTCTTATTCCTAGTTTTGATAGCATAATAGTAACCAAGGACAGAAAGAAGACCAAACTATTGACATCTTATTTTATTTCTGTTTTCTTTGGCAAGAGGAATGACTATTGGATAGGAATAGACAAAACAAAAATGTTTAATAGAAAGGCTCCCCGGGGTGAATTCAGGTCAGCATTGTTCTAGGAAGAACTTCCATGTGGTCATTGAGTTACACTCAGTGTTTTTTGAAAGATCACAAAGGAGAATTGATATTATTCACGAATGAGGAAGAGGAAATATTACCCTGAATTTCAGAAAAAAATAAGAGAGGAATGGCTGGGATGTTCTATTGTCTATTAGTTCTTGAGTTTTTATCATCTTAGAAGAAATTTTGATAGGATTAAGAACTTTCATCAATGCAGTGAGTAGCCATAATTCCAAATGACTAATGATAAAGAATGCTATATAATCTTTTAAGTAAGTAGGAATTAATGAAATATGCAGCATGAGACACACATTTCTTGACACGACATATGTGGGATTCTTTTTCTTGACTGCATATTTATTAGAAGGATTTTGTTTTCTCTTTTTCCTGGGGGATAGGGGTAGTCAGGTAGAAGATGAGAGGAAGATAAAATAAATGCTTATTGATTGAAATAATTAGTTTATTTTTTAATTTGGAATACATGATTATGGATAGATAACACCGAGAAATTGAAGCTCTTACCACAAAAACACAAGAAAGGTTCAAGTTGGAAATGCATTATTTTTTTTAAAGATAGTATTAACAAATTGGTAAAACAGGAGAATCTTTTAATATAATTTATCTAGATTTTGCCCAAATATCTGAATAAAATATGCCATTCTACAGTTGTGGGAATGACAATCAAATGTAGGAAGATATAATTAGGTATTTTTGGAGCCAATGGAATGGCCTTATCCAAGTGGTACCTATTAATCTCAACTTGCTTTAAAAGGAGTTTCCAGTGGTTAACCAAGTATTGCATGGCAAATTCCAACAAGTCAAAAGCACAACTAGGAGGAGGAATGAACCATAACTGATAGGATCCTAGCCCAAATTGCAGGTCAGAGTAGGAACTTGCCAATAGGAGATCTGGGTCTGCATGATGCAGGGATGTACTGATGTGAGGAAGTCCTAGATACTGAGAAAGTTCCAGGGTAAAGAAGATGTTTTTGTCTGGTAGTGAAGTCCTGAGAAACTCAGAAGCACATAAAATAAGGGAATGAAGCATGACTGTTCTAGGCCTATTCCCAAAATATATACATGAGAAGGAATCCAGTAATCAAAAAAAGGGGCCAATATGATGGAGAATTAGTCCAGGTGAGGAGACCTTAGGTAATGAGGGCAAATCTAAGACAGTGTTGGAGAAGGCTTTCAAGTTCATGTGACTAGAGGGCAACTTCTGTCAATATTTCACCAAGACAGATCTAGGATGAGAAAACCACTGAGTCGTTATTATAAAGTACAGCAAGTCAGAAGCACAGCTAGAGGGGAAATGAAACTTAGACAACCTGATCCTGTCCCTAAAATATAAATCTCAGAAGGATCCAATATCATAAACCAGTAAAGTCAGAGATGGAAGTTGAACCCAAATTGCATAACACGAGGAAGAGAATGGGCCAGTGGATAGAGGTCTGGACTTGGAGTTCAAATCTTACTTTTGATTTGTATTATTTGAGTTGATCTAGGCAAATCAATCAATTCCTAAGTGTCCCAGTCAAATCCCATAGAATATGAATTCTAGATTAGGAGCCAGTCTATGCTGTTGAAGAGAGTTTCTACACCAGGGATCTTGACATATGTAAACAAACAAATAATAAATGATTGAATGAAACCAACAACAAAAATATCTTATCATATATCTAGAGCAGTTGTTCTTAACCTGGGGTCTGTGTACTTTATATATATATATATATATATATATATATATATATATATATAGAGAGAGAGAGAGAGAGAGAGAGAGAGAGAGAGAGATTTCAAAATAATATTACTATCCTATGCATTTTACTTTATTAATTCAAAAACACTATTATGATAACAGGACCACAGGTTTCACTAGATGTCTAAAAAATCCCATGAAATAAACAAAAAAATAATTTATCCCCCATTCTAAAGCAAGAAGAAGTCATCTATTCTAACCCCTTCATATCACAAACATGGGAACTTAAAGTCTGAGGAGGTGAAGTGCTCTTTTCTTGAAATGGTATTTTATCAATCAGAAAGCACTTAATTAAGGACCTGCTATGTTCTAGTCACCCTGATAGATGCTTAGGATTTAAAATAAATAAAATCAAAAACTTATGAGTATGTTGATTTTTGCTTCTTTTCAGAAGAAATGTTATATATTATATATTCCACTATATTCCAATATATTCCATATATTACTATACTATATTATATATTACTATATATTGCTACCATATTATATATTACTATATATTATATATTACAAATATTTATATATATATATATATATGTGTGTGTGTGTATATGTGTGTTTGTTGGAATAATGTTTGTTACTAAGTTCCTCAGGCAACTCTTTAAATTTCTGAACTTCAGTGAAGATGCTCATTTGTACAGATAGACCAAATACTTCCCCAGAATCTTCCTACGTCAATAAAATCACAAATTCAGGAAAAGTTAAAAAATTACAAGTGGGAGATCCCCAAAGAGTTCATGGAGTTTACTATTTGCAGACAAGTACACAGTAGATCAGATGTTATTCTAAATCTTTTGGGACTGGATACCACTCTTTTTTTTTTCTAGAAGTGCATACTTCTCTTGCTTACATCCAGATGAGACATGTGGCTTCCTGCTCTGGTCACTATCAAGAGTGAAGACTTATTTAACAGAATAAAAATAAAATAGAGTTTGTCAGATTTCCTGAACCTCAAGGAAGGTTTAGTTTTCATGTTGTTGTTGTTGTTTAATTTTTTTTTAATTTTTAGAGTGATATTCCATGCTCCATGAGGTTCTGAATCATTCAATTTACCACTTATTAGCCTGTATTTCAATGATCTTATGCATTCAGATATATAATTATGCTTCCTTTATTACAAGTTTCCTCATCTCTTCCACCAAAGTGATTAAAATTGCTATGTGTGAAGACCTGTTCTTAGAAATACAAAACACATCTGGATCCTGAGTCATTTCTATTTGTTTCTCAAGCAAATTCCAAGGCAGATTAAGCCATATTCTAAAAACCATTCCTGTAAATCCTTTATTAATTACTATTTTAGACTTCAGTAAAGATTTACAGGGACAAAGGCTTCTATTGCAGACCAGTAGCACATGTGGACCACATGTCTGCAGATGAAGAAAAAGAACACTATGGTTCAGTATTTAACAGAAGACTCATGATTCTGCAGCTTTGGTAATAAGGAGCATCGGTGGTTGGTATATCATGTCATTTTAAGGAGACTCTTTTTGTTTTCTTTTCCTGAAAAGTGTGATTGAGAAAATGTTACATTTGAATAAAGTTTTGCATTTTGAATAGGCTTAAAAATAAAATTAAAAGTTACATTTCCAGGAGCCATGATTGATAACAATTTCATAGTTTAACTGCATTTTATAGGTTGTGTAAGCATCTTAAATTAAGAAGTGACCTATACAAATATGCAGCTTTCAAAAGAAAAGGAAGCTAATGGCCCTTATTTGTGACTGAAGAAGCCTAGTGGGATTTGGAATTTCTAGAGATTTGAGAGATTAGAAATATATATTTTGCTCTACTTCATGGGCAGCGTTTGGATTATTCGTTTTTCTTCGAATAATGTTTCTGTTAGGACTACTAAAGCCTTCCCTGGGATTTTGCAACATGTTTAAAATATAGTTTATTGCAATCAATTACATTATAAAGCAATGTAGAGAGACTCTAAGGATAAGCATTTAAGATACCCTCTACATTTTATGGCTCATAGACAATTAACAATTCCATGTGGAAGTCACCTGGTCGTCTCAATTAGGAGAGCTAGTGATGAGGGTGCAGTAACTCCAATGTATTTAAAAAGAGACCCAAGTGCTGTGCCATCAATTCTCAGTCTTCTGCTGTAATAAGAAGAGTGGTGGGTGCTGAAAATCCAAAATCAATTTCATGATGCTTTGGGTGAAGATTTCCCTTCCTAATTATGTTTTTTTTTCTTAGGCTGAGGATATTGGATTGTATTTCTCTAATTATATTTTCTCAGGTAGGGGGTTCTACTAAATGATCTCTAAGGTCCTTTCCAACCAGAAGACTCAAGATTCAAGAAGTAATATTAAAGTTGTTTGGCATTCCCCAAAAGAAGCTGAGTTTGAAGAAGGATGGTCAGAAGACTAATAAGCAAGAGGAGAAACACTTATACAGGATTGCAGAATCTGTCACAAGGAAACCAAAATGGATAATATATTTGTCAATAGTCTAGAGCTGTTTAGAGTTACTATATTTTAAAAATTCTTACAATCCATTTTTGTTTATATTTTCCCCAAAGAGAATGTGCATTATACACATATTAAGCCATGAACTGATTCAATCACAGTGGGAAAGAATTTGGAAATATTCTAAAAGAGAGATAAAAATGCTCCACAAGCTTTGATCCAGAGATCTCATGCTAAGAATATAAAACAAAACAAAACAAAATAAAACAAAAAAAAACAAACTCCATCTATATACAGGATTGAATACCTACATATAGTACCTTTTGGTGGCAATAAAGATTTAGAAACAAAGTAGGTGCTCATTTATGGGGAAATGACTGGTGAATTTGTGGTATATAAATGTCATGGTGTTATAAAAATGGCAAATATTTAGAATTCAAATAAGGTTGGCAAGACAAAATCAAGTAAATAACACAATAATAACTTTACAACTGTTTAAATATAAACAACAATTTCAACAAGAAAATGAATGTTATATAATTACAATGACTGAGCTCGGTCCTAGAGGAGAGATGAACAAATATTTTCATAGTCCCCTACCTCTGCTAGGAGGAATTATATACCCTTTCCCCCCTAGCAGAGGTAGGGGACTATGAAAATGCAATACTGCTGACATCCTTGGTGTGTTGGTTAGGCTTATGAAAAATGTTTTCCTCTATATTTTATTCTTTGTTACACAAAATAGCTTACTACAGTGGAGTGAGGACAGAAATATATTTGGGAATGAAGATGATATAAATTAATAATTATCAATATTTTCCCAAAAGATAAACATTCCTATATAAATGATGTTCTGCACAAATTAAGTGCTTAATATTTCCAATAAAGTCATACCTTGATACCCCTTTGTATCCTGGAGTCATTCAAAGGTTCTCAAAAGCTTCACCAACAAGATGCAAGTTCTGACAAGATCATACCAGTGTGAAAGACTTCAAGTGTTGGTTTGTAGCAAAAACTATTTCTTTTATTCAAGGGTAAACCTGGATAGGCTTGGAAAAGCTGATCATCATAAGTCAGTTCTTCAGGCCATGCAGGGTTTTGTTTTTTAATCTTCACAAAGATAATCTACTAGTATGTATGTAGAGGGATGTAAAATAGCATTGGATGAAATAATAGTCATACTAGGAAAATCAAGAATCCTTGAAGTATTTAATTACTTGCATGGCTATAGATTTATTTGCCCAAAAATATAGAATCAGAATAAGATGGGGCTTCAGGGCACATATAGTGTACTATATTCCTGGATCAGTCAATTAAAATGTGGGAGACATTGGGGATTCAAAGATATTCAAGAAATAGTCCCTGCCTTCTTCAAGAATCTCCTCTACAATATTCCTCTCTGAAGATCACATAGGAAACCCATTATTACATCTTTTGATAGTCTATTTGTTAAGAAGCCTTCTCATTCCTTCCCTGCTTCAACATGCACACATGGAGTAAGAATCTGCCTCATTTCAATTTCCATACATTATTTTAAGGGTTGTTCCCTGTATCCAAACAAAATCAACCCAATCTCTCTTTCACATGAGATATTCTCAAATTATTTTTTTCTTTTAAATTTATTTCTTTGTTACTTTTAAATACCCAGGTAATTTCCTTCCTCCATCCTTCCCCTCATTTTAAAAGGCATTATTTGACAAGAAGACCAATGTATATCTAAAATCACGTCTTACTTATTTCTATTTATCAGTTCTTTCTCTGTAGGTAGGCATACAGAAGTCATGATTAAAACAATTTCTGTTGCTATATCTAATTTTCTTTTGGTTCAGCTTGTTTCACTCTTCATAATTTTGGTTAGGTTTTTCCATGTTATTCCAAAATTAAACTGTTCATTTTTATGACAGTAGTATTCCATCACAATCCTATGCCACAAGTTGTTTAGTCATCTTCATTTTCCAGTTCTTTGCCCCCACAAATAGAGCTGCTGTCAATGTTTTAGAACATATAGTTCTTTTCCATTTTCCTTGATCACTTAAGGAAATAAATCTTACAGTGGTATTACTGGGTCAAAGGTTTATAGAGCTTTACAACTCTGAGCTTAATTCCAGATTTCTTTCTAAATAGTTGGATCATTTTACAGTTCTCCCAACAGTGTATTAGTGTCCCTATTTTCTCATATCCCCTGTAACATTTGTCATTTTTATCTTTTATCATTTTAATAAATCTGATAGCTGTGAAATGATATCAGAATTGTTTTGATTTTCATCTCTCTAATTGGTAATGATTAAATTTCTTTATATACTTATAGTTTTGATATCTTCATCCAACAACTGTTTGTTCATAGCTTTTTACCATTCATCAATTGAGGAACAGCTTATATTCTCATATGTTTGACAAAGTTCTCTATATATTTTAGATATGAGACCTCTGAGAAAATTTTTGTATTTTTTCTGAACTTACTGCTTTCCTTTAGCTACATTTCTTTTATTTGTAAAAAAAACTTTTCAATTTAATGCATTCAAAATTATCCATTTTATATCTACTAGTGCTTCCTATCTCTTGTTTATTTCTAAATTGTGCTCCTATTCATGAATCTGATAGGCAATGTTTTTCCAGTTCTAATTGGTTTATGACATCTCCCTTTATGCCTAGGTCATTTATCTATTTTGATCTTATCTTGGCAAATGATGCAAAATACTTATTTATATCTAGTTTCTGCCAGATTACTTTCCAGTTTTCCCAATAATTTTCACCAAATAAAGTATTCTTACTCCAAAACCTTGGATCTTTACTTTTGTCCAACATTATGGTGATATTTTTCACAAATGTTTAAAGTTCTATTGTCATCTGTTTGGTTTCTCTGATCTCTTTTTCCATTTCAATTCTGGAAGAAAGTTTGTTGAATTTAAATCTTCTCTTCTTCAGGCTGAAAATACACAATTGCTCCAAGCAGGCTTTATATGAAAAGATCTCAAAATCTTCTTATTGCTTTCCAATTTACCAATTATTCTTCCATTCCATGGTAAGAAATGAACAGGACACTATGGATGTCATCTGATTAGAGAAGAATATGAAAGACTAATACCTCCCTAGTCTATAGCACTATGGGGCTGAATAAAATTAGCTTTTTTTGGTTACCAGATTTCACTATTGACAAGTATTTAGTCTGTAATTTCATAAAAGCCCCAGATCTTTTTTCCCCAAGAGAGCAATATCTAGTCATATATCTCTCAATCAAATGATCACATAATTAATTTTATGAACCACATGTAAGACTTTAAATGTAATCTGATGAATTAATTTCATCTTAGCACATTTATACAAACATAACAGGCTGAAAAAATATTTATCCACAATTTTAATTATTTCCCTCTCTCAAGCTATCTATAACTTGGGTTTATCTACACATTTGATAAACATGGCATCAAAACATTATGCCTTTATCCACATAGTAGTTAAAGAGTATTTAAAAGTCCATACCTGAGTATAGATTCAGTAAAATTCTTTTGATTAAAGACTTTTCACGTTGACTTTGGTGCATTAATGAATGAGAGCAATATGAAATCATGTTCATAGAGTTATAAAGTTGTGCATATCTTTTTACCCAATGATACCACTATCAGGACTATTAGGGAAGAAAGGAAAAGGACATATATTCTCAAATCTTTATAGCATTTTTCTTTGTGATGGTAGAGAACTGAAAACTTCAGGGACACTCATCAGTTGAGGAATGATTAAACAAGTTATGGCATATGATTGTGATAGAATAATAATGTTCCATAAGAAATGATGAACAAGTTAATTGTGGGAAAACATATAAAGACCTGTATGAAATTATGAAGAGTGAAAAAAGTTGAACCAACAGAGCATGATATACACCAAGAGAAATCTTGTTTGAAGAATGACTTATGTATGTATATCTACAAAAAAAAAAAGGATTGATAAATAAGAATTTATATGACTTTTTTTTAAATAATGCCTTCTCTGAGAGGGAGGAGGAAGTTATCAGGGTGTTTAAATATGCAAATATATAAATTTAAATTAAAAAATGAATATACTTTGGGTTGCCATTCAATCAGTATCCAATTCATTTAAATATATTAATATTGTGCTACATCTCATTATCTTATTCCACAGGAATAACATGAAGAACATTATCAAATGATTTACTAAAATCTAGCTAAATTGAATATGCTCCAAATAGTTTTTCAAATAGTTTTGAAAATTATTATGCTTTCAGAAATACTATGTGGCCAGTGTATTTACATTTGAATGTCAATATCATAAAAATTTCCTGTTCTACATTTCATCTGCTTGATACCCATTCAGTAAACTAAGAAACAAATACCAGCAAATTATTGGAGCTAGAACTATTTATCCTCAGAGAATGCGTCCACCCTATCCAAATTATTCCCCTGTAAAATAAATGAATAATTCATAATATTATCCAGATAATTCAATTGTGAGGATGTGGTGAGGACTTTTGTTTGAAATAGCAAGAAACATTTTATCTGAATTATCTGAATGATTACTTGAATTTGCTCTGTTCTCTGTAGACAAGTGTGAATTTCCCTTGAAATAATATTATAAATTCCAAAGAAAACCAAGCAGAAAGGTAATAGGATGAAGATGCAGAATGTATTAAATTGCTCATTAGGTCCATTGCTTAATTCTCATTTGATTTGTGCTAATATCTTTTAGGCCCCTGGGCACATTGGCCCAGGCTTATTTTCTTGGCTGGATTAAATCAGATTGTACTTCAAATTTATAGTCTTCTTTGTAACAACAACCAAAAAAAAAAAGGTAGGAGTCTGTATGTATGTGTTTTACATGCATGAAAATAGACTAATTTGGGAAGCAAGATAAAAATATTCTCCACCCTCCTTGAAAAATATGGTACAGATGTGCTTTGCTTTATTCAATGAGGATAAATGTGTAAGCTGATGCTTGGTAAGCTAAATTGCATTTCAAATATTCCGGGGGTTGCTCAGTGTTTTGTGGTGAATAATTTTGCAAAGAAAAGAATCCTTTTGTAATTTGAGTAATCACTGCCACCCCCACCCAACTCTGTGATGTGCTTTGCAATCATGGATTTTTTTTCCTAAATATTATATTTTCTTAAAGCAGAGAACACAGATTCTAAGCATGCCTTGGCATAAGCAATCTGATTTAATTGATATATGCTCATATATATATATATATATATATATATATATATATAAAGCTGTTGGTTAATTTTTAAAGGAATTATGGACTTTGATAAAATTCTTTCAGAAATATTATTTGGTTCTAGGTGGAATGGGATTTGAGAACTTTATTTTTTAATCTTGTACAAGGATAGACATTCTCTTTTTACACTTTTCTCCAAATCTACTAAAGAAGTCCCAAAACTTAGAGCTTTGTGGATAATGAATAATATCTGTAAATTCTTTCTTCTAGGTGGCAAAGGATGGCAAAAAGGAAGTTTTTACATAGGTTCTATAGAGAGAAATATGCATTTATGAGATGCCAATAAAGTGCAATTATTAAGTCCCAACATTTTGGAGACCAACAAAGCTTCTACAGATACAAAAATATAAAAAAATAGCAACAGCAATAAGGCAATGGTCCTTGCCTTCTAGGAGCCTACATTTTCAAAGGGGTTTCTATGCTTCATCTTCCACTGTCTCCACAAAGAAAACAGAAAGTAACCTGAGCAGAAAGCTTTAAAAAATGGAATGATTATGAAAGGCTTTTTGGAGAAAGTGTCTTAAAAGCCTGGATGAGTTAAGGATCCAAGTGGCAGACAATGAGAAGGGAGAACATTATAGGTATGGGATGAATTAGTGAAAAAATAAGGGGATGGGAGATAGTCATGAACTAAAACCAAGTAGACCAGTTAATCTTCAATATAAGATGTGTAAAAGGATAGAACATGAAGATCTTCCTTGGAAAAATGGTTGGATTGAGAATGTAAAGGGTATTAAATACAGAACACAAAAAATTTGTAGAGACTGACCTTTTACTATTCCTTATCTAGAACACTCAATCTTCTATCTTGTGCCTTGTGTAGTCTGGCTATCAATCCTAGGATTCACTTCTTTCTCAATTCTGCTCTTTGAAAATTTTCTTCAAGGTCTAGTTCAAAGACCCTTTTCTTTAGGAACATTTTCCTGTTCTTTCTCTTATTCTTTCCCACACTAGCCTCACCACACAAGTGCCTTTTTGAATATGTCTACATTTGTACATTTTGCCCACTCCCTGCTAATTTTCTTGCATATTTAAAATGCTCACTGAACCCATTTCTCCCTCTTTCTACCTCTCACTCCCTACACTATTCAGCTCAAAAGGCAGCTTCTGCAGCAAGTCTTTCCTTATTCCCTCCAGTTCCTTGATCTTTGACCTCTTAGATTATTATTTTTTTCATTCTGCATGTATCTTGTGTGTCTTAATTCACATGAAATTTCTGCCACTAAAATGTAAGTTCCTTGAGGTCAGGGACTTTTTTTGGCTTTCTTTTCTATAGCAAGAATTGGCATCGTTCTTAGCAAATATTAAGTACTTAATAAATGAGAGAGAGAGATGTTATAGAAAGTTTTTAAGTGAATATTTATATTTCTTTCCATCTGTCAGGCACAGTGTTTTGCATATAATTGGTACCTGACGGGTTCCAGGTCAGAACGAATCATGAAAGCATTAAAATTTTATTCAATGGTGAGAGAGTGTCTGGAATCAGGCAGATGAACTGGATTTTATTGAGGTTTAAAGGAATGGGGGATGTGATATTGTTAATCAAACAGGTGTCATGGCAGAAATATTGGCATCATGTTGGTAATCGACAGCAAGATAAAAGAGGCAGATCCAAAGACAACGAAATAGTCAGTGCCCAGACAGAAGTTCATTTGAAAGTCCTTCTTCCTTCAGCACACAGGCCCCGTCTCATACAAATGCTGAATGAGAAGCTATAGAAATTGCTTGCCAGCCTTCCAGACTGCAGATGGGGAGAGATTTGAATTCCACAAAATTTGAGCCCCAATTTAATTCAAGAATCCAGAAATCAATCATGTGAAATATTAGAAATATATCCATAAGTCTGGTCCATGAACACTTTGTTCATTTGAGTCAGCTTTTTAATACATCTGTAATACTTTTAGTGTTGCACAGGCTCTATATGAGAGGGGCAACACCTGAATCTAGGTCTTCTATCTCTAACACAAGCTCACTCCCCACTGCTGCTTTGAATTACAAACAATGTTTTCAAAAGCAAAGAATTATGAAGTATGTTTCATTGGTCCTACTAAGGCTTAATATTATTTATATGTCCTCATAAAGTTGATTATTCTTTAGCATATTCTATCCTTTTTTCACCACTGCACATTCAAATAGTTTGAAAGATTTACAAATGGAGATGGACCAGCCTTAGTTTTGTTTTCCATTTCTTCTGACAGGATGCTAATAGATTATATTCATGGGAAAGCTTTGCAAATCGATTTCTTCATAAGTATCCTAATATTAGAGTTTTGTTGAAAGCTAATCAAAATGGATAATTTAATTGTAGTAATTTACTCTTTTCTAAGAATAAGTAAAAAAACTGAATTTGATTAATTTACTATGCATGAAATAGAAGTTTTGCCTTCATTGGGGGAACATCAGTTATATCTGGAAATATATATCTGCCTTCTTGCTTTGACAACCGCCAGAGATACTATATTCAAAGGCTTGATGATCTAGTAGTGAATTTGAAAGGGGAAACCACAAAAAATTTACAAGCACACTACAGAAAGATGTCAAAATCTCCCAGTAGAGGTAGATGTGACTGAATAGTTTAAATGCACTGTCATATGAAATTCTAGACACATTCAACTTAATGCAAACGAGTAAACTCATGAATGGGAATGAAGTAACACTTCTTTAAGGATGCAAATTAAAAAGGAAACATCAAAATAATGAAATCTGCCATTTTTGTCCCTCCGCTGAGAAAATCCTTCACCAGATTTCAAAAACAAGCCAGACTCTTTGGAAAACAATGATAGCTAAGGAAGGTATTTGAAGTAGAGATGGGTATTGGAAACTCTCAGGAGATGCCTCCATTCCTATTTCAATAATCTTATAGGAAAATGGCAGTAATTAGATGGATTAGTTATACATAGTTAAGTATTCACTAAATCAGAACATATTGTAGATGAAAATGAATTTATTTTCAAAGCAAATTGTAGAAATCACCTTCCCTGTTTCAATGTTCTCTATAGAGTTATACAGTTTTCTTGTCTGTTGATTTGTTTCTGTATCAGGAAAACTTTCTATCAAGAGATCTAGTCTGATGAATTACAACAGTACGCATCTATGCGGTTTTCAAATAAGTAAGATTTTTCAAACTAGTGACAAGTTATGTTGATGCTGGTAAAAGTAAGATGAAGACTAGGGAAGGGGAGAGTTAAAGCATTTAGATAATCTTTGTTATGTACCAGGTACTGGGCTTAGAACTTTATGCATATTAACTCATGTAATCTTCACAATAACCTTAACAGGGAGGGATGCCATTATCCCCATTTTACAACTGAGGAAACTAAAGCAAACAGGATTTCAGTGATTTGCCCACAGTCTCATAATTAATAAGTGTCTGAGTGCACAAATGAATTTTGTATCTTCTTTATTCCAAAAATGGCTCACTATCCACTGCACCATTTTGTTGCCTTTTGGACTCTCTCCAAATAGTTCCTTCTAGTTATTTCCAAATTAACTTATACAATAACTTTAAGTAAAATATGAAATCAAATTTCTTATCAACCTAAGGTTGTCGTGGTTGTTAAAAGAAAAATCCTATTTTAACTTCAGGAAAGGATTTGTTAAATTCCTTTAGGTTGTACGTAACACGTAAATAAGACTTATTTAGCTACTCTAGCACTGGCCCTCTTACTATTTCTGTGGGTTACTGCAATAACTTTCTTACAAGTCCATCTGTCTCCCTGCTTTCCCACACTTTAATTTGTATGCCCTTCGTAACACTGACAGAATCATCTTGGTTACACATTTATCTACATGATTATAGTATTGTTCTATCTGAACTTCTCTAGTGGCTCTCTATGAATGCAGTTCCATTTCCTCCACCTAGCCCCCAAAGTTCACTAGAATGTGGCAACATCTTACTTAACTCCTTGGACTTACATGAAAAGAGTTGGAATAGCTTTGAGTTGCAAAGAACCTAAAATATCCTCTCATCCAATCTTCTCTTTTTCAGATGAAGAACTGAATTTATGAAAGGATTACAGCTAGCAAATATCTAACGTGGAATTGGAGTCCATGTCTTCTGTCTCCAAGCCCTTCCACCAATCTGCTGTGACAGATTGCTTCTCTCTCACCTCCATGAAGCCATATGTCCACTTTCCTTTCTTTAATCACACACACACACACACACACACACACACACACACACACACACACACACAGAGAGAAGAACTCTACCATCTCCAAACATGTATTCAACCCTCTTGTCTTTTCTTCAAAGTCATTCCTCAACATTTTCACCTCTGATTCTTATTCTACTTAAAATGTAAGTCAAATGCTGCCTTATCCAGGAAGACCTCTTTGATTTTGTCAGCTGATACAGTTCATTTTTCTCTTGTACCTCATTCCTGATTGGCCTGTAAAGTATTGAAAGGGAGAGGCCACATTTTAACTAATTCTACTACTACCCCCATTCTGGTAATTACAAACTTCTCTGCATACAGTAGAAATTAAATAAAGACAAGGAACAAGGAAGCTATTTTTGTGCTTATTTATTTGTATATCTTTTAGGTGGTAGTAATGACAGCAGTGAGGGCAGCTAAGTGGAACAGTGGATAGGGTGCTGGGGATGGAGTTAGGAAGAATATAAGAAAGACTCTAAATACCCTTAATGGTCTCAAATCATTGACTTAACTGAATTATGTACCTCCTGGTGCAACTCAACAAGTTGTATTTGTATTATAGTGTGACATGCAAAAACCTTCCCATGGGACAGTTAGGTGGCACAGTGGATAAAGCATCAGGTCTGGCATTAGAAAGATTCATCTTCTTGAGTTCAAATCTAAACTCAGATACAGTAGCTGTATGACCCTTAGTAAATCACTTAAACCCTGTTTGTCACAGTTTTCTTATCTAGAAATTGAGATGAGGAAAAAAATGATAAACCAGCCCAATATCTTGGCCAAGAAAACCCCACATGAGGTCAGGAAGTTAAACAGGCCTGAAAAACAACAGTGGTGGTACTGGTGGCAGCAGCAACAGTAGTAGTACAAGAAATCAGTAGAACTAGTAGTATACTGAATGGGGAATTTGAACACATCCTCCAATTCTAGAACTCATGATCATTGCATTACATTATTTTAATTCAATTAAATTCTTACATAAATCTAAGTATTAGAAAGTTTTCTCTTACATCCAGGCCAAACTTGAATCTATGAAATTTCTACCCTTTACACTTAATTCCAATCACAAGGGGCAACAGATACTCCATAAACACATGACCAAGCTAGGCTACAGTTTTAGAGAAACTTTCCTCCTTGGAAGGCTTTAGGAGACTGTGACTTCCAGTCAAGTTAACCTATTTGATGTCTTCATTCACAATGTTTCACCTTCTATTCTGTACCTTTGTGTTCAGTGTCTTCCTCATCTCTGGAATGTTCTCTTTCTTGATCTAGTAGACTTCTTGGGATTGTTAGACCTCTTCAAGAATAATTTCCAGTGCTACTTCTTATGAGGAGCCTTCATTGATTTCACTCCTCCCAGATATTAGTTGTCTCCCCCAATGAAAATGTTTCTTTTGTATTTTTGGTTGGTGTCTATGCAGTTTCCCCTCCCTCCCCAGTAGAATACGTTCCTTGGGGGCACACACATTTTTTTTCCTCATGGCCTTAGTGCTTAGCATATTTTGTATCTAAAAGCCACTTTACACCTAATAAATATCTATTTGAATTTAATTGAGGCAAATTAAATATTGTTTGTAAATTTCTAAGGATAAAAAACCAAATGTCATTGTGTGTATATACCAGCACATGTGAACATTTCAAAACTCTCATCCTCAAATTATTTCCCTTGAATAAAATAACAAAAAACATATCAATGAGATTTAAAGGATTCCTGACATTTGGATTCTGGAGCCCATCTGATTAATGTCTCCTGAGAAACAAATCCCATGTTTAATGTCATCTTTCATTCTACAATAATTTGTGACCAAGAGCCCCATATGGTATCCAGATTGGACATCCAAAGTCCCTTAAGGCTCTTGACCTACAGAACTGAAGGTTACCACTACCTAGTCAAAAACACTTATTGAGTGACCACCATTGAGACATATCCAAAGGACTCAGGAGAAACAACCCCTACTTTCAAGGAGCTTATAGCCAAAAGAAAGAATGGAGGCTGTTGAAATCCATTCCCATAAGCACAAGTGATGAAAACATCTGGCAGATAAGAGTACTCCAGCTGTGGAAAGATATCAATATAAGTGTTCAGCATTGAGGTAGGAAAACAGGAAGAAAATGAGGACTGAATCACTGGAGAAAGGGAATTCAAGAGGGAATAATTTGGAAAGACTTCAGGAAGGACCAAAATTTTCTTGGCTTATATTTAGGGAAAGCTATCTGACTGTATAAAATATCTCCCATTTCTTTGGGGAATCTCCCAAATGAAATATTCATTAAACACAAATATGTACTCCTTTTCTTTTTCTTTTCTTTTTTGTCTTCAATAACAACAGTTAACATTTATATAGCACTTACTATGTGCCAGGCACTGTGCTAAGCACTTTGCATTTGATTCTCATTTGATTCTCAAAACATCCCTGCCAGTTCATTTTTATTATTATATCCATTTCATAGTGAAGAAAATTGAAACAAATCGAGTTTAACTGAATTGTGAAAGGTTACAACAGCCAATAAGTTCCTGAGGTCAGTTTTGAACTCAGATCTTCAAGACTCCAGGACTATTGCTCTAGTCACTAGTCACCCAATCTGCCCATCTATGACTTCATTCCATGCCAGTATTTCATTTTATGGAGGAATCAATTTAGTGGATATGGTTAGAGACTTTGCTTTCTTCCCTCCAAATAGGTTTGTTTCCAGGTGGTTTGTATATGAGGATCATTTTCCCAGGCAAAATAGAGGGCATATAGTGTACAATGGAGATAGTGTAAATGGCCCATTTTGTCGAATTATTTATCTGCCTCTTCTCACACCTAAAATACTGCCTTTGCTATTATGTAAGCTCACATCTGATGGGGACTCTTTCAAAGTATCTTAATCTATTCTGCTTAATAGATAAAAGGAGAGAGATGGAATGGATTAAGGGGTTGCCGGGCATCTTCATCCCATTTGGTGGGCCATATTTGTGCTGCAAAAAGTCAGAGAGGACTTTTTCTTGGTGCTTCAGTGGGGATGTTATTAAGAATGGCACAGAAAGAAACCGGGCGTCATTTTTGTACACATTGAGTTTGAGGAACCAGAATTATATTCAGGGACAGATGTCATTTAGATGGTTGGAGATGCTCATTTAGAGATCCCAAAGGAGATCCCTCATTTAGAGAGGCTATTACTCTTCTAGAGTCAATGCAAAATGCTACTCAAAGCCTGAAGAGGAAAAGATTGTCTTTTACTGGGAGGAATAAGGAAGACTTCATGCAAGAAGTTGTTTCAAAGCTGGGTTTTGAAAAGTTGGTAGCATTTCCAAAAGGACAGACTGGTGGTAGTTCAATGTAGTCATGGGACACAATCTGAGGGAAAAAAGGGATGGAAAAACATAAGATGTATATCTGTGTATGCATGTGTGTGTGTGCATGTTCTTTGTTCAGGACAGTGAGTAGGCCATTCTGAATGGAATAGAGGGGTAATAAGATACCACCTATATGAAGATGACTGGGAAGTTGTGGCATAGAGTATTAGCCTTGTATTTGGAGTCAAGAACATGAGTTGAAATCCTATTTCAGATGCTTATTCCCTGTCTGACCTGAGACATTTTACATAAATTTTCTCAACTTTGGTTTCCTCAGCTGTAAAATTGAAATTAAAAAAAAAAAACCTCTTAGAATCATAAATGTCTGGGTTTCAATCTCTCCTCATATATATTCTTTCTGTGAGACCTTGAGCAAGTCACTTAGCTTTTTATGGGCTGTTTCCTTATCTTTAAAAGTAGGAGGTGGTACACAATGGCATACCTTGTAACTCTAAAATCAATTATGTACAAAGTGTCTCAAAAATTTTAAAGTTCTCTATAAAGTCATAACCTACATTTTGAAGAAGGGCACCAGCCATATGATTCCCCCTCTATCACTGTTAAGTCCATCCCCCAAAAGAAGGTCCACACCAGCTATCCTTCATTCTCTATACTTTGCCATGCCCCATTACAGCAGCCTTCAATTCAAAATCCATTAAGCTAAATATTGAAAGAAGAGATGATTTCAAGAAATTCAGATTGAGAGGGAGCATGTTACTGGCATGAGAAATGGTCTGTGCTAGTGTATAAGAACAGGAGATCTCATAGTGAAATTAGAGGACTGGCAGATAAGGGATGCATTTATGCTTCCACTGGTATAAGAAGCTCCTGAATGAGGAAACTGCTCTACTGATACAGGGTAGAATATCCTATATAACTTAGAGAATTAGAGAATTGCTTAGAACACTGGGAGACAATGAATTTGATCAGGACTATACAATCAATATTTCCAGAAATGGGATCTTCCTAACTGTAAGATCAACTCTGAATCTAATGAATCTCCTTAGAGAATATCCAATAATTACAAATCACGAAATATCTAAGTTTAAAGGTGTCTCACTGGCTGTCTAATCCAATTCACCTCCTCCTCCCCAGATCACCTTTATCTATCCAAAGGTTATTCATTCTTTACTTGAAGACTTTTATCAAGGATAAACCTACTACAACTTGATCTACTATATCCATTTCTCCCTTCCTTCCCTCCTTCCTTCCTTCCTTCATTCATTCTTTTCTTTCTTTCTTTCTTTCTTTCTTTCTTTCTTTCTTTCTTTCTTTCTTTCTTTCTTTCTTGCTTCCTTTCTTTCTTGCTTGCTTCCTTTCTTTCTTCCTTGCTTCCTTGCTTCCTTCCTTGCTTCCTTGCTTCCTTGCTTCCTTCCTTCCTTGCTTCCTTCCTTCCTTCCTTCCTTCCTTCCTTCCTTTCTTTTCTTTCTTCCTTGTTAGCTCTGATTGCTATGGAGAACTTTTTTTCTCCTAGCATTGTCTTTAGCATTGACACTAATTTCCTTCCTTTGCATATTTCTATTCATCACTTAAAATATTCTTTTCTTGGGACAAATAATACAGGAAAGTTTTTTAAGTACTTATCATGTCCTCTCATTTGAATCATCATCTCCTTACTTCTGGACACTATGACTCTTAATGCAGTTCAAGGTCTCAAGATTATATTAGCTTTTTAGTTCCTGTTGCAATGATAACAAATAAGTTTATAGTGCCCTAAAACTCTTAAACCATTTAAATAAAATCTGCCCTCTCCTATGCCCTTCACCCAGTTTGCCTCAGTTTCTCCCTCTATAAAATGAATTGTTTAAGGAAATGACAAACCACTCCAGTGTCTTCACTGAGGAAAACCCAAATATGATCACAAAGAGTCAGATATGACTGAAAATGAAACAACAATGACAACAAAGTTTCAAAAAGCTGCTTCCTTATTGCAATGAGGTGGGTTTTATATATATATATAAGCCTATTTTAAAGGTCAAGAAATTGATGAACAAATTGACTAAGCATTATAGTTACAAAGTCAATAACTTATCAAGTGACAATGTTAGTAAGCAATCATGAAATAATAGAATCATAGAGTCAGGTTTTAGACAAACTATAGAGGTTATTTCCTCTACCTACACTAAAAATTTATATATATATATATATATGTATATATGCATATACTGTATATATACATATACATGTATATGTGTATCTGCATTCATGCTTGTGCATTATGTAAATACATTTGTGAATGCATGTACATATATGCACATATACACACATGTAATACATTTGCAGTAATATTTTGTTTTTTGTTTTTTTCTAATATGCATGTTTTCTCTCCTGATAAAATATAAATTCCTTGAGGAGCAACCCTGGAATTCCTTCATATGAAAACGTTTAGTAACTTCTCTTTGACTAAATATAAATTTCTCTATTTGGAACTTTAGCTCTTTGGTAATCTAGCTTCAAATGTGCTTTATTTTTTTCTCCTTTTTCACTATGGTCCAGATAAATTGGTTTACTTGCTATTTTCTAAGCCTGGTGCTCCATCTTCCACCTCCATACTTTTGTACAAGATTGTCTATCATTCCAGGAATGAAATCTCTCCTTACTTCTACCATTTAAAATCCCTAGATTCCTTCAAAGCACAGCTTATTTACCATCACCTAATTGGAGCCTTTCTAATACCTCTTAAAAAAAGCCTCACCTTATTTCTGTCCTAAAATCAATACTTCATATTGGTTCTAAGGCAGAAGAGATTTAAAGTTTAGGCAATGGGGGTTATGTGTCTTGCCCAGGATCACACAGTTACTAAGTGTCTGAAGTTAGATTTGAACCTAGGACTTCACACTTCTAGATCTGGCTCTTGATCCATTCCCACATATCTACCCCATCCAGTGCCTCTTATTCTTAATCCTTTTTCTTTCTTTGAATTTATATATTGTATTATAGCAACTAAATCATTACTCCAGAGAATGGATAATGGAGATTTCTACTCACTTTCTGATGAAATAGGCTCAATGATTTATGAACTTTTGAAGCCAATATAGAACTTTTTGATTGTGCATGTTTGTTTAACAGAGTTTTGTTTTACTTTATTTTTTTTAGTTTAAGAAAATTAGATTGGAGGGGAAAGGTTTTTATTATTAAATTGCATTTTATTGCATTTATTTAGCAATTTAAACTCTATACACCTAGAGGAGAAATAAAGCTCTTGTAGGACAGAGATCATTTCATTTTTGTCTGTGTTTCCCTAGTTTGTAGCAGAGTGATCAACATAGTAGGTGATAAGATAAGTTCAATTTTTAAATTAATTAAATAGATCATAATAGTACAGTAAAGCTTCACTCCAGTGTCCCATGATCACTGCCTCTAAAAATCTCCATGGAATGATTGCTTCTCCAATAATGATAATGGTGTGCATTAAAATATAAATACCCTTTAATACAGAGATGCAAATGCTAGCTTTATATCTAAGGAAATTAAAGTCAGAAAAGAAAAATCACATACGTATAAAATATTCACAGCATTACTTTTTCTGATATCAATGAACAGGAAGAAATATGTATGACTATCAGTTGGGAGATTGCTATACAAATTTTCATTCAAGAATATGATTCAATATTAATCCACAATGAGAAAAATGGCATATAATAATTCAGAGAAACTTTGAAAGATTTTTATCAACTGATGCAGAGGGAAGTAAAAAGAGGCACGACCACAAATTTACACAATGAAAATAGTTATATAAAGGAAAATAACATTAAAGAATATCACAACTTTGAACAAAATAATAACCAGTCCTGGTTCTAGGGAACTAAGAGTTAATTATCTTTACTGTTTCCCAGAGGAGAAGTAGTTGGCAACAAGTATGGAATGAGCCACATATGGGAGGTCAAACATGGCCAATGAAGTGATTTCTTTTATTTAAATGAAATAATTTGTTCAAAGGGAAAAGGTAGCGGTTTGGGGGGCTTGATAATGTAAAAAAGATCATAAATTTTAATAAGAAAAAAGGAAATTCCTGACAAAGTAAGCATTTTCCTGTACATTGTATGAAATGTGTAATAATATATAGTGCTCAGCACACAATAGGTACTTAAATGAAACCTGAAATGAATTTAGTTTAAAAGGTATTGAACAGAACCATATTTAATAAAACCAAAAGAGAAACTCAATACACATTGGCTGGTTTGGCTTAAGCTGACATATCTGTCTTGAAGCTACCAATTGACTTACAACAAAATTCATGTCCCTCAAATCAGGAATATTTCTGTCTCCCTTTTCCACTGAACATTTGACTTTAATTGACTAATTTAAAACGTGTCCTTGGTTGGTTATTTTCTCTAGAGAAAGTAAGTCCCCTGACAGCAAAATTCTCTTTTATTTTAGTTTCTAAATCTGGGGTAAAAAGAAAACTCTTTATTTATGGACCTTACAAAACATTCTTATAACATCTGATGCACAAATATTGATCCAAGAAGGTGTTACCTCCTGTGGTTACCCTGTGGGTTTCCACTTTGAATTGCCAGGGAACTCTCACTGAAATAGGAAAGTAATGTCATGTTACATGTCCTCTTTCTAATTTTTAGCCTTGAAAGTCATACATTTTTAAACATACAATAACATTTGCAGACATCTAATGTCAGCAGAAGGAAGCAGGAGAATTTAAAATAACCCCTGTTTAATTTTTTTTAACTTGGGAAGGGAAAGTAAGCTAACTAATTAGTCTATGAATAATTAATAAGATGAAAAACTTAATTGAAAAAGCAGTCCTTTTTGTCAATAAAGAATTATTTGAGTGGCACATTGACCATCATACTCCACCCTGAAAACAGTCCTTTGTTCTTATAATCTGTAGATTTAGGAGTGAAAGGGAGTATAATATTTATGTCCAGAACAAATAACAGAAATGGAAAGTGACTTAATTTTAAACAACCATTTGACAACCATTTGGCCTTGGACATTCAAGGTTGAAACTGAACTACTTTAACTTCCCTGATTTGGGGAGAAATGTAGGAATTGTTATTGTTTTTAGTGGAAAATATGAGGGAAAAAATCAAATTCTCTTTATGGATAATGAGCTTTAGAAAAATAGCACCATGAAGCTATAAAAATCCTGCAGGTTTCAACTCAGATGATATAGAAATGATTGAATTTTAAAATCAAAAGAACTAGATTCAAATCCAAACTCTTTCACTTATGTAGTCTTGGACAAGTCACTCATCCTCCTTTGAATCAATTTCTTCAATTATAAAATGAGAAGTGTCAACCTCTAAGATTTTTTCCAACTTTAAATCTAAGAGACTATTATCATTCCTGCACCTTATAAACTATTTGCATGCATGAAAAGGGATCTAATATTTCTAAACCTAAATTTATGTGTATATATGTATATAAATTTATTAGATGAAAATGTATATATGCATATTACATGAATGTTATACATATATATAAAGCACACTTCTATGTGTATATTCCCATCCAAATCCATACATGTGCTTCCTATATTCATAAATATCATATACATATGTGTACAAATATACATATATCAATATATATCCATACATATACATATTACCTAATTATAATATTGATATAACTTAATTTTCATGAATCTCCTTAATTATTTTAAAACATTATTATGAGAGGGGTCTAAAGGTATCAGCTGACTAATTTCTAAAAAGAACAATAACATAAAGATGTAAAAACTTTTGGCTTAAATGGTATTTAAAATAATGAAATTGTAAGTTTTTCACTTAAAAATTCATTAAAAGTGAACAGAAGCTACCCAATGAATTATAATGTCTAAACCTTTTTTCTAATTAGTCTTAATTGTTTTATAATTTGACTCAAATATTATTTTTTATGAATTGTATTAGTTCATATTAATTTTATTGAATACTTTTGACTACATTGTCTCTGGTAATCCACATAACTCTGTGAGGAATATAATACAAACATTATTATCATCATTTTCCAGATGAGGAAACTGAGGCTTGAGAGGGAGAGGGGTTAAGTAACATGATACTTGTTACATGGTAAAGGCTAGATTTGAACCCTAAACATTCTGATTCTAAACCCTATGTACTTCAAATGTATTGGATTTCCTTATTACACAGCTTGCTAACATCTGGTGGTATTTGTTGTTTGTCAGCTAGTTACCAAGCAACTAAGCACCCTTTGTCATTTAGAGGAAGTCTGTATCTGGCAAATAGTCTTTAGTAATACACACCAACCCAACCAATGATCTATATTTAGTATAAGTTCACACACAAAGCATTTATTCATTCAACAAAAATTAAATTCCTTCTATGTATGAAGTACTATCATTATTAATGTAAACTATAATAAAAACCAAAACATATTCTGTCCTCAAGAAGGTCTAATTGTGTTAGGGAATATAACCTGAATAGAAATAAATTTCTAGGTAGAGTCTTTTGTGGGACAAAGGAGAAATTAAGACAAAGTGATCTGGGAAAATCCAAGGAAAGAGAATACTTCCAGCTATATAGGCATCCCACTTGACATGAAAATAAATGAAAATGAGGATTTGGGGGAGGCAGAAATGAGAAGGAAATGATTTGCAGAGATAAAGGAAGAGAAAAGAGTCAGAGATGATCTGGGTGACTGAAAATGGACAGTCCCACAACAGAAAGGCATTCTCTAAGGAGGATTTTTCCAGTGGAAAAAGGAACTGAGCAAACTGTTGATTAGGGAGTTGATGCTCAAAATAAAGAGGGAGAAAGTAAGAATCTAGCTCTCAAAGATCTCAAGTCATTGACCTAGCTGAACTATATATACCCTAATATAACTCAACATATGAAATTTGCATATAGTATGGTATATACAAAACCAAAAATGCACACACACATGCATATGGGGCAGCTAGGTACTACCATTGTGGATAGAGTGTTGGATCTGCAATCAGGAAGACTTATTTTTCTGAATTCAAATCTAGCCCCAGACCCTTTCTTGCTATGTGACCTCAGGCAAATCATTTCACTCTGCCTCAGTTTCCTTCTTTATAAAGTGAACTGAAGAAGGAAATGGTAAATCACTGAAGTATCTCTGTCAAGAATACCAAATGGAGTCACGAAAAGCAGAGCAGGACTGAAAATGACTGAAAACGAAAAAACTCCCAATCGGCTGCTGAAATGTGATGTGAATCATGGTGTGGTGAGATTAGATGGTAAAATAACAATATAACAAGGTGTATATCACCTATGTGATAGTCACTCACCATTGTTATACTATGTGGCAGGTCAAATCCCATTATTCCTCTAGATGTGATTCACTCACTTCAATGAACTCTCTTAATAACAAGAAATGACAAGCATGTTAATTTTTTTAATAATGAAATTATGAAGAGAGAAATGAGAACCAAGAGAATACTATATAGAGCAGTGATGGCAAGCCTTTTAGAGACTGAGTGCCCAAACTGCAACCTTCACATCACATGTGAGACCCTCATCTTACCCCATACAAAGGAGGGAAGAAGCACTCCAATTGGGCTTCTGGGCAGAGGGGTAGGTGATAAGATAAATGTCCTCAGGTGTGCACAGAATGGGGAAGGGAGCAGCCCCCTTCAGCATATTCTGGCACATGTACCATTGGTTCACCAACATGGGTATAGACAAACATAAGTATTGTTTAAAGAATAAATGTAAATTTCTACCACCAGAAAAAGAACTGAAAAATAGAAACTTACAAGATTTAATTATAGTTTTATATGCATGTATGTTTATATACACAAGTATGTATATATATGCACAGATGTATGTCAAATTATGCCTTCTAGAAGGGAAAAGGAGAGAGATGTATGGTAAATTTAATGTAGCAAATAAATAAATAAATTTATACTTTAAAAAAAGCTAGAATTATAGAGATAGACCACCACCATCACAAATCCCTCCGGAAACTAAGAATAACTGTTGAAGGGAACTAGACTTCTCATCTTATTGTTCTTCAGTACCCTCCATCTAATGTGTTTTTCATATATACAATAAATCACTCACAATAATGACACTTAGAATTTTGCTCAACAATAAGGAAATTAAATGTTATAGATACTAATATGTTAAAGGAAATATTAAAAAAAGAATGAAAATATATCAAAATATGCATATAACTCAAATAATACTCTACCATGAGGCATTTGATATCTATGATGAAAAGAGGTACATACACATTTACAGGAGCCTGGCAGGAACTATTTACCCATTTATAGAACTTGGCAGGAAGGAAAACCCATATACTTAGGATAACCCACAGCTCTGGAAGACTGACTTCAGTTGGTCCATTCAAAAACATCAGCAGGATAAAAAACTGGTTCTTTACTCATTGCTTGACTGATGATCCTTACCACCCTTTAGCCTAAGGAAAAGGTTCATCTTTTCTTTCTTTGAACATAGCACTTACAAGTTTTTTCAATTTACCATCACCTTTAACAGAATGTTTAGAAAGTCTGAGCTCTTAATGTCAATATCATTTTTTCTTTAAGCCAAAGAACTCCAAAGTTTATCAAACTGGATTTCTTTCTGTTATACAGACTATCAATTCACTCATCCAGTTCTTATCCTGTCAAATCAGACTAGAACTAATAGCTACACAATTTAGGTTGACTCTCTAAGCTGGCTCACCAGAATATCAAAGGAGCAAAGTGCCTTCTCTGCTTTTTCCTTCTCAAGCCAGAGGTAGCAGCAAAGCAACAGACATTTAATAGAAGATTCATCATTTTGTACCTCTAGGTAGCACTGAAGGGTAAAAATTGTCAAGGAAGCTCTGAGGCAAGAAGTGAATTCTCTCTTGCCCTATAAGAAAGCACTTAGCTGAAGTCTGCTGTGAGATGATTGCTTTAAGCTTCCATAGCTTCAGGAAGACATATTTTTTTTTCATCTTACTTATTACGTCATCAGTATTTCTCTGAGATTCCTATACACAATTTCTTACAACTCAATGGCTTAAAAGAGGATAGCATCACAAATCACAATGTCTCACATATCTTTTAACATTCATACCTATCTATGTTTTCTCTACCAGAATGACAGTCCCTTTAAAATCACACCTCAGTGTCCATTTGTTTACATTACTTCCCATTTAAGTTTGAATGTCTTTATACATAAAAAGTTATATGCAAAATAGGCAATTCACTCATGATATTTATAGGTGTAAAGTTTTAACACAATCTTTAAATCTCTTTGGAGTCTTTAAAACTGATCCTTTTCACTCAAGTTTCTCTACTTTTTAAAAATTATTAATTTTGAATATTTTTTCATGTTTACATGATTCATGATTTTCCCACCCCTGTACCCTCCCCCCCTCCCAGAGCTGCCAAGCAATTCCACTGGGTTGTGCATGTATCATTGTTCAAAACCTATTTACATATTATTCATATTTGCATGAGAGTGATCTTTTAATGCCCAAACTCCAATCATATCCCTATCAAACCATGTGATCCATCATATGTTTTTTTTCTTCTGTGTTTCTACTCCCACAGGTTTTTCTCTGGATGTAGATAATGTTCTTTCTCATAAATTCTTTGGTGTTATCCTGGATTGCTACCAGTAGAAAAATCTTATATTCAATTGTGCCAAAATGTATCTGTTCAAGGTACAATGTTCTCCTGGTTCTGCTTACTTCTGTCTGCATCAGTTCATTGAGGTTCTCCCATAGAAATCTTCCATTTCATCATTCCTTTCAGCACAATAGTATTCCATCACCATCATATACCACAATTTGTTCAGCCATTCCCCAATCAGTGGACATCCCCTCATTTACCAAATTTTTGCCACCACAAAGAATGAGGCTATAAATATCTTTGTACAAGTATTTTTCCTTATTATCTCTTTGGGGTACAAACCCAGTAGTGGTATGGCTGAATAAAAGGACTGCATTCTTTTAAAGCCCTTTGTGCATAATTTCAAATTAACCTCCAGAATGGTTAGATTAATTCGCAAATCCAGTAGGAGTGTACTTATGTTCCAATTTTGCCCCATTCCCTCCAACATTTATTACATTCTTTTGAGAAAATGTTGGCCAAATCTGATAGGTATAAGGTGGTACCCCAGCATGGTTTTTATTTGCATTTGTCTAATGGGGGGGAATTTAGAACACTTTTCCATGTGATTATTGATAGTTTTAATTTCTTCATCAGAAAAGTGCCTCTTCATATCCCTTGATCATTTGTCAATTGGATGAAGTCTGCTATGAAATGATTGCTTTAAGCTTCCATAGTTTCAGGAAGACTTTTTTTTTAAATCTTACTCTTCATATCCCTTGGTCATTTGTTGACTGGGGAAATGTTTTTCAACTCTTTAATAAATACAATATTTTTGACTTCATGACATCAAATTGTTCCGACAGGAATCAGTCTACAAAGTTGTCAAGGAAATTTGAGTCTTTCGGTTTATGTCACAGTTCATTTTATGTTTCAAATCATATAAATTTCAAATGAAAGCTGTGTTTTCATCCACCGATAATAGTGTTTTTTGTTTAAAATTGTTCCTATTTTTATTAATGACAAATTGTTTGTCTATCATAGCAGGATTATCTTATATCCTATGACAATTAACATAAATGTTTCCCTTTGTGCAAAATATATTTTCTCCTCTTTTCATTCCTAAAATGAGAGGTATGAAGGACTATAAAGCAACCATATATCTTATACTAGGATATTGAAAGAATTGGTAGATGTGATCCTTGGATCAATATCTGTGATCTTTCAAAAAATATAATGAACAAGAGAATGGAAAGTATTTTGTGCTGGATTTCAAAAAAAGAAAGAGAATAAAGTCTGAAAACTATAGGCCACTAAGTGAGTTTATCTGAGTTTCCTGGGAAAATCTAGAATGATATTATTAAATCGATGGATGCCATATATCTAGAAAAGGAAGCAATGCTTTTAATAGAATAACATCATTTAGATTTTTAAAGATTTTTAAAACCCTTTCCTTTGTCTTAGATGCAATAATTCAGGAGAACCAAAAGGGCTAGGCAAAAGGGGTTAAGTGTCTTGCCCAGTACAACACAGATAGAAAGTATCTGAGACCAGTCCTGAATGGAGCACCTCCCATCTCCCAGCCTGGCTCTCAATTTACTGAGCCACCTAGCTTCTCAATCCCTCAATTTATCTTTTTTACAAGGCTACTAGAAAATGAATCAGGGAAATGTCATAGAAATATTTCACCCATGTTTTATAATATTAAAATAACAGTAATATTGGGTTCACAGTCAGTTAAGTACTGGCCTTTAGAGTAATTTGTTGTGTTTTAGGGTAGAAAAAATCTACTCTTCTACTTTATCATTGATTTCAGTTGTTCAAGATAGGATGGATTCTAAATTTTGGTTGAATTGGCTTACAGAAACATAAAACATATGGATCAGATCTGACTTCCCATAAACACACACACACACACACACACACACACACACACACACAGGAAGTTTAGTCTGAAGTGGTATTTGCCAAGTATAGAGAAATTTAGCCAATAGTAATGAAATTCAGATGAAATTGCTTAATATCTATTTAATTTTATCTGTCCTGTATGATAATGTACTATATTCTAAACAAATTATTTATTTCTAGGCATCTCTTCTATCTAAATATCCATATTATTGTAAAGGCAAATATTTTCTAAGCTTTGCTAATTTAATTAAAGGAAACACAATCTGTCAGCATCAAGAAGTTCCAAATTGTTTGGAGTCTTTTCTTTATGAATTGCGATAATATCTGTACAACTGATATATGGTGTCTTCTGTGACTAATAGAGCTTTCAAAAAGTAAAAAAAAAATGAGATGATCCTTGATCCTTTAAGAAAAGCACAACAATGATCCCTTGTAAGACAATAGAATGCATTAATCTATTGACAAAAATATTATCTTTGGTAATAAATCAATACACTTGGCTCTATTGCTCATTATTTACATACATATGATTGGTTCCATCCAGTGAAACAGGTTTGCCAAGGTGATTTTGGTCAACTGCATCTGTAGCAGTTAGCTTTCTAAATAAAGACAATTGACCCTTTGGCTTTGACCATCCCCTTTGAATGATTTAAAATGTTTATCTAAATGCAAAAATTTTCCATGACATTTGTTGCATGAATCAGAGTGCTTTCCTGTGAGTTAAAGTCAATTGTCTTTTAGTAAAGATGTAAGTAGTGATTGAAATGCCACTGAAATCCTCAAATCAGCACTACTAAAAGGCCTGAAAAATATTGGCTCTTTTTAAGAGATCTACATGCAATCTTTTCTGATAACATTTGAAGAAAGTGTTTTTATTTCATTAGATTCAACATGGACAATAGATTAATTATTTTGTTGCAGTTTTTTTGATAAATTCACAAACTAAATTATTTCAGCTTCTCAGAAATTATAGTTATAGGAATGAGGTTTTAAATGATTCAATCAAGGAATGGTGTTTAACAAATAGCAATGTTGTCAGTGTGTAAGTATTATTTTAATGACTTTTCAGTAGATTCCTTTTAAGCAATGAAAACAATGTAGTTTCTATGTAATAGGATGAAATTTAGAAGTAATGTTCATTACCTTGTAGGTAAAAAAATAGAAAATAAATGTTAGTTTTTCTAATGGTTCTAAATATTTAAAATGAAAAATTTAATTAAAAAAAATCCCTGATCGCTTGCACAAGTTGAAGATAATTTTCTCAAACTCAACTAGTGAATAGAATGAGCAGAGAGCAGCTATGTTGTACAGTGGATAGAATTCTGGACTTGGGATCAGAAAAATGTGAGTTCAAAGCCAGACTCAGATATTTACTAGTTGTTTGAAGCTGAACAAGTCACTTGAAGCTATTTACCTCAGTTTCCTTATTATTTAAATAAGATAGAAAATAAAATGGCAAACCACTCCAATATCTTTTTCAAGAAAACCCCAAATGGTTTCATTAGGAGGAAATACAACAGAAACAACTGAACAATAATAAAGAATAAGCATAGCTATGTCAGAAATAATCGATAATTAGATTAATCTGCACATCAATATTTGAAGGAGAAATTAATTCGTCAGTTTGTGGTTTAAATTTACCAGTATAACCCACCAATGAGAAAAATGCAGGTCACTCAGTTGTTTGTTTCAAGGTTTATTTCTTTCCTACTTTGTCTTCTTTGTTTAATTGCCTTCAGTGTTTATATTAATTGGATAATTGCCAAGAATGCTTCTAGAAGTATCTAGACAAATTTAAGGGGGGAGGTGGAATAAAATTACTTTGTTCTAAGTTTTTCATCTTTTAACTTTCCAACAGAAACTTGTTTCATTAAAATGGGAGATTCCTGTCAGAGAGCTGCCTCTGTAGTTTTTATTATTCCCTTACATTTAGTGATCTGCTTTATGTATAGATTTTTTCTAGTGAAGGTTTATTGTGCTTTTTAAGCCACATGCTTTCCTGGGCAATGTTTGGAATTCATGATGACATTGTTTGGGTTTAATTTGACATACAATGTATGTTTTAGGGCTGCTTCATTCTCACTTAAAAGTTGTATTCAAGAATAAATGAAGAATTTGAAAGTTTTTCCATAAGATATTAGGACTGCGTTTTTACCTGATACCCTTTCTTGCTCTTTTTCTTAAATGTTATTTATTCCTTTGGAATCTACTAATTTCTTCTTGAAAAACTGCAAATTTTTGTCTAGAGGCAAAATGTGGCCTTCCTTTAGTGAAAAACTCTGCTCAAATTTTGCCTTTGATCACAATCACAAATATTCTCAAATATCTTTTTTCATGTGGTAATATTCTTCTCATGAATGAGAATTTGACTCTTTTATGAGAAAAAAATGCAGCACTCCCAGATTTTGGAAACTCCCAATACTCTACTTTCTCTCCCCTTCATCTTAAAATCTCTAGTTTCCTGCAAAACTTAGATCCAGATCTATCAACTAGCTTCTATATGAAGCTTATTCTGCTCTCCCCCACACCCAACTGCTAGTGTCTCCATTCCCCATGAATTAATCTAGATATTTGGTATAAAGTTACATGTGTGTGTGCATTTCTAAAAGAATATGAATCCCAACAGGATAGGGACTATTTTATTTTTGTCTTTGTATGTGCAGTGCCTAACACTATGTCAGTCAAGTTTAATGAATCCTTATTGATTGATTTATTCCATTTTCAAAAATATGTATATTTTTCAATATATAAATAAACATATAGAATTATCTTCTCTTTTGGTGCCTTTTCATCTCTGCTATCTGTGTCTTCCATTTCTTCATTAATCAGGATTAACTCAAAGGAATTATTCAGTTACCAAGATCTAATACTGACAAAGAATATAACCAGATTTCCTTAGCTCTCTACTTTGCTCTTTGCAAGAATGATCAAGGCCTTTAACTGTAGTAAGTGATATATCAGAGGTTATCCAAAGAGTGTGTGTGTGTATATTATATATATATATATGTATATATATATAACACATAGGTGTTATACACTATATATATTATGTTATATACTATATATATTATACACTATATATGTATGTTATACAATATATATGCATATGTTATACACTATATATAAATGTTACACATATGTAATATATATGGAGATATATGTATGTATATACATTTATACGTGACAAGCACAGCATATGGGAAATGAGTTGGACCTCAAATTAAGTTGGGGATACAAAATAAAATGCATTTGATTTGAGAAATAATACAATACTTTCAACAATGCTTCTCTTATCAGACCACAAAAAATGTCCTTTTCACACAAATATTATCATCATGAAGATATTATATGTTTGTGAATCTTGAAACACCACAATCTCCTAGGATGTGGGGATCGAGGTGGTCCAAAAGGTAATGGAGAATTGTTTTGTGAACGTACATGAACCAGTGCATATTTTAAATGATGATCTTTTCCTAAGAAGAGGGAGCTTATTTGGGCAATGTAACCTTATGAAAGAAGGTAGTCGGTTCATATGGTCATAGGTAAGGATAATAGATGAAGTACTCAAGGTCTACACTCATATTCCATTCAACAAAAATTCATCAAGTTCCCACTCTGGCAAGTCGTAATAATCAGAATTTTTATCCTCTCTGATAACCATTTATAACACTTTTGGGCTGTCTTTACTTGTCTTTACTCATGGATAATCTTCTGGCAATGGCTATTTTATTAAGAATATTGTGGAAAGGATTCATAATTTGAGAAGTATCACCCATGACACCCTCTAAGGTGCTTACAAATTCTGATATTCTAATATTTTGTGCCACTTTTTACTTCATATTATAATTACTAAAAAATTTCAGACACAAAGGCAGCTAAAATCCCTGTCTTCTTCCCTAAAATTACCTGTGGTCTATCTATGCTTCCCATTCCTTTGTTATATTGTTGATTTTTAAAATAAATTTAAAGGATTTAAGATGTATCCTTATTGATTTTCACCTTATTAGGATTGGCCCCAAAGTCTAGCCAATCATGATTTCTGTCTCTCTCTTTTTTTTTATAAGAATTTTATCATCCAACATGGTAAGCACCTCTCCTAGATTTTTCTTTTTTTTTTTTTCAAACTTGACAAACATTCTTTTTATGCTTTGGTCCAAGTCACTGCTAAAAATATTTATTAGCACATAGCCAAGAAAAATTTTTGAAGTGACTTATTTCAGACCTCCTTCTAGGTTATCTTGAATCTATTCATCAAAAAAGAATTTTCATCTAATTAAACTAAAAATACCTAAATCTTTCCAAGTTATTCGTAAAGATAACATATGATACACAATCAAATACCTTGTTGAAATTAATGTTGGACATTGAGACAAGAAAACCTGAATTCAGATCCTCAGCATTCCCTAACTAAGAGACTAGGCAAGTTTTTTAACCTTTATTAGACCCAGTTTCCTCATCTGTTCAATCATAGCATCAAATGAGATAATATAAGTAAAATGTTTTGCAAACCTTAAAGAAATATAGTCCTGCTATGTATTATTTTTAATATATAAAAGACTCTCCAAGGTACCCCTCCAGCTTTCATCCTTAGGTTTTCAAGTTAATTTTCAAAAGTGTGGCTGGTATATGATCTTTAGGGGAAATCCTGTGGTTGGCTAGTCCTAACACTATAGCTCAGGAGCCCCCACCAATGTTTCCCTTTAACAATTTTCTACTAAACAATTAGATTTTTTAACAAAATTATTTACTTAGGTGGCAAAATAAGAACAATTTGATTAAGAATTCCTCCTCAAAAGTCTAGGGCATATTCTCTCACAAATATACATAATGTCTAGAGGAAGGATGGGTTCAAACTTACAGTATAAAGTTAGTAAAACACACTTGTAGAATGTACACGTGGCAAAGGCTAACTCTAAATTTATCTCCCATAGTCTATTCTCTTCATGAGTCTAACATCACCTCTCTTCTCTGTAAGAAGACGTGTTTGAAGCTACTTTCTTGTTCAGGTGGCTATGTTGCTGTAGTAGTAGTAGTCTCTCAGTGTCCGAGAATGACAATTGTTGCTGTATCTATATTTATCCTCATGTGAAGGTTTCTGCACTGAATAGGAATCATCATCTCCTACTGGTCCAGTTCCTCCTATTGTATGTTTGATGGAGTAGAGGGAAAGGGAAAGCCTCTTGATATCCTCTGGAAAAGGTGAAGGAATCTAATTCTGTAAAGTGCTACTCAGCCAGGAGTCTTCAACTGCTGAATGAATTCCTTCTGATTTATTCTTTCAACCAATCACAAAATGTTTCCTTTGTGGTATTTCGTGCTTTTGTCCAATGATAAAGATCCAGTAATCCTTTCAAGTTGATTAAGGGCTAATTCACAGTTTCTTGTGGGATTATAGAAAAACCTTCTTTAATACCTCTTGAATATACTATGAATAAATTATGAGATCTGTAACTACATCATCAAAGGTAGGAAAATAAACTTTCTCCTTTATTTTGATTGCATTCTGGAACTTTTATGATTAAAATAACTGAATTGGGGGACATTTATTCCATCACAAATATGTGTGCGTACAAAACTATATGCATGTACACACATGTATATATACATATATATTCTCTCACACACATTATATACATATAAATGTGTGTTTATAGACACCTATATATTTATTTCCTGACATATGCATATGGTATTTCCATTAAAAAAAGAATATAAGCTCTTTAAGGAAGCTAATTATTTTTATTTTTGTATTCCTAGTGTAAAGCATAGTATGTGTTACATACTAGGTACTCAGTTAATAATTGGTTGATTGATTAGAATTTCCATAAACTTTTAAGCTATAAGATTCAGTCGTTGTTTTCTTTTTTGTCCTCAGGACCCCTTCAGATCTGTGACTCTTCAAATTTTCAAATGTAAGATATAAACAGAAATGATTTTTATCTATTCTAAAAACTTAAGCCAGGAGTACTTACTTCTTGCCAAAACGCTCATAATTTCTCACAGAAAGTGGTTTGTTATTAGTCACAAGTATGCACAGAACAGTATTCTTTACCATTAAATAATGAAATTATCTTTAAAGAAAAAGGAAGATTCAATCAGCTAATATATCATTAGGAAAAAATAATTATCAAAAATAATTAATTAAAATCCTTGATTACTCTAATATCATGACTCTGCTATGCTTGTAATCAGTTTCAAACTCATTATCCATTTCTTCCTTCTGGATAGGCTTCCTATTTTATATTCCCATAACAATAATTATTCTTCTTCTTCACCCATTGATCCTGACTCAATTCCTTATCTCTGGTTGGTAAATATCAATAAAATTATACGTATATTATATGTGTAAACATACATAAAAAAGAAATAGAAGAGGTTAAATGGCAATAAAGAGGAACTATATATGTGTACATACATACCCCTTTAATATGGATTTTTTAATGTATTCTATTACTTTAGAATGTTACTCAAACCACAAATACATTCATTAATGTATCATATCCCACAATATATCAGGAATGCCAATGAAGTTTAATTCACTACTATATGTTGAAGTCTCTAGTTCATTTAAATAAATAATTATATATGTATACAAGCATGTATATTATATATACAGTTTATATTATTTCTACCAAAAATCACATGTATATATAAAATATATATTTGTGTGTATGACTTTTGGTGGTAATAGTGAATAGATTGTTAAACTAAATAAGGAAGATGTGAGTTTGAATCTTGACTTAGCTGTCTGATACATAGGAAACTGCTTATTTTATCTTAATTTTAGTTTCTTCATTAACTAAATGATCACAATAATAGAACCTACCTCACATGGTTAAAATAAAAATCAACAATGATGATATATATTTAATTTTGCAACCATTAAAGTACTATAGAATGTGGGCCATTGTTAACATCACTTTAGTATTAGTATATTATGTCTAACAAAATAATATTTTGAGAACAAATATTATCTCATTAATCTATGCATCTTTTACATCCCTCATAGAATGATGATTTTCACATTATAAGCCTACATGTTTACTGAATGAAGGAATGAATGAGTTGAAAACTAATTTGACTTATTGTCTAAATATAATTTCAAAAATTGATTTACCCATATTTTTTTAGAATTATTATATTGAAAGTAGGGATTGTGTTTTATTTTACACTGCCTAGAATGACATTTAGCACAAAACGGTTAATCAATAAAAGTTTATTTACTTTAAAGGTAATTAATTTTTGGATGTAACAATTTTTTTTTTCCAAAATAGATGGCTTATAATGATCAGTTTTGTTGGAATTGTGTAGACAAAGCCATAGTTAAGTGCTTGTTATCAATTTTGTAGCTATTCTGTATTTAATTTCCACTATTACATATGTTAGTTAGTAGTAGTCTCTCAGTAACCAAGGATGACGATTGTCTTTGTACATTTTCATCTATGGTGTATAGATGAGTGTGCACAAAGACACTTGTGCATGAAGGAGATTTAAGTGAAAAGTCGATGCACAGAGACAATCCCACTCTCTCGGCGCTAGAAGCCTGGGTCCAGTGGCATGAAAAATTGTTACACCTGGAGACTTCCTCAGCTGTATTGGATGGCCGTGTTGTCTTTTGTGCTCCAACATACCCGAAGCACTCCACAGTGCTTTGCTGCGTCACCATCTCAGCAGTTGAACCTTCTTATTGGTTTCTTCTGTCTGTTCAGCCGAAGCAGTCTTCACATGCTGGGTGAGCAAAGCCCTAGTTCACCAGGGGTCTATGACCTGATGGCTACTCTCACAAGGTTTAGCTGGCCTGTGGAAGCCGGCTATGTAAAAATGTAAATATGTAAATATGTAAATATGTAAAAAAAAGTAAAATATGATGGAATAATCTTAATATTATTCTGGGTGGCATGGTAGTTAAAGTGATGGACCTGGAGTCAGGAAGATGTATTTTCATGAGTTAAAAACACTCTATCATTTGTTTTCTAGCTGTGTGACCATAGGCAAGTCACTTAAAACTATTTATCCCAGTTCCTTCATCTTTAAAATGAACTAGAGAAGTAAATGACAAACCACTCCAGTATCTTTGTCAAGAAATCCCCAAATGGGGTCAGAAAGCCTTAGATATGAATGAAATGACTCAACAACAGGAGAAAGAATGTGAGATCTTGAACTAGGTCTCTTGCATTGCAATCTTGGATCAGCTAACTGGATGATTAGGAACCCTGTTAGGGACTGATACATAAAATGAAGGAGTTAACCAAAATAACCAGAGATTCCTTCAAATTCTAAATCTATGACTATGAATACACTAATAGTCCTATTTGTTTGCCTTAAGTGGATAAGGATTACTGAGACAAAAGTCAAAGTACAATGAACTAACACTAAGATCTTTACTGCAAAGATACATTCTATAAATGTGCAATTGCAAAATTTTTATGACTCTTGCAAGATTTATCACTCTTTCCATCTACAAAATGCTGAAGAAAGATATTCCCACTTGCCTTTGGTGTCTTAAGTTCTCCAAATCACATAATAATTGAGTTGGAAAGAATTTCAACAACCACCTTCCAAAAACTAGCAGTGTAGTCTCCCCTATAACATACCTAATCAGTAGTCTTTCAGGCTTCTTTTGGAGAACTCAAATGAGAAGTTATCTCCTATGTTCCCAGGCAGATCTTGCTATTTATAAGTTGTTCTAAGTTGTTGGACAGGTGTCCTCAGATGCATACTTTTCCTTCAGGACTAAAATTTTCCTCTTTAGAACTTTTACCTATTGTTTCTGGCTCTGTTCTCTGGTCACAAGAAGAACACATAAATTTCCTCTTAAAAATGACAAGCCTTCAAATTCTTGGATATAGCTAACATTTCTCTAGAGTCTTTTCTTTTGAGGAAGAACATCCCTAATTCTTTCTACCAATCCTCAAATGACAAGGACTTGAAGATTTTCCCCCATTCTAGTTCTGTTCTTCTGGACATTTACCAATTTATTGTCATTCTAAAGACAAGTTGCTTATAGCAAATGAAAGATGAAAAATGTTGACTTGGCTTATTTTCTCTGCAATAAAAATTGACTTGAATCCAAATTCTTCTAGCACTAACTACCTAAATATCCCCATGATCTAAAAACATGATCTAAAAAGTTGATCAAATCCCAAGCAAATTATCTGGCAGGCTCTTGAAGTTACTCTGGTTCTTGCACTCAAAAGCATGATCTCACTGTGGCAATGTGGTAAATGTGGCAGCCCATTATTACTGAATAAAATCCTCAGTCACAACTTTATAGCTTGGCACTGTTACATAGTGATAATGACTACATCCTTTGTTACATGTTTATTTAACTAGTATTTGTTAGACTGAAAGGCCAAGGGTGATAACTTAATACCATCTATTTCTCCGACAACTGTGAGAAGCAAAAGAAAAAAGTGTTTTAAACACAAATCTAAACCAGTTAGAGAAAGTTAAATTACTTTGAAATATACTTGCTGCTCCATCTTGAATGAGGTAATTCCCAGAAGTACTACTGAAAAAGAAGAAATTTAAGATATAACTGACTCAATAAGTTATTTTTTGCTTCTTAAAGGAGACTCCTTAGGCAATGCTAGACAAAAAAGTCCATATATTCTCAGGAGGCAAAATAGCTCTAGTTTCTACTGGCTCTTGAAAAGTTTAGAGCTCTCTGCATGCCAAGATATATGCAGAGAAAGGGAAGTTCAATGGAATCTAGTATACCTCAGTTCAGCAAGTCTTTATTAAACTCCTGCTGTATGACAAGCATGAAATATTTTTAAAGAAAAGGCATGGTCCCTGCCTTTTTGGAACTTCTTTTTTTTTTTATCACAAGGCCTGTGTGTGTGTGTGTGTGTGTGTGTGTGTGTGTGTGTGTGTGTGTGTGTGTGATGGAAAGATGAATCAAAACATGCACACAGGTAAGTTCCAGTTAATTGAAAAATCATATCAAGTAAATCCAAGAGGAAGAGAGAAATAATGCCAGGGAGGGATCAAGGAAGGCCTCATGTAAGAGGTGGATCCTGAGCTATGCTATGAGTGAAACTAAAGATTATGAAATGTAAAAGTAAAGAGGGAATGCATTCCAAGCAAGAGGGACAAGCTGCACAAAGGCCTGGAGATGGAAGATGGACTGTTAGAATTTCATTATGGTCAATAGCTGGCAAGCAGGCCAGATAAATTAGAATAGGGAGTATGTGAAAAGAATTATGAAACAAGCTTGGAAATATAGGTTGGGGGTGGATTGTGAAAGATATTTATTATAACAAACCAGTATAGGAAAACAATAATGCTCCCAGCATTTACATATTAATGTCAACTCAAAACCCATAGAACTTTTAACTAGAATGACAATACTGGGTTATACACTGGAACAAAGGCTAAATTTGAAATCTAAGAACTTATATTCATATCTCTGGTTTTGCTACTAAAAGCCTGTGTGACTGCTAACCAAACAATCTAAGATCTTATTTTATTTCCTATTTATCTTGAATCGTCTGTCTCTGTCTCTGTCTCTCTGTATCTCTGTCTCTCTGTCTCTCTTTCTCCATATATACATACCTTTATATGTACAATATATGTCTACATATACATATATATTTATTTAAAGTAACAACATTCAAATTGTGTGTGTGTATATATATATATATATATATATACAACCATACATATATATATATACTTAACTGTTGTTTCCCCCATTAGAATACAAGGTCCTTGAGTGCAGGAATAATTTTTCCCTCTTTTTTTGTATCTGCAAAGCTTAGTGAAGTACCTAACACATAGGGAGTAAAGTGATTTTTTTGAAGTTACCAAATCAACAAAGAGAAGTGAAATGGGATGGCTCCAGTAACGTGGGTCTATCCTCCTGAGAATCTAGAATGGCAAAATTATTTATATTTCCTAGAAAATAGCAAACACTTAATAAATGCTTTGTTTATTTATTAAATAATTTATTTATTCATATTCCAAGCAGGAATTGGTGGCAGGTGGACCTAAGGTGGTAGTTACAATAGTAGAAAGAAAGGGAAAGATAGAATAAATGATTTGAAGATAGAAATGATGAGATTGACAATTAATTGGATATGTGAGGTGAGATGATAGGGAATCAAAAATAATTCCAATGTTTTGATTCTAAGAGAATAGGAAATGGGAGTGCCTTTGACAGACATGATGAAGTTTAGAAAATCGGCGGGTTTAAGTGAATGATGATTTGTTGACTGTGTTAGCATGATGGTTGTGATGGAATGCTTTTGAAATGATGTTTTTTTTTGTTTTGGTTTGGTTTTTTGCTGATGTTCTCCTGCCTTGCCAATTTTGTGATATGTATAGGATATCATTTGAAAAGTTCAGTAGGTAGTTGATACTATGAGGCTAGAGTGCAAAACAGATCTAGAAGACATCTGTTTATATATGATAATCAAATCAAAGTGAACTGATAAGATTACTAAAGGAACTAGTATAAAGAAAGAATAGAACTTAAGATCATGCTTTGAACTACACCTGTAGTCAATATGAATGATATAATTGAAGTATATAAGACAGAAAAAGAATATGTATGATCAACCTCATTCATATGATGGACAGGATATAAGATAATTGAAATGATTTTCCTGAATAGGAAATAATACCTGATTTGCTTTATGCCACTGAGAAGGAAGCAGACTTCTAAAAGAGACTTGGTCCTTGGGAAGCTGAAAACATATTTGCCTTCTGATTAAGCAAGGAGCTAGTACTATATTTGAATTGGTACCTTGATGGATCTTTGCTACTGAAGTTATATTTGCATCAGGAAATCAACCTGATAGCTTCAACTATGCTTTTATTTTATTTTATTTTTCTTTGAGAATATGCCTGGGAATATACAATGCAGTCATATCTCTTCTTTCCTTAGGAAATATTTCAAATGCTTTCCTGGCTTTTGTGGCAAGGGAGGCTCTTTTTGATTTTTTTTTGTTTGTTTCTGTAGTTTTCACATGTTGAACATCTGGATGCTGTGGCTTCAAAGTCAGTTGACGCGGCAAGCCAGTAGACACCACTTTTGCTCATACCCAAGTGAGCTTCGTGATTGCCTTTTATCCAGCCTCTTCTTAACTCAGCCAGTATAATCACCCTCTGATCAATAAATAACAAATCATCTGTTTCATAAATCAGACCTGTCAGAACTCAGTACTGCCCCACGTTGGGTACAGTCTTCTGTGCTTGTTCAGGCTTGGAAGCATCTGGCTAATAAAAACAGCTTCTTAGCCCACTGACAGTTGTTTGGATACCCCATTTCAGTACTGTTCAGGCTTACTTAATTTTTATCCATAACACCTAATCCCCCTTTCGCTTTTTCTTTTCATCCCTCTAAACTTCTGGACTGAAATCTTCCTCTCATCTGACAGACATAGAAGGAGTCATGGAAGGGAGAGATAAACATAGAAGAATACATTTTAAACCCATTTCATTAAAAAATATCATTCAGTATTGTTAGATTGTCAGGCTATATTTACCAAGAAGCATCCTTGATATTTCATCTTCATTTGCATAAGATATTTTTTCTTGATCTAATGATTATCTTCCTTTCCCTTAAAATTTGTTTGGTAAAATCTTCAGTGATTAGTCTCAAGTCAGATACTATTTTATATCGTAATTATTGATAATAAATAAAATAATAATAAGTGAGATATTGTACCTCTGTGTACACTAAGTCAATCTCAACCTCCTCCTCTTGACATACCTGCCTCTGTGATTTCACCCATGAAATTCCCTTCACACAATGAACATATTTTTCTTGTAATCAATTGAAATCTCACTCCATTTTTTAAGGTCAAGCGCATATTCCCAAAGAGTCATTCAATCTTAGATTTAGATGAGAGTTCATTCTATCTATTCCCTAGACAGGGGTCCTTTGAGGGGGCCTATGAACTTTATTGAGAAAAAATACATCTTTATTTTCACTAATTGAAATTTTCTAATTTCTTCAATTATTAAAAATAAAAATTCAGGTAGGATGAGCAAACATAATAAAAATGGCCATCCTACCCAAACTTATCTATTTATTTAGTGCCATACCTATTGAACTTCCAAAAAACTTTTTTACTGTATTAGAAAAAAACATAACAAAGTTCATTTGGGAGAACAAAAGATCAGGGATATCCAGGGAAATAATGAAAAAAAGAAATACAAAGGAAGGTGGCCTTGCAGAGCCAGGTCTCAAACTATATATATATTATAAAGCGGCTGTCATCAAAATAATTTGGTACTGGCTAAGAGACAGAAAGGAGGATCAGTGGAATAGACTGGGGGAAAGTGACCTCAGCAAGACAGTATATGACAAACCCAAAGATCCCAGCTTTTGGGACAAAAATCCATTATTTGATAAAAACTGCTGGGAAAATTGGAAAAGAGTGTGGGAGAGATTAGATTTGGATCAATACCTCACACCCTACACCAAGATAAACTTAGAATGGGTGAATGTCTTGAACATAAAGAAGAAAAGTATGTGAACACAGAATAGCATACATGTCAGACCTTTGGGAAGGGAAAGACTTCAAAACCAAGCAAGACTTAGAAAGAGTTACAAAATGCAAAATAAATAATCTGGAATACATCAAATTAAAATGTTTTTGTACAAAGAAAACCAATGTAATCAAACTCAGAAGGGAAATAACAAACTGGGAAACAATCTTCATAACAAAAACCTCTGACAAAGATCTAATTACTCATATTTACAAAGAGTTAAATCAATTGTACAAAAAATCAAGCCATTCTCCAATTGATAAATGGGCAAGGGACATGAACAGGCAGTTTTCAGATAAAGAAATCAAAACTATTAATAAGCACATAAAAAAGTGCTCTAAATCTCTGATAATCAGAGAGATGCAAATTAAAACCACTCTGAGGTATCACCTCACACCTAGCAGACTGGCTAACATGACAGCTATGGAAAGTAATCAATGCTGGAGGGGATGTGGCAAAGTGGAGACACTAATTCATTGCTGGTGGAATTGTGAACTGATCCAACCATTCTGGAGGGCAATTTGGAACTATGTCCAAAGGGTAATAAAAGACTGTCTGCCCTTTGATCCAGCCATAGCACTGCTGGGCTTGTACCCCAAAGAGATAATAAGGAAAAAGACTTGTACAAGAATATTCATAGCTGTACTCTTTGTGGTGGCAAAAAAATTGGAAAATGAGGGGATGCCCTTCGATTGGAGAATGGCTGATCAAATTGTGGTACATGTTGGTGATGGACTACTATTGTGCTCAAACGAACAATAATGTGGAGGAATTACATGGGGACTGGAACAACCTCCAGGAAGTGATGCAGAGCGAAAGGAGCAGAGCCAAGAGAATGTTAAATACAGAGACTGATACACTGTGGTACAAATGGACTTCTTCATTAGTGGCAATGCAGTGATCCTGAACAACTAAGAGAGCGGGTATGAGACAAAACATTATCCACATTCAGAGGAAAAACTGTGGGAGTAGAAACACAGAAGAAAAACAACTGCTTGATCACATGGATCGAGGGGGATAAGATTGGGAATGTAGACTCTGAATGAACATCCTAATGCAAATACCAACAATATGGAAATGGATTCTGGTCAAGGACACATGTAATACCCAGTGGAATTGTACGTCGGCTATGGGAGGGGAGGGGGTGGCGGAGGGGAGGGAGGAATAGAAAATGGTTTTTGTAACAGAGAATAATGTTCAAAATTGATCAAATTAAAAATAATAAATGTTTAAAAAGAAGTTATCTAAAACAAAAACAATTAAAAAATAAAAATTCCAGTGAGTTCATATGTTTCTCAGACTTCCAAAGGGATCCAATACATACAAAAAACATGGTTAAGAACTCTTGTCCCAGACAAATTATAAATAACTTTCTATAATATGATTCATTCATATTAATTTTGTTTTCCTTTGTTACATCACAGAAAAAAAGATTTATAAGTGGCAACATACCTTACTGGCTGTCAAGCCCTTTCTAAGGGTAAGGAGACTGATATCAAGAGTAACTGACAAACCAGAGATTGCCTTGGTAGTAAACCAAAGAATTTCCTAAGTAGTTCATCCATGAGTCCAAGTCTTCTAACTCCAAATCCATCACTTGTCATTGTAACTGTACTAGTATCCCTCTCTCTCTACCATGTCTGGAATAAACTCCCTACGAGGTGTTATCTGTAATAATTCCTTCCTCAAAGCACAGTTCTGGTGCCATATTCTATATGACTCTTCTATCAATAATACCTATTGTTAGTCAGCTCTCCCTCTGGAAAATATGTAGTTTTATTCTATAACTTCTTGAACATTTCTAGAAAAAGGTAAGCTTCTTGAAGGCAAGGATTATTCAATATTTTTAATTTCATTTCCCATATTCAATAAGCTGATGATCATGTGTAAAAGGGATTTAAGAGATAGATTAAAGCAATAAAGCAATATACTTTATATTGTTATCTATGAATAGATCCAGGAATATACTGAAAAATATTCAACTATCAGCTCACAACATGTTGCTAAGTTTATCTGCATTATTAACACTTTATGCATTATCATGTTTTCTAGATAAAAACAAAAATTAAATCAACTCCTGATGTGTAACATTTACAGATTTTCCAGGTTTCCCTGAAAATTTATCAAGCATCATTTTAAAGGAGATTTGAGCTAGTTCTAGTATACCTCTAGATAGATAGATAGTTTCTAATTAATAGGATTGCTGTAAGATTCAGAAAAAAATCATGTAAAGTGTTTTGACAACCTTAAATATTATATAAGCACTAGTTACTAATATTATTTTGATTGATAAATATTTCTTTCTATGAACTTCATTGAGTCCTATCTGTAAATGAACATTTGTTTACATTGATTTATGCAGAATGTCACACTGTCTGGAAATTCTCCTTTAGATTTTTTCATTTAGGTATGTCTTACATTCTAAGCAGTTTGAGGGCATGATTTTTTTTATTATTACTTTCAGAATCTCCATTGTATAGTCATTTTCATTGAGAAGTACTTAAGTACTGTTTGCTCACTTAGGAATACATATATTGATAGATATATAGATAGATATGACATTTATTAATGTTGACAGTGCTTTATGAATATTATCTCAATGAATCCTTACAACAATTCTGGGAGTTGAGTGCTCTTAATTTCCCCAGTTTACAGATAAAGAACTGAGAAAGATTATAGTTAGTTGACTTGCTCAGGATCACGCAGTTAATAAATGTTTGAGCCTGGATTTTAACTTAGATCTTCCTAGTTCTGGGTCCACTACTCTATCCAATGAACCACCAAACTATCCCACAATATAGCCAAATATATAAAAATGCTTAGAAAATAAAATTCCTAAACTACTTTAAGTAGTCCCATATTCATTTCCCAAGAAATTGAAGAAGGAACAAGAGGGAAATAGAGCCAAGATGATAGAATACAATGGTATTTGTCAGAGTTTTCCCAAATTCCCCTCCTAAAAACTCTAAATTAATATCTCAATTCAAATTCAGGAGAGGCAGAACCAACAAAAGTTCAAATGAAACAATTCTCCAGTCAAGACAAGTTAAAAAGTCAGCTTGAAAGGTCCATATCATTGAATTGGTGATCAAACCCTGAGCTCAGAAAAGACCAAAAATGGTGTCAGCCATAGACCTTGTAGGCAACTGCATTTGCAGTGGTATCAGCTTCAGGAACTCTCAGGTCACTGACAATAGTGAAGTTGATCAACTATTCAGAAGGAGATGACAAGGGACCTTCTGCTGTGTTGTGTTCAGGATTCTGTTGCATTGCCCATACTTTGTTGTAGGTTATTGTTACAGGGCATAGAGTAGCACTAACACTGGTTTCACAGAAGATTAGGTTTCTAGGGCAGAGAGCAGTGCTTGTAGTCACTAATGGGTTAGTAAAGACCTAGTATCAATTCTAAGAATGAAAAGTCCACTAGGAAGTTTGTCTGCAGGGAAATGGGAGACCTCCTGGTCACATTCTCAGGGTCAGGGAGAAGCTAGTGCTATTGGCTATAGGGGGAACCATGTTACTTGTTTAGTAAAGAGCAAAGCTGAGATCAAGAGAGAAGGAACTACATCACTCATTAGATCATAATGTCTTGGAAGCCCTAAAAATCTACAGATCCCCAAAACTAACTCTGAAAACATCAGAATAAATTCCTGAATCTTCAGACAATGCCCCTCGGCACAGGGGCTAAAACAGTTAAAATCAAGAAATAGGCTGAGGAAAATAAGTGACAACAAAATAAAAATCTGAGTATAACAAGTTACTATGGTGATATAGAAGGTCAAGATAAAACTCAGAAGACAACTAGGTCACAGAAGTTAAAATCAAGGCTTAAAGAAACATGTAAAAAGGAGCAAAAGCCCAAAAATAATTCCTGGGAGACCTCAAAAAAGGATTGTAATAATCAAATAAAAGAGGTAGAGGTAAATATACCTAATTAAAAGATAATCAGAGAAGCTGCATCTTTGCTAAAATATATTTGGACTATGATAACATCAATTTTAATATATACACCAAATGGCACCACAGCCAAATTCTTAAAGGAAAAGTTAAGTAAGTTACAGGAGGAAATAGAAAATAAAACCATAATAGTGGGAGACCTGAACTTTCCTCTCAGAATTACATAAAACTAATCAAAAAATAAAAATAATTTAAAGTGATATCTAGAATTTTAGAAAACATAACTGACAGACCACTACCAAAAAAAAATAATGGAAATAAGAAAAATATACCTTTTTTTTCTCAGTGGTACAGAGCCTATTCATAAAAATTGACCAAGTATTGGGGCATAAAAAACTTAAAACCAAATTAATAAAAACAAATATTAGATGCATCCTTTTTAGAGTATGATGAAATTCAAATTATATTCAAGAGAGGCCAGTGAAATCATAGTTTGTAAATAAAATGAAAACTAAGTAATGAAATACTAAATAATGAATGGGTCAAAGAATGAATCACAGAAATGATAAATTCAATAAAGAGAATGGCAAAAATATTTTTAATTACCAAAATTTAGGGGCTACAGCCCAAGAAATATGTAGGGAGAAATGTATATTTATCTATAAATACTTAAATAAAAAAATAGTAAAAGAGCAAATCAAATTGGGAATTCAGTTAAAAAATAAACTCCAATTAAATACCAAATTGGAAATCCTGAAAATCAAAGGAGAGAATAATAAAATTGAATGTAAGAAAACTATTGATCTGATAAATAAAAGTAGTGGTGGTTAGATAGTGCAATATATAGAGCATTGGGTTTGGAATCAGGAAGAACTATATTCATGAGTTCAAATCCTATATCAGCACTTATTAGCTGTTTGACCCTTTGAAAGTCACTTAATGCTGTTTGGCTCAGTTCATCATTTTAAAAAATGAGATGGAGAAGGAAATGGGAAATTATTCTAGTATCCTTGCCAAGAGAGAAAAACAACTACAAATGGGGTCACAATGAGTCAGACAGACTGATTCTCTATTCAAGAGGCAGCTGTGAATCAGTGGTTAAAAGCACTGAGCCTGGGTACAGGAAGACATGATTTCAAATCCAGTCTCAAAGACTTCCTACCTGGGAAACCTTGGACAAGTCCCTTAACTTCCATCTGACTGACAAAAGTGTCCACTTGATCCACTGCAGAAGGAAGTGGCATTCTACTTTTAAGTTCCAGCCAAATAAAAATCCAGTATAGCTATAGTCCATGGGGAAGAAGAGTGAAACACAACTGAACAACTGAACAATAACAAATAAAGGAGCTAGTTTTATGAAACAGAGAAATAAAATAGGTGTACTAGAAAGAAAACCAAATTACCAGTATCAAACCAGAAACGTGTGAATTTACCAAAAAATGAAGAGGAAATTTAACCATCTATTAGCGGCCTTTATGGCCAAATTATATGCCAATAAATCATAAAACCTAAGTGAAATAGATGAATATTTACAAACCTAGAGTATGAAACTAGGAAAATTATAGAAAGCATATAACTCTAATGTAGGGCTCATTTCTCAAATATATAGAGAACTGAATGAAATTTATAAGAATACAATTTTTACTTGATATATGGTCAGTTGATATAAACAGGCAGTTTTCAGAAGAAAAATCAAAGCTATATATAGTCAAATAAAAAACTTCTATATAAAATTAATAATTTCAATTATATTAAATTAAAAAGAATTTGTATAAACAAAACCAATGTAACCAAAATTAGAGGGGAAGCAACAAACTCAGAAAACATTATAACAAAAACCTTTGAGAAAGGTCTAATTTCTCAAATTTATAAGGAACTAAGTCAAATGTATAAGAAATCAAGTCATTCCCTAATTGAGAAATGATCAAGGGACATGAATAGGCAGTTTTCAGATGAAGAAATCAAAATTATCAATAAGCACATGAAAAAGTGTTCTAAATCCATCCTGATTAGAGAAATGAAAATCAAAACAACTCTTAAGTACCACCTCATACCTAGCAGATTGGCCAGTATTGCAGTAAAGGAAAATAATAAATGCTGGAGGGGATGTGGCAAAATTGGGAAACTAATGCATTGCTGTTGGAGTTGTGAATTGATCCAACCATTCTGGAGGGTAATTTGAAATTATGCACAGAGGGCTTTAAAAGACTGCCTGCCCTTTGATCCAGCAATATCACTATTAAGTTTTGTACCCCAAAGATAATAAAAAGGGTTGTACAAAAATACACAAAGCTGTGATTTTTGTGGTATCAAAAAATTGGAAAATGAGCGGATGTCCCTCAATTGGGAAATGGCTAAACAAATTGTGCTATATGATGATGATACAATCATATTGTAAGGAATAATGGATGAACTACTTGATTTATATAGGAACTGGAAAGACCTCTATGAAAGGATGTGGAGTGAAATGAGGAGAAACAGTACACAGAAACTGGAACATTGTGGAACAATTAAATATAATTGACTTTTCTATTAGTAGCAATGCAATGGTCTAGGATAATTCTGAGGGACTTATGAGAAAGAACACTATCCACATTGAGAAAAATAATAGTGGGAGCAGAAACACAGAAAAAAAAAAATCATGATTCACTACTTGTTTATATGTATATGATTAGGGGGTTTGGTTTTAGGAGATTACTCTATTATAAAAATGAATAATATGGAAATAGATATGAAGTTATAACTCATGTATAACCCAGTAGAATTGATTGTCAACTCTGGGATTGGGGAGGGAAGAGGAGAGAGATAAGAAATAAATTATGTAACCATAGAAAAATATTGAAAAAAATAAATGTAGAAAACATCCAAATTAAAAAATTATCTAATGCACTGATTAGAGAATTGCAAATTAAAACAACCTTGATGTATCTCTTCACACATATCACAGTAACTAATATAACAGAAAGAGAAAATGACAAACGTAGGTAATGTGGAAAATTTGGGATACTAATGCACTTATGGTGGAGTTGTGAAATGTTCCAACCATTTTGGAGAATCATTTGGAACTGTGTTCAAAAGGTTATAAAAGTATGCAAACTCTTTGACCCATAAAAACTGTTGATATGTCTGTACCCTCAAAAAGATAAAAGAAAAAGGAAAAAGATTGATCTGTACAAAATTATTTCTAGTACACTTTTGTGTTGGAAAAGTATTGTAAACAGGGGGGGGGCCTATTAATTGGAAATGGGTGAACAAGTTGTGACATATGGCTTTAACTTAATATTATTGTGCTCCAAGAAAAGGGATAAGCAGCATGCCTTCAGAAGAATATGCAAAAACATACATGAACTGATGCAAAGTGAAATTAGCAAAACCAGAAGAACAAAGTGACAATCATGTATTACAAAGATCAACTGAATTACAGTTATTCTCAGCAATACAAATGATCAAAGACAATTTGGAAAGACAATGAAAATTGGAAATTGAAGCATATTTTTTTCACTTTCTTTTTTCATATTTTTGGTCTTTGTTTTCTTTTTCTTTTTTATTAAATTTAAATTAAATTATTTAGTCAATTTAGAACATTATTCCTTTGTTACAAAAATCATATTATTTCCCTCGCTCCCTTACTGTAGCTGACATGCAATTACATTGGATATTATATGTGCCCTTGATCAAAACATATTTCCCTGTTCTTGATGTTTGGATTAGGATGTTCATTTAGAGTCTACAACCCCAACTATATCCCCTCGACCCACGTATTCAAGCAGTTGGTTTGAGGTGATACCTCAGAGTTGTTTTGATTTGCATCTCTCTGATTATAAGAGATTTAGAATACTTTTTCATGTGCTTATTAATATTTTTTATTTCTTTATCTGAAAACTGCCTATTCATGCCCCTTGCCCATTTATCAAATGGAGAATGGCTTGATTTTTTTGTACAATTAGTTTAGCTCTTTATAAATTTGAGTAATTAGACCTTTGTCAGAGGTTTTTATTATGAAGATTGTTTCCCAATTGGTTGATTCCCTTCTAATTTTGGTTGCAATGGTTTTGTTTGTATAAAAACTTTTTTAATTTGATGCAGTCAAAATTAGTGATTTTACATTTGTGATTTATTTCTAGTTCTTACTTGGCTTTAAAGTCTTTCCTTTATCAAAGACATGACAGGTATACTATTCTGTGTTCACCTAATTTATTTATAGTTTCCTTCTTTATATTCAAATCATTCACCCATTCTGAATTTATCTTGGTGTAGGGTGTGACATGTTGATCCAAAGCTAATCTCTTCTATACTGTATTCCAATTTTCCCAGCAGTTTTTATCAAATAGTGGATTTTGGTCCCCAAAGCTGGGATCTTTGGGCCTATCATAGACTGTCTTGCTGAGGTCACTTACCCCAAGTTGATTCCACTGGTCCTTGTTTCTGTCTCTTAGCTAGTAGCAAATTGTTTGGATGACCTATATTCACTTTTTTTTTCTTCATGATTTCCCTGGAAATCCTTGATCTTTTTTCTTCCAAATGAACTTTGTTATATTTTTTTTCTTATTCAGTAAAAAAAAATAGTAGTTCAATGGGTATGGTACTAAAAAAGTAAATTAATTTGGGTGGGATTATTATTTTTTTTATTATGTTAGCTTGTCCTACCTATGAGCAATCAAAGTTTTTCCAATTATTTAAATCTAGTTTTACTTGTGTGGAGAGTGTCTTGGAGTTGTGTTTATATAGTTCCTGTTTTTGACTCATCAGATAGATTCCTCAGTATTTTATATTATCTAAGGTGGCTTTTTCTTTCTAATCCTTGCTGCTGAGATGGGTGGGAAATATGTATAAATGCTGATGACTTATGTGGGTTTATTTTGTATCCTTTGCTAAAGTTGTTGATTATTTCAACTAGCTTTGTGGTTGATTCTCTAGAATTATTTAAGTTGACCATCATATTGTCTGCAAAGAGTGATAGCTTGGTCTCCTCATTGCCTATTTTAATACCTTCAGTTTCTTTTTCTTCTCCAATTGCTACTGCTAGTGTATCTAGTACATTGTTAAATAATAGAGGTGATAATGGTCACCTTTGTTTCACTCCTGATCTTATTGGGAAGGCTACTTGTTTATCCCCATTGCAAATAATGTTTGCTGATTGTTTAAGATATATACTGTTTATTAATTTTAGGAAAGGTCCTTATATTTCTATGCTTTCTACTGTTTTGAATAGGAATGGGTGTTATATTTTATCAAATACTTTTTCTGCATCTATTGAGATAATCATGTGATTTTTGTCGGTTTGCTTGTTAATATGGTCAATTATGTGGATGGTTTTCCTAATATTGAACCATCCTTGCATTCCTGGTATGAATCCTACTTGGTCATAGTGAATAACCCTTGTGATGACCTGCTGGAGTCTTTTTGCTAGTATCCTGTTTAGGATTTTTGCATCCATGTTCATTAAAGAGATTGGTCTATAGTTTTATTTCTCTGTTTCTGACCTGCCTGGCTTTGGAATCAGTATCATATTTCTGTCATAAAACGAATTTAGTAGAACTCCTTCTTTGCTTATTCTGTCAAATAGTCTGCATAATATTGGAACTATTTGTTCTTTGAATGTTTGATATAATTCATTTTTGAATCCATTGGGAACTGGGAATTTTTTCTTAGGGAGTTCTTTGATGGCTTGTTCAATTTCTTTTTCTGATTTGGGTTGTTTAGGTAATCTATTTCTTCCTCTGTTAGTCTAGGTAATTTATATTTTTGTAAATATTCATCCATATCACCTAGATTGCCATATTTGTTGCCATATAATTGGGTAAAATAGTTTTTAATGATTGCCTTAATTTCCTCTTCGTTAGAGGTGAGGTCTCCCTTTTCATTTTGGATACTGTCAATTTGGTTTACTTCTTTCCTTTTTTTATTAGATTGACCAGTACTTTGTCTATTTTATTTGTTTTTTCAAAGTACTAGCTTCTAGTCTTATTTCTTAAATCAATAGTTCTTTGATTTTCAATTTTATTAATTTCTCCTTTGATTTTTAGGATCTCTAATTTAGTCTTCATCGTACAATTTTTAATTTGTTTACTTTCTAGTTTTTTTAATTTGCATGCCCAATGCATTTACCTCTGTGACATATGAGAATCACTTTAAAAGACTGATATATATTAATTTAAGGTCGTCAAGGAATTCAGCTATGTAATTCCTAAATGAAAACTCAAGTCAGCAGTCAACCTTTTATGGAGTTTAATTACAAACAGGAGGAAGAAAGGAATTAGAGAGAGAGAGAGAGAGGGAGAGAGAAAGGGGAGAGAAGGGAATAGGGCTTAAATACCCCTTCTGTTTAGACTGGGCCAAAAGGCCCAAGCCCTTAGATAGCTGAGGCAATTGTAATATTTTTTCCCCCCTTTGGTCTTCTAATTCTTGAATTTGGCTATAACCTTCCTGGGTGTTGTCAGTTGGGGATTAAGTATAGAAGGTGATCTGTGGATTATTTCAATCTCCACTTTTCCATCTTGTTCTAGAATATCAGGGCAGTTTTCTTGGATAATTTCCTGTCATATGATGACTAGGCCTTTTCTTTTGTCATGGTCTCCCAGTAGATGAATGACTCTTAAGTTGTCTCTCCTGGAATGATTTGCTAAATCTTCTGTTTTGTGAATGAGGTGCTTCATATTTTCCTCAATCTTTTCGTTCTTTTGATTTTGTATTATAGTGTCCTGCTGCCTTGTGAAGTCACTTGCTTCTAGTTGTTGTATTCTGGATTTTAAATACTGGATTTCATCCCTGGATTTTTGGTCATCTTTCTCCTTCTCATCTTACATCTCCTTTGCCTCATTTTCAAGCTGATGGATTTTGTTTTTCAAGACACTGTTTTCTGTTTCCAGATGACTTATCATACTTTTTAAGTTCTTTTCCCAATTGTCTTCAGCCTCTCTTAAATTGTGTTTTGAATTATATTTTGAGTTCTTCCAAAGCTTATATCCAATTCGCTGGGTTTTCTGTTGATTGCTTGGTGTTCCCTCCTCTTTCTCTGTTCTGCCATCAATTGTAATTTCTTTTTTCTTTTTCTATTATTTGCTCATATTTACCCATTCTTTACTCCCTGCACTTGTCTGCACTCTTTTTCCTCTCATTTTTTTTTTTTTGGTTTTGTACTTTTCTGTCAGTCTTCTCTCTTGGAACTTTGTCAGCAAATCTCCCAGAGCAGTCTGTGGGGGAGGGGTATTGAAGTTTGAGTTTCCCTGCACTCTGGAGACTTTGATTGGATTAAAGTCCAGCAGTCTAAGTGGGAGGGGTGTTGGAGCTTGAGCTTCACAGCCCTCTGAAGATTTTAATGGGATTAAGTCCACCTAGGTTGGACTGGATGTGCCCTGAGGCCAAAGCCTCCTGGAAGGGGGAGCAAAATACAAGTTCTCTGTTGCTGCTATTAGGCTGTCCACTCTGAGCTCCTTTTCTAACTGCTTCCCCACCTCCTCTGTTCCATGCTCTGAGCCTGGCACAGCTTTGCCTGCAAGGCACTCCCTCCAGACCAGCGCCTTTGCCTGCCCAGAGGTTCCGGCTGCCACTGGAGTCTTAGAGCTCTATGTGGGGAAGGGGTCCTGGGACCTTCCTTCTTCCTTCCCCTCAAATCAGTGTGTTCTCGAATTTAGGCTTTTGAGGGGCATACCTTTTAAGTTGAGTCCAGCACGAGGGTTCCTTGGCTCTGTCTTGTTGTTAGGTTTGATTTTCAGTCCCCTAGGAGCATTTAGTTTATAATTAGTAAGGAAGGGTTTTCAGAGGCCTGAACTTTTGCTGCCTCTAAGCCGCCATCTTGACTCTACCTCTGTTTTCTTTTGTAACATGTTGAACATGAACATTTTAATGACTCCATATATATAATCAATATTAAATTGCCAGCATTTTTAAGATTGGAATAAGACAGGGAGAGAATTTGGAATTCAAATTTTTAAAAGATGTTACCAAAATTTACATGAATTTGATAAAAAATAAAACTAAATGTAAAAAATAACTATAAGGAACAAGAAGTACCATGTAATAAAAACACCAAAAATCAGGGATGGATCTGGGATCAACATAATGGTTACCCTTATGCAATTATCTATCATACCACCTAATTTTTTTCTTGATTTTGTTATCCTATTAGGAGGGGGTGGGGATTATCTTAATTTACTGCTCTTCTTTCCTTCATGTCACATTGGGGATATCAGTCATATGATGGTCAGTGCACACTTGTGGAAATATTTCTAAAAATGGTTCAAGTATGGTATTTTATATTCACTCAGTTTCCTATTTCAGGACTATCTCAGTAGGGCTGTACTATTGGATACATGGCAGACTCCTTTAAATATTAAAAGTTATTAGTTGTTCTTGGCACATGCTTTATGTCATGTGAGTTCTGTGGCTTCAGCATTACTATGACTGTGTGTTCTTTTTCTTCATTTGACTCTAATCCATCTTTGGAGACAATGAAGCCCACCTTTCCCTTGTATACTTTGAACTATATTTTTGTCTTATTAAATCTGACTTTAGCTTCACTCAGTCTGTCCACTGCTTCCCCACATCTTTAGGCACACTCAGAAATATCTCTTGCAGCTATGATCAGATCATCAGAACTGATGGTTATCCCTTAAAAGTCATACAAGGTTTTGCTTTTTTTCCCCCTTTGGGAAACTTCAGAGATAAAGTTGATCCCCAATGGCCTTCTCAGAGCAGATTTGCACAAATGATTCATGTCAAGTGCATAAATAGGCGGTCTCCTCAACCAGCTCAGCATGCCATGACCCATTTTCCTCAGCCCATAGACTGAGGCTATTTTTCTCAGTCAATTTGCTCAGTACATCTTCACTCAGCCAGATGCAATTTTTTCTAGTGGTCTCTGTCACTTTTCAGAGAATAATTCTTTAATCCCTTACTCACCGTGATAAATATTATTTACCTCATCCCTATATCATAAGAGGCAGCATGGTTTGTGGGCCAGGAAGATATGACCTCTGATACATATTAGCTGTGTGATCCCTGAACATGCTACTTAAATTCTTAGTGATCTAGACAAATTTCTCAATCTCTAAGTAAAAGATAAGGTTCCAACTTGCATTGGGATAGAGAGTTCTACCATCAATAAAAGGAGGGATGGAGGAAGGAAGGAAGGAAGGGCAGAAGGGAAGGAATGAGGAAATACAAGCATTTATTAAGTGTTTACTATCTCCGATGATCCTCACAATGGCATTAGAATTGGAGCTATTATTATGCTCATTTTTCAGCTGACTAAACTGAGGCAAACAGAAGTTATGTGACTTACATGGTTGCATGTTAATAAGTATTTGAGATTGTTTTTGAATTCAAGTTTTCCTGAGTCCAGGTCCAGTACTCCATCCAATACACTATCTAACTGCCTTGAGAAACTTTATATATCACTAATGAAGCTTTATATATCACTGACCCAGACCTACTCCTATACTATATTTCTAATAAAATAATTACAAATTTTACTCTATAAATTTTAGAATTTTATCATTTGCATCTTTCTCCATGACTTAAAAGAGGTATTCTTCTGAGGATCTGTGGTTTCTAGAGATAAATGCAGAAAGGGACAGCAAGAGGCTCAGTAAATAGAGAGTCAAATTTGGGAACAGAGGTCCTAGGTTCAAATCTGAAGTCAAGTATTTCCTTGTGATGTGACCCTGGGCCAATCACTTAACCCCTCTTGCCTCACTCTAACTGAACTTCTTCCATGGAATTGATACTTAGTATTGATTATAAGATAGAAGGTAAGGATTTTTTTAAGGTAGAAATTCAAAGAGAAATAAATGTTGAGTTCAAATAAGGATCTGAGTTCAAATCCTCCCTCCATTACTTACCTCTATGGTATTAAATAAGTAATTCTAACTCTTTTATTCTCAGTTTCCTCATCTGTAAAGTTTATAAGATAGTAGCAATCATCTCCTGGTGTTGTGAAGATCTGGTGACCAAATATTTTGTTGTTATTCAGTCATTTCAATTGTGTCTGATCCCTTATTTCTCCATTTAGGGTTTTCTTGGCAAAGATACTGGATTGGTTTTTCATTTCCATCTCCAGCTAATTTTGCAGATGAAGAAATTGAAGAAAACAGGGGTAAGTGACTTCCCAGTGTGGCATAGCTAGTATATGAAGTCAGATTTGAACTTGGGAAGATAAGACTTCCTGACTTCTGGCCTAGCACTCTAGTCACTGTGCTATCTAGCTGCCTAGTTGTCATAATACATATGTATCTAATAACGTAGATCAGAAAACTGTGCAAGTGGTGGTTATGAATCATGGCTATAAGATCAATTCATTCTCTGAAAATTTTCAAGATGGAGTGAGCTGAGGAGAATGGGAGATAGGATAAATGGTAAAAGTGTAAACTGGGAAGGGAATTGGGATTGACCCCATAGAAGAAGAAAGACCCTAAAGAACAAATTGGTGTGTGTACTTTTCTCTAAAAATACCAAAGGGAGACAGGATAGAATGGAGCATTTGAACAAGAAACCAGAGAAATACAGTTTTTATTTGAAAAGATCTTCTATCATTTTTTATCCCTCCCCCCCTTTTTTTAATGAAGCCTGTGTTTTTCTTAGGAGCTCCTGATTAGGAAATTACTTCTACCAATGATGGGAGTCACCTCTAAAACTTATAGTCTTTGGAGAATGACCTGAATTCCTGAGAAGTTAAATGACCTACCCTGGGTCACACCATCAGTTTTTTGTCATAGGTAGAATATGAATATAGGTCTTGCCAGTCCTTGAGACCAGTTTTTTTTAAGCCTTAATTTCTGTCTAGGATTCAAAATATTGCTTCTAAGTCAGAAGAGTGATAAGGGTTAGACAAGTAGAGTTAAGTGACTTGCTCAGGGTCATATATAGCTAGGAAGAATTTGAAACCAATCCCTTATTGACCAACCTCCGTTGTCTCTTTTCCCTACTTTTATTTTCCTGTTTCATGCCTTCTGGCTCCCTTTTCTGCCATCTCCTTAAGTGTTTCTCCCATAATACTCTAGTTTCCTAGATTTCCTCCAGATTTCCTAGATTCTCCTCCAGATCTCATTCTAAGTCTCTGTTATTTTATCTGAACACAAAGTTTAACCTTGGCTTTCTCACTAAATGTCCACATTCATTTCTCATTTACTTTCTGTTCAATTAGAACAGAAAGATCCATGCTTGAGAGTCATTTCTTGACTAGGACATGAGAGTCATTTCAGAAACTTACAATAAGATTCCATTAAAGATTTATTTTGCAATAGGGAGATTTCAATAATGAAATGATCATAGGATCAGAGATTTAGAGCTGGAAGAGATTTCAGAGAATATTAAGCACAGTCACATTTTACTATTGAGTAAATTAAGGCACACAGAAGGTACACAATTTGTTTGAGTTCACATGGCTAGTCAGTTAATGAGAAAGGCTTGAATGCAATTCTTCATGCGTCTAAATTTAACACTGAATCCAGTGTAATCCTTGTGGCCTCTAATAATCTAATAAAAACAATGTGATCCCTACAACAGCCCTGCAAGGTAGGTGCTGTCTTCTTTTTATAAATGAAGAAGCCAAGCCAAAAAGCAATTCAATAGCATGTCCAGAATCCTATGACCATTGTCTAGCCAGTATTTAAACTCAGTTCTTTTTTACTCCCATTGCAAACTTCCATTCCCTATTCCTCTGAGCAATCTATAACAGAGCAGGGTTCAAAGTGATCAGAACCACTATTGACATCTGCAAACATGGGACAATAGCCTGCAGTTTGTCTAGCAAAAGTGGGCTGGGGAGGATGGGAGATAGGATAACTGGTGAAAATGTAAAATCACCTGAAAAACAGTCGAGAGGGCATAAGATAAAGGTAGAGAAAGAAACAGGTCTATTTCAAAGGCAGAAATAAGGACAGTGGGGAATGGCAAGAAAAGGATTTAGGAAAGTTAGAGAGTGGAAGATTATAGAGATGAAAAATGGCAGAAGATAGCTGTAGGCAAGAAGAAGACAGAAGGAGTCCAGAAGGTCCCTTCATCAATTGCGTTGCCTAGAGTGAGAGTGCAGCTAAACACTGAACAATGGCAACTAACTTTTCCTAGTACAGAAAGTGAAACACTTGATCTCCCCCACACAAATACAGCTATTTCTGGGATGCAACCAAATAGATGCTTAACTGATGGGTAAATGCTCATGAGTAAATGCTGCTGCTGATGGAATGGCCTGGGAAGGAGTGGGTGTTCACATAAGCAGGAAGACACCGAGCTGAGCTTTGAGGCAAGAACCAACATCTGCTGCCAAGTTCAGAGGAGGATATCAGGCCCTCTCCCATTCTTAGGCTGCCCACAGGCTCCAGATAAAAAACAGAGAGCACCCAGCCCTCTGGGCTGGTATTCATTAAACTAGCCATTATCCAGTGGCTCTAGAGCTGAGTGTGTTGACAGGAGAGAGAGAACATAAAAAGTAAGTCAATTGAAATTACAAAGAAACATTTTTCCTGTGACTAGAGTGGATAATTTACTATATGAATGAAAAATAGTGCACTAAAATCACTGTTCATGGAAGATATTAATGCATATTAGTATGTGCATGGTGCCCCATATAAGTGGGAGTATCATTTTAAGCTTTAATAGCTAAAAAGAAAAAGAAAAGAAAAGAAAAGAAGCTCTAAAAGCTTAAAACCACACTAGAACTTTTGAGATGACTTGTATTACATAATAAAATTTATATTATTGTTTTATTTTATTCATATATATATACACTCTATGCCACATATATGTATATTTTCTCTCTCCTCTCTCTCTCTTTCTCATTCTCTCTTCAACCTCAGACACAGATACTTACTAACTCTATGACCCTAGACAATGTCACTTAACCCTACTTGCCTCAATGACTTCTTCTGTAAAATGAGTTGGAGAAGGAAATGGTAAATGCCTAGAAGACCAGAAATGGGGTCACAAAGAGTCAGACATGGCAGAAAAATGAATAAACTAAATGTAAATATTTTAGAAATGGAAGTGGTCAGAATCAAGCTATTAATTTTATCAAAAGAACAAAGAAAACAGTATGATAACTCCATTATAGTAAGCCACAAATTTTAGCAGGTGGATTAGAAACAGAACTCCTGGAGAGATTGTTGGTCAAGTATTATAATTGAACTGCTACTTTATTATTATGGCTAGTTAGGTGATGTGGTGCCTAGAAATGGAGTTGGAGGCAGGAAGACCTGAGTTTAAAATCCAGACTCAAACATTTATCTTTATGATCTTGAACAAGTCAATTAACTCCTTTTTGCCTTAGTTTCCTCATTTGTAAAATTGGAATAATAATAGCATCTACCTCCCATGGTTGTTGTAAATTGTTTAGTGCCCTAACTGGCACACAGTATACACTATATAAATGTTTAACCATTAATAGTATTAATAGCACTAGGCATAGGTAAGGCAAAAAGCAAAAGAGCAAACTTCCCAGGTGAAGGACAAGATATTAAATAGAACTAACAGGGAAGGTTAAACAGAAATGGTGAAGTTCAGATCAGAGGGGGGAATCAGGTCAGTAGTATAGAATTTCAGGTTACCATAATTAAAAGAAGGAGGTCTAGAACCAATGGATCTGGACAAGGAAGGTGCAGCAGTGAGAACTAGGTAGTTCCTAACAATCCATCAGAATCTTGCTTCAGAATATCCTTATGTTAGGGGCATAGGCAGAAAGCTGGGCAAATCAGCAGTCAGAATATGATAGCACTATCAGGAGCACAGAAAGTTGGCCCTAGACCTAAGGACTGACTGAGACTGTGAATTGAGACTCTTTCCCATGAGAACTGTGAGAATGAGACAGGTCACTGTACACAAAATAAATAGGTGTTAGAAAGGGGAACTGGCATGGAAATGGGTTCGAATCAAGAACACATGTGATACCCAGTGGATTCGTGTGTCGGCTATGAGGGGGGAGGAAAAGAAAATGATCTTTGTCTCCAATGAATAATGTTTGGAAATGACCAAATAAAATAATTTTCAAAAAATATTAAATTAAATTAAATTAAAAAAAAAGAAGAAGGAGAAAGGGGAACTGGCCAGTACACCATGCTAAGAGAAACTTGACTGAAACTCATCATTACAAATTGTTAGCAGAAACAATAGAAAAGTCCAAAGACTAAAATTGACTCTGGTTCAGAATGAGACCAAATTTGATGTTATCTTCAATTGTTTTCTTTAGGTTTTTTTTTAAGAACTTATTTAAAAATCTGGCATTCACTTTAGTAGCAGTTTCCTCCAAAGCTTAAAATGACCATTGACTCAAAGATTAAATTCCTTATTATTTTAAAATATCAGGCTTACTTCTCCATGGCATCAACATTTTGCTTTTAGAAAAAAGAATATTTTGTTTGTTTTCATGAGACAGCTGATAGTTGATGCAACAGAGAGATGTTCCCTCAGTTTTTAACATCATTCTATCATTTAAGAAAACTATGATTGATATTTAGTTAGGATACATGGACTATTGCAAAAGACTGCCATTTGCCTCAGGCCTCTTCCTACTCCAGTTCAACCTCCATTCACACTATACAGTGATTTTCCTAAATTAGAGGTCTGATCACTTCATTCTCTTAATAAATTCCAAGGGCTCCCTATCATCTCTACTAAAAAATATTCTATTTGGCTTTCAAAACCCTCTATATGTGATTTATCTCATCCTGAACCTTCCTAGTCATCTTATATCTTAATCCTTTCCACAGTCTTGACAATGGCCTTCTTGCTGTTCCTAGAACAAGACCCTCTATTTCCCAGTTCTGAGCATTTCCATTGGCTGTCACAAATGCCAGGAAAACTCTCTCTCTCTATCTCCAATAACAGGCTTCTCTGGCTTCCTTCAAGTCCCAAGCAAAATCCTTCTTTCTATAGGAAGCATTTCTTAATTCCACTTACCATATGGCTAATTCTTGTACCTTCCCTCTGTTGATTCTACAACGTATTGACTAGAAGTGATGATGGACAATTATGAGTCACAGTTTCAGGATTTAAGAACTGAAATCATTTAGTCCAATTCCTGCCTGAACAAGAGTTCCCTTCCGTACACCTAGAACACTTTTAAAAGGCAAAGAAAGATGCATCAAAAGAAAAAGAGGTTCAGAAGGGGTCACCAGCAGGATACTTTCATTACTACCTTATTACATTTAACAAACATTTTTCAGAGCAACCTGTATTTAGCAGGAGTTTGTGATTTTGTATGCAATCATATTCTTTGTTTTAATTTTTATAATTAAGTTTGGAATAACAATTCAATTAAAAGCAGATTTCCCATCTACAAAAGATCTAGCAAATGGCCAATAAATGCTTATAAAATCTTCCAAAGAAAGGGAGCTGACTACCTCTCAAGGCAGCCCATTCTATTGCTAATATAGTCAACCTGCTTATCTTATAAATGAGAAAAGTGAATCTCAACAAAGTTAAATTATTTGTCCAAGGTCACACAGTGAGTGAGAAGTGCTATCTCTCTTGCATGAAATATTAATTTGACTATCAGTGGAGCTGCATTCATTTGTAATATTTCACAACAACACAGCATATGGGAAAACTTCTAATGACTGTTAATTAAGGTCATAATGGAAAGAAATTGCTCTTAGTAGTATTGTAGAAATGTGTCTCTATTCTTTGATATAGAAATGGAATCAATGAAACAATTCAGAAATTGAATACTATGAGGTTTCACAAGGGTTTTTATTATAGGACCCTCCTCCCACCCCAAAAATATCACCTTGAATTTATTTGACACATATTTTTCATATATATGTATATGTATATACATATATATGTTTTGTGGTCTCTGCTAGATTGTAAGCTTCTGAATGTCAGGGCCTGTTTTCCTTTTGACTTTTTATTTCTAGTACCTAGCACAGTATTTGGCACAAATTAAGTTTTTTGAATCTAGAGTAGGATGAAAACTTAGAGATCATGTAGACCTACAAACACACATACTCACACACACACACACACACACACACACACACATGCAAACAAACATCAGTCCACGAAAAACCTCCACAATTATCTTTGCTCCAAATTTGTACTCTCAGATATTTCCTCTATTGCCCATCACTCGATAACGTCTCTTCCTTGGGAAATCACTCACTATTTCCTGAGGCTTGTAGTTCTCTCAAGACATTCTCCCTCCCGTCCCAAGGAATTTGCTCTAAGCAAAATGTCTTCCTCTCTATCCTAAATTCTGCCTATGGGCCCTACAATATTTCTGTTGGCATTCCTCTAAAGCCTTGCTTCTCGGGTCATTTCTTTCCTTGATTACCTTCTCCTCGATCTACCACAACCAGCTACCCTGACAGTCATACCTTCATCATCATACCCAAACTATATAGCCTCCAAGTCAAACTCTAAAATTCACTTCCCTGATCAAAATTTCCTTTATTTTCTCCTTTTCCTTTATTCTATTTTCTCCTAAACCCATTCTTCATCCTCACTCTGATCTTTAGTCAGTCTATCCATACCTTCACCTCCCCCTAGTATGTAATATCTAGTATAACTTAACTTCCTGTATTTCACCTGCTTGACTTTATATTCAACAAAATCACAGACACTGTATTCTGCCTTGCACTTCCTTACCTTCTTGCCACTCATGCTATGCTAATCCTTAGATCTAGGCCACTATTTTTTTTTGTTATTACTATCAAGTTGTGGAATGCTGCCAAAGAAAGAGATGAAACTTTTCTAACTAGGTACACTAGACACTCAATCTAAAATGCAGTAATAGGACCCAAATTGACCCATATTCTCCTCTCTTCCAGCAAAATATGCTAGGCTAGTATTTTTTTTTTCCTTGAAAGACTGCAAAGTTATTTCTAGGAATTGATTTTCCCAAAGAGCCCAAGATTTAAGTTGTATTTCCTAGACCAGTGATGGTAAACCCATGGCACAGGTGCCAAAGATGGCACACAGAGCATTCTCTGTGGGCATGCCGCCTCCCCACTCTAGTACTAGAAAGGCAGAGGGATAAAGGTAGAGCAGCTCTCTCCACAGTGCTTGCCAACATGTTTTCATATCACCCACCCTTCTGCCCAAAAGCCCAATGGGAGCTCACAGTGGGTAAAGTGGGCAGGTCACAGGCAACAGTGCTGAAGGGGAGTGGAGCACTCGGGCCACTCCCTTCCTCCTCTCTATACTCACTGAGGACATGCTTCACTTTCCCTGCCCCTCCACCCAACAGCCCAATGGGCCTGATTTCTACCTCCCCTGTGTGGGGTAAGGGGTAGAGGTCTGAGTAGAGGAGGGACATGGCACATAGTCTCAGGGAGGGACACAGCACTCCTTCTGGGGATGAGAGCCAGCACTTAATCTCTAAAAGGTTCACCATCACTGTCCTAGACAGTGTCCTAGTTGTCTCTGGCCATATTAACATTACCTAGTTATTTTAGTACATAAAAAGACCCTTCCATGTAGAACTGGTGGTGAATGTTCCAAGACCATGTCACCATGGCAACCACCATATCTTGCTTTCTACATTAGCTACTCTAGCTAAGTGTTTGAGTATCCTCAATGATTTTGTTTTTATGATACAGCTAAGACAACTTCAGTGAAATGCTGAATGACCTATGAGCACCTCCTTCTTTCTAGATCAAATGAGAACTACTAGTATCAACTGAATCATACCTTTTGCTAATAAATGTAAACTAGGTTTCCTCCATTGGATGAGAATAATTTTATTCTTCTCAGATCAAAAATGGTTCCCCCTGAGGAAAAGAAAATTTCCTTAGTAACAATAAAACACAACTTTTCTTTCTTCAGTGTGAGTTCTTCCTCCTGTCTTTCAAAAGATTACCTCATCTTTTCTTCTCCTTCAGAAATCAAGACTGTCATGAATTTTTCTATATCTCAAAAGTTTCTCTATAGCTTTTTTGCATCCAATCTTCCATCTTCTTTGCTCTCATTTTAGAAAAGGAAGTCCTTCTGCTTTTCCAAAACTTTCTGTTTCACTTTTGCCTTTTCTCCAATTCTCAATTCTTAAAAACTTACTTCATCATTCCTTCCATTTTTCTGAATTTCATTCTCTCTTTATCTCCTCAATTTTTTCTGTTGCCTAGAAACATGATCTGATATAGCAAATTAAAAAAACAAACAAAAAATAAAGCCTTTGTATGTTTTCCTCAAATGTTTGTACCATAGGTTTTTTTTTTCTTTGCCAGCCTCATAGAAAAATTTTTATATACACAACCCCTCTCCCCACCATTTTCTTCTTCTTCTGTGTGTGTGTGTGTGTGTGTGTGTGTGTGTGTGTGTGTGTGTGTGTGTGTAGGGTTAAGGAGGGTTAAGGGACTTGCCCAGGGTCTCACAGCTAGCAAATGTCTGAGACCAGATTTCAACCCAGGTCCACCCAACTCTAGGCTTAGCACTGTATCCACTGAGCCACCTAGCTGCTCCTTGTACCTTCTTTTCTACTCTGTTCCTTGGAGATTATATCCTCTCCTACTGTTTATTCCCTCTCTGCAAATTCAGGCCAACTTGATATATCTAGCCCCATTCTCTCCTTTGAACTAAAATTCTTCCCTTGACTCCTAGACATCATCTTTTGATGTTCAAATATATTCAGGATTGCATTCATTGTTCACCTCCATCAAATTCCTGTCTTCTCTCATTTTTACCCAATCTCCCAGTCCCTTGGTTAAATTCTAGGAAGCATATTTGACTCTTCTTTCCTTTTCACCCACTGTATATTCCATAATATGTCAGTTTTGATAAATATTATCTCCATGAAACTTTTTCATTCAGTCCCCTTCTCTCAAATGCCATGATCACTATTCTGATTCTGGCCCTATTCCCCTTTAAACTGATTGTGACTATCTTTTATAGGATTTCCCTACCTCAGTCTTCCTTCTCAAATTTTCAACATCTAACTCCCAGAATTATCCTTCTAATGCAAAGGTCTGCCTTCTATGGCTCCATAATGATTATAAGACAAAATACTCAATTCTAAGCTTGGCTTTAAAGCTCTTTGTAACATACCTCATACCTTTGTAGACTTGTTTCACATTAGTCCCATTTACATTTTGTATATTCCAGCATACAGAGACTACCTGATCTTCCTTAAACTCACCATGTTATTTTGTATTTTCTAGCATTTGTACAAGTTATACTTTATATCTGGAATTCACACTCCTTTCATTCCTGCCTTTCAGTACTCTTATATACCTTCTAAGATTGGCTTAGGTGCCATCATTTCCATGAAACCTTTTCTGATCACTTTGTTTTTAGGCTGCTACCTCAAATTTTCACCAAATGTTCTTTATCTTTTCTTTGTTTTCCATCTGTGCACTATATTACATAGATTTTTATATATTTTAATATAAAAACACAATGAGGCAGGTACTTTTTAATTTTTGTCACTGTATCTTCTTTAGCTAGGACAATAGGTACTAACAAGTGTACATAGTATACATAATAAATACTAATAATTGTTACACTGAATCGGCTACTCACTGGTACAACTCATAGTTTCATCATGTGTTCCTCTAATTATTCCATGAAACAATTCATTTTACTTGATTCTCATTTTTAGTTAATTCCACTCCCTCTCTTCTTTTCAGTCAAAATGTGAATTCAACTCATCTATGATCATTATGCCCTTTGGGGCTCATACCAAAGATACCTTTACTTCAAGTCAATGCTTCAAGTATCTTAATAGAGCTAGTAAGTCTTCCACATTGTAATATCTTCTCTAACAAAAACATTTCCCATTCCTTTAACTAATTTTCACATGATATGGGTTCAAGTTCCTATATCATCTTGGTAATGCTTCCTCTTCTGGGAGCCTCCAGTTTTTCAGCACCTCTTCTATAAAATGTGATATTCTAAAATAGATACAATATTGTATTTGTAGTCTTCTCTGGATCCCTTCTATTAATATAGTTCATATATTCTAAACTAAAAGTGTTAATTAATATATCTAGAGCACTTGGACTCAAGTCAGGGAAAACTGAGATCCAGTACAGCTTCAAACACTTAGTAGCTCTGTCTGCCTCAGTTTCCACAACTCTAGAATGAGGATAATAAAAGAAAATATTTCACATGATTGTTGATTGTTGTGAGGATATAGTAGTATTAGTAGTCTCTCGGGACCGAGGATGACGATTGACTTTGTGCATTTTCATCTATGGTGTATAGATGAGTGTGCACAAAGACACTTGTGCATGAATGAGATTTAAGTGGAAAAGTCGATGCACAGAGACAGTCCCACTCTCTCGGCATTGGAAGCCTGGGTCCAATGGCACGAAAAATCATTACACCTGGAGACTTCCTCAGCTGCATTGGATGGCCGTGTTGTCCTTTGTGCTCCAACACGCCCTAAGCACTCCACAGTGCCTTGCTGCGTCGCCATCTCAGCCGTTGAACCTTCTTATTGGTTTCTTCTGTCTGTTCAGTCCAAGCAGTCTTCACATGCTGGGTGAGCAAAGCCTTGGTTCACCAAGGGTCTATGACCCCATGGCTACCCTCACAAGGTTTAGCCGGCCTGTTGAAGCCGTTGCCCAGAGTGTGGCCGCTGCCACATGCTAGTAGCTACTGGGAGCCACAAGTGAGAACTGGGTGTCAGAGGCTGGAGAATTGCCCTAAGAGAGCACGACAAGCCCTCCATACCAGAGATACTACCCCTCCCTGAGCACCCCATACACCCCTGTGAGGATATAGTGAGATAATATGTGTAAAGAGCTTAACACAGTGCTTGATGTGTAAATAGGTGTTTAATCAATGTTTGTTCAGCTTCCAATAAAATGAATATTCAATCTTATTACAGATTATTATCCAAAATAAAATTATTAAAAGAAGATAAAGTAGAAAAAAGGTGAAGGAAATATGCATATTTATGTAGAACCTATTATATGTTAGACTCTACTCAATGCTTTGCAAATATTATCTCATTTGATCCATACAATCATTCTGGGAGGTAGGAGTTATTATTATTCCCATTTTACAGATGAGGAAACTGAAGTAAAAAATGGTTGTGAGTGGCCTCAGGAACACTCAGCTAGTACTGATGTAAACCCAGGTCTTCCTACAGGCTCAGTGCTCTCTTTAGTGTGCCACCTCACTGCCTCTATTAAAATAAGTAAATAAATAAAATATTAAGAATAATTCCTTGCTCTGAAGAGGATGACAATACAAACAAATATTTCAATAACTATCATACAAGATGGCACATGATGAATACTACATGAGGGGTACAAGCAAAATACTATTCAAGGTCCCAAGAAGAAGAGGTCAGTTAACCAAAAAGCACTTTCCCTAAATTGTATTATTACAATTTTTACATCAAAATATATATATTTCCATACAGTAAAAATGTCTATGATGCCCGAAAAGAGTGAGGAAAAGGTCACTTCATCACAGTGCCAGAAATATGTGGAAGTTACAGGTAAGAAAATTGAAAATATTTCAACTGAAATAAAACTAGGACCTAATTAGTGCAAAAAATGAATTCCCAAATAACAGCATTATTCAAAGTCATGCAGCATATTTTCTTTGGACTGCAACTGATTGCTATATTTTACATACTTATAACTTCAAATAGTATTTTCTAATCTTAAGAGCTGGCAAAAAGGCAGCAAGCTGTAGTGTCATTGGAAATGTTCAAATAGAAACTGGAAATCTGTTACTGAGAATGTCATAAAGGGCATTTGTATTTCAAGAAAATGATGAACAATACTGCAGATTTCAGGGGGAAATAAATTAACTAGTCAGGAAGTCCTTGATCTTTCTTCTGGTACTTTCTAGTGATGTAATCATGAGCACATATAAACACGCTGAGTCCTTTATAAAACTGAGATCAGAAAATTCATGAGACCTGCCTTACACAATAGTATTTTGTATATGTGAAAGTGTTATATACATGTCAACCAATCAACATCTAATTATTAAGAATTTTTCCAGTTACTGAATTATTCCAGTTACTGGACTAAATACTGAGAACTCAAAGACCAAAACAATCTAGTTCCCACCCCCAAGGAGCTTCTATCCTCAAAAGAGAAACAGCTTGTACACACATAAGTAAGATTGTCACTAAACTCTGAGATCATATGCTCTTCTGATGGCTTTCATATTACAGTATAGAAAAATATAAAATTTGTCATATCGTATTTTATTATTGTTATATTTTTCTCACTTGATACCAATACTTGCATATTGCAAATTATTTTGGTCATCCAGTCAACAGGCATATATTAATAATGATGAAGATTTAAATTGTGATTTAGAGTCTGACAACTCCCTTTTGGACACCTTAAACTAAATCTCTCTTAGACATATAAAACTTAATATGCCACAAACTGAACTTGATATCTTGATTCCCAAATCCTCCCCTTTTCCTAAATAGGATCTTTTTGTGTATAAAGGCAATACTATCCTCCCAGTAACTGGGCTGGCAAGCTAAGAATCATCCTCAATTCTTCACTCTTTCTCACCCCTCATATTCAAATAGTTGTCTGGTATATCATTCCTAAGTTCACAATCTCTCTCTTATTTTCTCCCTTCTCTCCAACTCCACAACCATGGTTCAGTCCCTTTGCAATAGCTTGCTTGTTTGTCTTATGTTTACAAGGATCTATTCACTACAGTATAGCCATGCAGCTGTAAAAGGAATTTTCCTATAATATAAGTCTGACCCTATTGGTTCAGAACTCAATTTGGCTCCCTATGACCTGAAGGATGTAATTTAAAATCTTCAGTTTGACTGTTAAAGTCCCCCATAAACTTTCCTCTACCTACACAGTCATACTACACCATACTTCTCCCCATATATTCTTTTTTTAAAACCCTTACCTTCTGTCTTTGAATCAATACTAATTATTGGTTCCAAGGCAGAAAGAGCAGTAAGGGAAAGACAATTGAGGTTAAGTGACTTTCCCAGGGTCACACAGCTAGGAATTGTTTGAGGTCATATTTGAACCTAGGACCTCCTGTCTATACATCTGGCTCTCTATCCACTAAGCCACTTTGCTGCCCCATCCTCCACATATTCTTAGATCCAGTGACCATGGACTCCTTCATTTTCCTTAAACAAGACACTTTATCTCCTGATTCAGGGGTTTCCCCTGACTGTCCCTTACATCTGGAATACTCTCCCTCTTTATCCCATCTCTACCTTTTGACCTCCTTGACTTACATCAAATTCCACCTTCAATCCCTTGTTCTGTAAGACTTTCCCAAACTCTCTTTAATCTCAATTCCTTACTGTTATTGTCCACAATTTATCATCTCTTTGTCATCCTTACATTACTGTTTTCATGTTGTCTCCTCCATTTGATTATGACTTCCTAGAGGATAGGGACTTTATAATTCATCACATCCTCAGTTCTTAGCATGATGTTTGGGACATAACACATACTTATAAATGTTCATTGATTCACTATCTGTACATGAATAATTCCCTTCATTCATCACAACACTTTGAGAATGGTACCAGTATTATCTCCACTTGACAGATGAGAAAACTCAACTAGGAGAAGTTAGATAAATAGTTCAGGGTCATAGAGCTAGTTAAGTGTCTGAGGCAAGAAATGGACACCAAGTCTCACACTCTATTGTGATAATTAAAATGTTTTGGAGCAATGGAATATATATATATATATATTTATAAATTATGACTGCTGAAATATGTTTTCTACTGTGTCTTGGTTTTATATAAATATAAGATGGTCACCAGGGAATATATTCCCAATTTATGAATATGCCCAAGCCAACTGGGTTTTATAGAGAAATTTAATTTATAATACACTGATTAATCAATAGAAAAAGAGAGAAAGTAAGAAAGGAATAAGAATGAATAAATGAGTCAGTTGGTTTTATCACTCACCCAAGATCTCTCTAGGTAAGGCTTCTCATGCCAACCTCAGGCTCCACCTTCAAGAGAGCCTCCTTTCAAGAAATGTTTCCAGAGAATTCTCCTCCTTCAGAGCCACCTCTCTCAGAGCAAAACCTTCTCCTCTCAGAGCAAAAAAACTCTCCTCCCTTTGTCCTCAGACCCCACCATCTTTAAGGAACCCATCCAAGCTCCCTCCCCTCAGTTCTCACATCTACTGATCACTGTCGATGTCTCCCCTGTGCCAATGGTGGCTCTAGTTTAACCCAGGACCGCCCAGAGGTCTGTGGCTTTGCACATGTCTGTTGAAGGTCATATTCTCAAATAATTAAATTTTGATCTTTGCTGCAGCCCTTCCTAAATCCTGTTACTCTAAGTAGGGTAGAAATTGTATTTTCCAAGACCTGGTTCTGTCATTCCAAGTATCTCTATTGTATCAATTCTAAAATCAATCATGATTCAAAGAACTTCCTGTTCTATGCTTAAGCATAGGCCAAAACCCTTTCCATTGTTTAGCAAAAGGTTTCTGTCCTAAAGTAGTCTTAAGTAGGGAGGAGAAAGATCCTCCCATGCCAAGGGGTTTCACATTCCAATAGAGTTCTTACTATCAGTAGGAAATTTTTTCCAGTATTAAATTTCCCAATGGGGAAATTTCCAACATTCATAAGTCTAAGAAATTTTAAGGTTTATACTATTCACTCTGATACTTGTTAAATGCTTAATCCTTTTTAGACATTGTATTAAGCACTGGGGTATATAGGGTAAAAGCATACAAAGAGAAGTCCCTGTCCTCAACAAGGGTAAATTTTCCTGGGGAAAAGGGAGAGACAATATGTAAATAATAAGGTACCTACATATTATAAGCAAAATAGATGGAAGTTAAATAAATCATCTACTTAGCCTACATCTTCATCTAGTTTTCTTAAGAATCTCTTAATTCAAAGACAGAAGCAAAGATTTTTTTGCTTTGTTTCTCACCTCTCATATTGCTCTTTCCTCATAAAGTTTTCTCAGGATAATGTCCTAGAGAGATTTCTTGGCATGTATAGACCCAACTGTGCATTAGAAATAACTTGGCATCTTTTAAGGTGCTATTTAATTTCAGGTGGCATAATACCAATATATGTGTGGATATATAAATGTGAGGAGAAAGGCTTCAGGAGCTAAAAGAAATGTATTTTGTAAGAACAATCTGTGCATTTTTAATGTAAATATCATATCCTATGAAAAAATGCTAAAATGAAATGTGTGATCTGTGTTCTTGGGACTTCTTTGTACACTGAGTTTCTTTCTCTTATTTTGTTTTAAATGGTTAATGCATATTGAAGTGCTAAATCCACATGTGGTTTGCACATCACAAGCCACTGGTCTCTTTCCATCTTGACTGATTTTTTGTTGTTTTTTTAGTTTCTGATATTTTTCCATGTGATCTTTATGGATGGTTGAATGATATGTTGAAAATGAGTTCACCAATGTTGCGTATTCTATTTGATCTTTCAAATATTATATAGAAGGGTGAATCCAACTTCACCATTATTCTTCTAGCTAAACACAAGGACTACTAAGTCTTTAGAGAATAACTTTTAATTCTAAAATTTTAATGTGGTTAAAAATAATGTGATTTGGCTTTTTCCTAGTTTGTAATCATAAAAATGGAATACCATCCATGACTTGGACAATTATTTGTAATAATTCCAATGCATCCATTATCTTTCATCTAGAGAGCTCAAAGTACTTTATAAATGTAATTTTTTATTCCAGCCATTCCAAAACTTTCAAACAATTTAAAGTTTGTTGGTGTTCTCAAAATCATATCTCAGGAGTACATTATATATTTTATATTGTGTTATATATTTAAAATGCTATCAAAAAAGGAAAAATAAAGATTAAATAGTTTTTTTAATTCCTAAGTCAGGACTAAGATCCTATATCTTTGTTCCAGACAACTATCTCACTTAGAATTAGACAGTCCAAAAATATTGTCTTGATTAATATGCAAATGAATTTGAGTTAACAAGAAAACTAAGATGGCAAATTAATTTTCTTTCAAACAACAAACTCAACCAACCTTCCAACCTGACTTCATTAGATAACACTTTTCATAGTTTGGTTGTGTTATTTCATACCAAAAAAAAGCAGTATCCCTAAAATATGCATTCACTATTTTTATGCTTTATTGTAATTAAACTATTTATAAAGGTAATTCTGTTTGACTGAGTAAGCATAATCACTTTGTCATATGGTGATATCTGTTTTTAAATCTTTCTCTTGCTAACTGCATGGCATTAGGAGAGTTAATATTACTTTTCTCTCCTTTACTTTCCTGATTTGTAAATGAAGTGTGTTCAATTATCTCTAAATTCTCTTTCAGATCACAATTTATAATTATGTGATTAAAATATTAATTCTTCAGGTGTTATCATGTGATCATGAATTATAGATTACCATAATTTCAAAAGAACTTAATCTTAGCATTGCTTAAAGGGCAATAGACAAGTGTGCAATGATGGTGAGCAAGGTGTACCATGTAACAGATGAGATATTTAAGGAGGCATTGTGTGAAAGATATCATGAAAGAAGGGTTTGATTTTTTTATTGGCTAGACATGTGACAAGAGAAAAGGATGAAAAGCTCATGTGCTCCATTACAAAGTACTCTCTTCTAGGAGAATACACACACACACACACAAGCCTCTGGCCTCTGGTATTATTGGTTCCCTGTGGTGAACTTCTGGGAGGACATGGCAAGAGCCATACTGGCTAGGAGAGCACAGATGGGGTATGATTTGCATTATTGGAGAGAATGTCCATATCAATGAGATCACTGTTCCAGGGGAATATCTGAGCACCAGAGACCATATGGACTCACAAATGACCTTATATATCAGTATCAGAGGGTCAGGTGCATGTCTGCTGGCATCATTCAGACTTCCTACTGGGTACAATTGAGCAATCAAATCACTTCATGACTTCTCCACTATTTATGGTTTCCATCTACTCTAAAATCAGATCCATTACTTTTCTTAAGCCTCGGTACCCTACTTCCTTTTAGCATTTGTGCAGCCTGTAGTTTTGTGAAGCTCTTTCCCTAGTACAAGGCAAACAAGAACACTGTGAGCTGCAGGATAATCAAGATTGCACATTCCATATTTATCTCTCTACTCACAGAGTGATTACTAGGTTAGGTATAATAACCCTTCAGACACTGAAATGGCTAAGTTCAATTATATATTTAAATACTTATATATTATATATTTGATATATTATGTATTTTGTTTTTATAATAGCTGTTATTAAATTGAATTTTTTAATTCAAGTGTAATCAAATGTTTTTGATCAGTGACATCAAACATGGCAGCCCATTGCTGAAGACCACTATGTCGACATATTTCATCATCTGGCTAATAGGAGACTTACTGCTTCATTCTATGAACAAAGAAAGAAAATGGGTAGAAGTGGAAAACCACCAAGAATCCAGAACTAAAGTTTTGTGTTCCACTTCTAGATTTGTTATGATGGCTATAAATAGTTAGTTGGCCTTCTATGTTTCATAGAGGCTAGTTCAGTTATGTGTTGTTGCCATAGGCAACACAGTCTCATTCGGGTTTTGAATTAAAGTCCTTCAATCCTCATATTTTGTACTTTTTTTCCCCTCCAGTTGAAGGATAATGCCTGCTTCTCTATGAGAAATTACTTAATTTTTTATTTCTTATCCAAGCTTGGTCTTTTAGAGAAATTGATTTTAGAAGGAAGAGTATTAAGATGTTGGTATGATATAAATTTTGCCCATTTGCTAGATGTAGGATAAACTAGAGAAAAAGGATGTGAAAAGTGCTATAAGATCACCCCAAATTGATTTCTTAAAAGAAATGAAATATTTTTCCCTTGGATGCTTGGAAAATATATGCTTCTCAACTGGCAAAGGAAAGAAAAAGAGAAGCCGATACCTATAATTTTAAAGTATACATTAAATTTCTGAAATGCCAGTATAAGAGTGTTATAGAAAAGTGGGAAGGTTTTTTTTAATGTGTTTATGGCTCAGTTACCAAACATATGGAATTTTATTGGTCTCCTATACACACAACATGTCAGCATTTTATGATATTTCAGTTAGCTAATGGGCAAGATTTCAAGAAATGGTGCCAGTGTGAATACCTTAATATGTTCATGACAAAATTTGGAGAAGTAACTCAAAGCAAAAAATTTTATTGCAATGCATACTTTGTATGCCAAGATACTTATTAGAAACTGATCTAAGTGGAATTTGAGCTAATAAAATGAGTAAATCAAATTATTGTGCTTTTGCTTATTAACTTGTGTTAAATTGTGAAACCACACCAGAGAAAATGGAATTACCATATTTACCAGATTTACTTTCATCATTTATTATGATGAATTCCCATAAAAATATTTTCACTGTTATGAAGTTCAATGCCATTGGACAAAGGTAAGGAGCAGAACTTTTAGTTTTTAAATGGATTCTTAGTACCTAGGGAAATGGAAGCAGATTTTATTTTAAATGTCCATTAAAACAGAAGAATATATAAACAAATCTACAGAAGAAATGTTCCAAATGTTATGGCCCAGTTGCAAGGACTAAATGTCCAAAATAATGCAGATTCTTAATTATCGGATCAGGTAATGATGGAAGTGGACTTAATCATTTAAAGTCTCATCTCATTCTTCTGAGGCACACTGGAATTATAACTAGAATATGTATTCATTTGGGCTCTCTAGACACTGGAAAAGAGAAGTGAAGAAATTTGAGTGATTATCCAGATACTACAAGGGAAGAAAAGCACTACTCAGTAATCAGAAAGGGCAAGTAGCCACACTAAGTGGACAATCACAACAATTCCCCCTGTTGCTTTGGTGAGTTAGATTTGGCAGTCATGGCTGACTAAATGCATAAATCAATCACATTCTTTATCATGGTGGTTTCCCAGGATGATTCCAGGTGAAGAAAGTAATTTAATTTCTGGCTCTGGATTTATCCATATTTCCTTCTCTGAGAACATATTTCTTTGAAATGCATAAAGAATTTATACAGGAAGATCTCTAGCATATTGAATGGATATGTTAAAGAGATTGAGGGGCAACTACATAGCAAACTGGATAGACAGACAGCCCTGGAGACAAGAGGTCCTTGATTCAAATGTCTCCTTAGTCATTTCTTAGCTGTGTGAACCTGGGCAAGTCACTTAACTCCAGTTGCCTAGCTCTTATCACTCTTTTTTAAGATAGGAGGTGAGGGTTTTAAAGAAAGGGCGAGTGTTAGTGGGGAGGATTACTCATTTAAAATCTGTATAAATTAAGGGAGTATTCAGAATAATCAACCAGTCAATATTTATTAACTGCACATTTACCAGTCACTCTGTATGGTTCTTCGACCATACAAACAAAAATGAAGTTGCCCCTGCCCATGAAGGAAATTATGTAGGATGCATACAAAACAGAAACAAAAAACAAACAAACAAACAAACAAAAACCTTTGGGGAGTATGGGTGAATAAAAGCTTATAAGACAAAGGAGAAAAAAAGAGAATAACTTCAGGGGTAAATTCTGATAGATGAAGTGAGGAAAGAATGTATTTCTGGGATGAGGGGCCAAGAACAAAAGTCAAAAAGCTAAATTGTTATATGTAGGGTATAGTAAATAGGACAGTTTGTCTGGATCCTTAAATAGTTGGCCTGTCTGAGACATAAAAAAGGGATTCAAAGGTCCAAGAAAGTATAAAGATGAACTAGCTCATTAAAGGGTTTATATTTTCAAGAGAGAGGAAGTCTAAGCCTAGGAAAGCAGAGAAAGGAAGAGTCCCTTGAAGATAATAGTGTGGAAAGAAAATAGGGAACTAGACTAAGGTGTGAGAAAGAAGAAGAGCAGGAAAGACAGTATCACAGAGTAACAACACAGACCTAGAAGCAACTTTAGAGGTTCTGATAGTTGTTTGTTCATTTTCTTGATGAGAAACTGAGATCCAAAAAGTCAGATGGAGGAATTTCAAGGTTATGTATTGTGAAAATGGATCAACAGATACTGATGAGATCATGGGTAAGATCATTCTATCTGTAACAGAGCTATCTATGAGAAAGTATAAAAGTCAGAGTTTGAGAAGAGGAATATAAGGCTTATTTGAATAGATATCAACAGACAAGCTAAAAAAAGAAAACTGTGATTGTAATAGAGAAGAAGGCTCAACTTTGATAAAGGAGGAAGAATGACCAGGAATTAGAAATGGTAATAGATCTGGATGCATGGAAGCTGAAAGAAGAAGTAGTAGACTGAAGGTGGCAGTGAAGAACAAGAAGCCTGTATCCTTTCTTTCCTGGCCACACATATTGGGGGGGGGGGGGAATGGGATATCAAGAAAGACAGTACATCTAGCACAGGACAAAAGGAAAGAGAAGTACATAGAAGTTAAGACAACTATACAAGATCATACAAATAGTGACTTGCTTAGCAAGGATTCAAACCAAAGCATTTTAGTTCCAAATCTAATAACTATATATTTATTATTGGATTCATTGGCAAAGTGAACTTTGACAAATGCTTCTGAACTATAGAGTTTCAAGTCCACATCAAATAAGTATTATAGATAGATAGACATATTATACACACACATATATATACACATATAGATAAGCAGATGTATGTATATTTCTAAACCTACAAAAACCATCACTCTACTGTCATTGTTCTATTCTATCCATTCTAATTTGAATATTTCTACACCAATACATCTGGGGAATAATGGACATATAAAATTTGAGGAATGGATAAAAATACACATTATAACAGGTTTTGCAATTGAGAAACATTTAGATCTTGATTTACTAAGTGTGAATGGCACAAAATTTTCTCCTCCCCATTATTCAGGAAATGGTACCATTTTCCTAGGAAGTTTTTTTATTCAATCTGCTTCTCAGTATGTTAGTAGTAAAAGAGAAACCATGGACCATACAGAAAAATCAACATGCTTATTTTTTGACCAATGTACAGAAGGCAAGTTTAGAGTTTCCAAAATAATAAAGTTAGTCAGAGAATTCTTGACATCACCATTTTGTCCTGTACAAAAGAGCTTTTTAAATTTGTCATTTTTAACATGACATAAGACAACATAAATTTGGGAAGCATTAAAGAAAATCACATGCAAAAAATAAAACAATTTAGTTTACAAATAAGAAGTGACATATTACTAATTTGAAATCTATTTTCAGGTAAGTAAATGAGATATAAGATCACCTACTTCTTAGAATAAAGTTTAAAATTAATACAAGACTAAAAGGAAAGTAGGAAGTATATATAACATGCAGTTAACACTACTACAGACTGATTTATTTAATAAATAATTAATGGTAAAATGATATTGGAAGAAATAGACAGAGAAAAAGATATTGACACTGATTTCAACAATTCCATGAAGGAGTTTAAGCATTTTAAGTCAGAGACTAAAGAAAACCAAAAATTGACTGAACAAGAGAAAAATTGATTTGCTTGACACTGAAGGAGCTATGGCAGTCAAGAATATGGCCATTTTAGGACATAAATATTTATAATACAAGAAGAATGGTAGAATGAATATGTGATTATCCTCCATTAGAATGTAAAATCCTTAAGAATGGCAACTGCTTCCTATTTTTCTTTGTACCTCCAGCACTTAAAATAGTGTGCTTTATTAATAAATGCTAATTGGTTGATTGAAAGAATAATTATAAGATTTGCCTCAGAGGACATTGAGAAGGAATGAACATAAATGGTGGGGAAACAGTTTCACAAAAGTTTGACCAGATACCAAATAAGCAAAGACATAGAACAGCATTTAAGGAGAAAACTTGAAGCATTAAAACAAAAAGATGAAAGATTCGGAAAACCTGTCATGAATTTTATAACTCTATTAACCATCAAAAGTAGTGGAGATACCCTTGGACTTTTACATTATAGTCCCAAATGTGCTTATTGAAGATAACATTCATGACCCCAGGCTCTTGCCTCAAAGACCCTTCGTTTTGATGTCAATATCCTTCTAGTGATTCTGTATGACTGAGTCATGGAGATTTTTAGTCTCTGAAGAATTGAAACTGAACACAAAGCTTGGAAGCTAACACACTGAAGGACAGAAGCAAAATCCAAAAAGATCCTGACAGGCTAGAGAATTGAGACGAATCTAATAAAATGAAATCTCATGTGAATAAATATAAAGCCTTGTACTGGAATTTGAAAAAATAAACTTCATACATCATAAAATGAGGGGATACACACATAAATAGAAATCATTTTTAAAAAATCATTGGATTTAAGTGGGAAAATGCTATCAACTTCCAGAGAAAGAACCGATGTAGTTGGAATGTACATTAAAGTGTCTTTTTTAAACTTTATTTTTCTTTTTTGGGGGTGGGGAGTTGATTCTTTGCAACACAACAAATATGCAAAAATATTTTTCATGACCAGACTTATATAATCTGTATTAAATGGCTTACCTTCTCAAGAAGGTGTGATGGAAAAGAGGATATCTATAACTCAAAAATATATGTTTAAATGTTAAGAATTGTTTTCCCCATTATTGAGAGGAATGAAATAACAATATTTTTCTTCAGGATCATAACTTCTAGGAAAAAGAGAGATGAGAGTACTTCTGTACTTTGCCCTGGTCAGACTTATTGATGAGCTTGATAATGTCCAGAAGAAGGCAAGCAAAATCCATTGTTACATAAAGATTTGTTGAACAAACAATTTACTCATGTATTTGAAATTCCTTCACATGAAGGAAGAATCTGACATGTTCTGTCTTTCCCCAAATGTAGGAAGCAGGAGTCATGGGTAGAAGCCACAAAGTTTCAAATGTAGGCATGATGTTAGGAGAAACTTCTTAATAATCAGAACTTTCTCAAATTAGAATTGGCTGTCTAGACACGTATGATTACCCTCTGCTTAAAGGTTTTCAAGCATAGGTTAAACACTGATTTTTTTTTCCAGGAAATTACATTGGGGAATCCTTTGTCATATGTATGGTTCTACATGACTGCTCTTACTTCTAAATCATAAGTTTTTCCATTTTATGAATATCACTCCAAATAAAATGAAGATTTGTATAGTGTGTGTAAGCAGAATGCAACCTAATCCAAACAAGAAATTAAAAAAAATAAAGAAGATGCTCTCTATGAAAAGTTTCAGGGGAAGAAAAAAACAATAGACTAGTCATGTGGAATAAAAGCATAACTGAGAGTTAGATGAGGCAAATATGATGAAAAGGAAATGTGCTCTATTAACTATGCTATGGATAACAAGATAATATGAGGACTACCCAATCACATTGAGTAGGGTTACTTTGGTAAATTTCTGGGATGGCAAGCTTGAGTGTGGCATGGTATTAAAAGTCTTGGATGGATTATAATGTATATTTCTAGAGAGAATACCAATAGCAATGAGATCACAGATCCATTTGACCATAAAAGTAAAAGAACCTATCTTCTAAAAGAGTTTTATAGTCATCTGGGTGTTGAGACAACCATCATAATTCTATTCAATTTGTGTATTCCTTTTTTCCTCTACCTTTGGACCTTTACATTAAGTTATTGAAGCTCATGTTTTCTCTTTGTGGTGTAAATCCTAATGTTTAAAACATTGCCCAACTAGGTTAATTTTTTGTCATTGATGAATCTGTTTATTGTTAAGTTGTTGCATAATTAAACTCGTGATGATGTGGTGGTTCCCCTTTTTATGTTCTATACATCAAGGAACAAATACTCTGGAAAAGGTACTAATCAGTGAGGAGTCCTTTTTCCTATTCTTAAGATAAGATGAAATCTTATAAAATAAATAATTCCAAGGAAGAAAAAAAGCCACAGTTCAAACACTGGAGAATCATTATACAACAATGTTATTTAATTAGTTTTCTGGCTTAAATAGCTTGACATCCTTGTTGAATGATATAAATATATTTTATTTCACATATCACTATTCACCTACCATTTATTTTCCTGCTCTCACCGTTGTTTCATGAGCTACAGATCATTTCATTTAATGGTTATACCAAATACTATCCTTCCAGATATTTTGGCTGATTAGTGTTTAAGCTTTCTCCACTGTTCCCTAGTTTATTGATGGAATTGAATGTCCCCTGGTGTTTTCTTCTGCTTTCTAGTTTAGATCATGTCCTAGCATCTTTATTTCCTGCTTGCTTTTGTTTTGATATGTGCTCAGGGACTGGTTTGAGTATTCCTTGGTCTCCAGCATACATTTTGAAAATTCATGCTCTCCAATTTTTGCTACATCTCCAAATATACACATATAGGGTTGACACTATTTTGTAATTTTTTTTACAAATGGCATTTGAAAGGCAAAGGATACTACAAAACAAAGGAGAATACATGACTTGAAGGGTGGGGAAAATTGAAATCACAACCAAGAGGAAACCAGGTATTAAAAACAGGGAAAATAAATAAGGTTATGATTAATAGAGACACTTTATAGATGCAAGTCACATTCACACATTTCTATTCTTTCTTTATTAAAAACAAACAACTGTTTTATTTTTGGAGGGTTATTGTCAGTAATTAAGTTTTAATGCAATGAAAATTTCAAACATTACCATTCTTTCTACAGCACTTCCATCATGGCTGAATTAGATCCTTGAGAATCAATCACCACCTTTGACTACAAAATGGGAGTTTAGTACAAAGAAGTGGGACTGTGATATTTTTCTCTATGCAGTGGCCTAAGCAGTCCATTAGTGGATTTTATTTCAGGTATGTTATTTTAATATCTTTTCCAGGTTCACCAAGGTCAGCTGTGATTTCTTGCTGAGGAAACTCACAGGGCTAAGCCCAATGCTAATTGCTTTGATTATGACTTATATAACCTCTAATTCCCCGTGACCTTATCTAAGTCAGTTTTCAATTTAATGAACAGGGATGGTAAAGTTTAGACTGTCCTTTAGTTGAGGGTTTCCAAGTTGCCCTAATGAGTTAAGATTTTTGCTCATATCCTGTTTCCTCATAACTCAATGAGGCTGAAGATTTGACATCTTTATCTTAAACTTTGCCATTTATTTGCATAATCGTGCTTTGAAAAGTGTTTATATCTCTGGTCTTTTCCAATTTTCAAGTACTCATTTTTTTTTCCTCTACTACTCTCTCTCCTCTAAATAGCTTTGAAAATTCTAAAGGAATTCTGCTTTGCATACTGACATTGGTATATGTCTTTCCCTTGGTTGTATTCTTTCCAAATAGGCTATTCCATTTGTGCTTCATGTAGCTACATTGATTTCTCTGAGAATAATCTACTAAGATAATGATATAAGTCTAATATGGTGGTACACATGAAAGCTTCTTAAATTATACTGTGGCTCTATCTTTAAATAAACCTTTGTAATTCCTTTTTATTAACCCCAAACATAAATATATCTGCAATTTGAATTACTAAACAACTGATAATGAACTTTCTTCCATATTATATGACGTGAAAAATGTCATTCATTTGGATTCAACTTTATATTTGTGGGATAATTTAATGCCTAACCAATTAATCTGAAGTAACCAGAAATAAAGAAAGATTCATCAAGCTCATATTTGAAGCATTGTTTGCTTGTCATCACTTAAATGGATTGAACCTGAAGACAAAATCCTCAGATTCTTCCTAGAATTTTAGCTCTTTTTCCCTGTGTTTAGAAATGGTTGCTGCTAGATGGCAATGTTCTTTGGCTAAGTAGCCAAATCTATCCTTCTACAAATAACCGCAGCTCCAATCTGCATTTCTGCCAACCTGTCACAATGCTTTTAAATGTATGTTTATATCCTTAGAAGATACGATGCTTCATCCAGTAGCTAGACTGGTCCCTGGACTTCAGATTCAATATTAGGCAATCTTTGATCAAAGTTTAGGATGACTTGCCAAACTAGGTGTTCCCTGCTGCATGCTTTGAGAAACCAAGGCCAGGTCTACTTTACAAATACACATTAGAGAAGAACTTTTATATTTCATATGTAAAAGGCTGAGTAGTATAGTGGATTTTAAATATATGATCTTAATTTCAGGATTTCCTAGGTACAAAGACCCCTGGAATAAATACTATTTATGTATATATTTATATTTGGCCAAGCAAGACAATTCCTGAATTGTCTTAGTCTTGGTCTTACTAACTCCAGATACTCTACTATGCCATCTAGCTGCCTCAACATAAAAGCAGTGAGAGCAGTACCCTGCAAGAAAAGCAAAGGAAGATGGATTTTATTGATGGAATTCACTCCAACCAAGAAGCATAAATAACTTCTACAACTGCAGATTTGGTCTAGCATTAGAAAGCTTCTATTCAAATCTATTTTCTCTGGTTTTGACTATTCTCTAGAACTTTTTCAAATACTATGCTATTATAAAGAACAGAATAAGGGTTTCTTGCTAACATTTCTGCAATTATGGCCTTTGATAATGGAACACTTTACTGAAAGATCTCAAGAGGCTAGAAAATGTCAGGTAGATGTGTGGTAATAGGTCATATACATATGCCAAAGGAATATCCTTACTTTTGAAGATATTTATCACCAGAAGGCTGCTGATCACCAGGTGATGAACTGGAGGATGAAGGACATGGATTCTGTACTAGATTTGTTGCAGACTGGAGCCCCGGGTAGTATAAGTTCAACACTAGAATAAAATTAGACCTTCATAAATTTCCATTCAACAATTAACAAAAAAACTATTATTTAGACATCCAGGAGATGAATATTTGAGGCTAGGAATTGAGGCAACCTCATTTTCATTCAGATAATTGAAGCTTTCTTGACTAGATTTATCATCATTACCCACCAGTCAAATATCAGAAAGTATAACTGTGGTTCTAATTTTCTGTTTGTTTGGTTTTTTTTTAATTCAGGAAATAAGGATTTGATTTCAAAAACTGAGTGTTTAGTTCACAAATACAAGTAAATGTTAAATATAGTTTCAATTCCTTATGGGGCAAAACTAGCCAAAATCCTTGAGGGGGGTTGTAGGATATTTTATTTACCATGGCATGGTATCTCAATATATTTCCTAGCTAAGCAATAAATTATTAGGAGTTTGCTGGTGATGGGTATATACACTGATTATTAGAAAAACTATCATTATTTGTTTTGAAAAATTAAAAGAGAAAAATCAGAGTTCCTTTTTTCTAAGGAAGCCAGCTCTGATGTAACCAATAGAAACCAGTTTCTTTTAAGTATCTATATTTTGCTTTCTGTCCAAAATAATAACTATTCTTGGATAAATTTTGTTATAATGGATGTCTCCAGTTTGGCAGTGAAAGGTTATATACAATATCTCTTAAAGTGTAACCTAATTTCAAATAATAGCACAAGAAGGTATTGCCCTCTGTTTTAATTTTTTCCCCTAGGGAAAGAGAAATAAATGTCAGGCTTCAGTTTTAATTAAGCAATTAACTAAAATGTTATGTTGAAGGAACAAAAAAAGTTCATTTGTGTAATTTAATTTTAATTGAAAGAAATGTTGGAAAGATTTGCTGCTGTTCTGTGAGTTGTGTTCAAGGGACAATGCATGAATTTTGACATCTCAGATAGTGTAACAGTGAATTTAATTCTATTTAATTAACAACCTTTCATCTCTCCACAAAATCATATTTAAAAAAATTGTAATAAACTTTTATTTGTAATGGCTGAAAGTGATGTGAAAATCTGTCCTATCAAGAGAAAGGAAAAAGTGCATTGGGTTTCAAGGCACAAGACCTTGTTTGAAATATTATCTTCACTGTTTCATAGCTGTGGAGCCATGAACAGTAGTCAACATTTTGAAAAGACAGTTGCTTCATCTGTGAAATTGAAGAATAATCACAAAATTTCAAAAGTTGAAAGTTGAAAAAAATCTAAGCTGCCATATAGCCTATCCAAACAAAATTTCAATAGACAATGGTGAATTAATATTTGTTAAATATCTACCACGTGTCAGACACTTAGGATACAGAAAAGGCAAAAGACAGTTACTGACCTCAAAGAGTTCACAACAACAAGCAAACAAGCAACTAGAATTAAAAAACATTGGGAAAGGCTTTCTATAAAAGGTAGGATTTTTTAGGTGGAACTTGAAATAAGACGTTAAAATCAAAAAGTAGATATGAGGAGGAATAATATTCCAGGCACAGGGAACAACAAGGGAAATAAATTCACATAGAGAAAGCATGCAAGTCCTCATTTGGCCTCTGCTTTAGGATTTCCAGTGCTGCCTTCTTCTTCCATTCTAATTTTGAACAACTTTATTTGTAAGGAAGTCAGTCAATCAATTTGTTTTTCTTTTTGTTTTGTTTTGTTTTTGTCAAGACTAAATTTGTTTCTTTTAAGTTTCCACCTATTACTCTCAGTTCCTGTGTTCTAGGGCCCAATATAACAACTCTAATCCATCTTCTATATAACATTCACTCATATATCTGATGGCAGTGATCATTTCCCCCATAAATATTGCTCTATCCATGAAAAATATAGCTCATTCTTTTTATCAGTCTTCCTATAAAATGAACTCAAAACCCTTCAACATCTTGCTTTCCCTCCTCTAGAAGTTCCCCAGCTTTTCAATGACTTTCCTAAACTGAACCACCCAGAAATAGAAACACAATGCATTACTCTAGATGAGTTCTGACTAGGAAAGAGTCAAGTGGGATGTCAGTTCCTCATCCCTAGAATCCATGACTTTATTAATGAAATCCAAATTTGTACTAACTCTCTTGGCTGCCATATTTCACTGCTGTCTCCTATATTTTATTCAGCCCATTAAATCCCTGAATCTATTATTTTTTAATGTGTCTTCCATAATTCATAATTTTGAGACTTGTAAGGATCAAATAAGATAATAATTTAAAAGCATTTAGCAGAGTGCCTAACACATAGTAAACACTATGTAAATGTTTGCTACTACTATTATTAGTCCCCATTTGGGTGCTACACAGTTCAAGTATCACTAAAGCTATTGTTGTGACAATTAAATGCCCTTTTACATATGAGTTTGATTTTAAAACTATACTTCACAGACTTGAAGTACTTATAAAGCTCTTTGCAAATCTTGAAGTTTATATGAATTTTTTTTTAATTTTTAAGGGGTATCTGACTCTTCCTGATCCCATTTAAGAATTTCTTGACAGAGATAAAGGATTTGTTTGACATTTCATTCTCCAGCTCATTTTATAGATGAGAATACTGAGGCAAGCAAGATTAAGTGACTTACCTAGAATCACACAGCTAGTAAGTGCCTGAGGCAAGATTTGAACTCAGGAAGATGAGTCTTCTTAAGTAGGGAAGAGGGGAAAAAGAAGGGAGAGAACTTGGAACTCAATTTTTTTAATGTTAAAATTATTATAATTGAATGAAAATTTAATTTAAAAAACATTCTGTTGTTTCCACAGTCATCATGTCCATGAATTTGGAATCATTGTCAATCTTCTTTTTCACTCAATCATACCCTTCAATTACTTCAATGAGTTGCCAAATTTTGTTGACTATTTCTCAATAATCTCTCTTATCCATCTCTTCTCTCTACTCATAAGAACACATTATATAAAACCATCACCTCTAGCCTAATTGATATTATCTATTGACTGATTCAAAAAGAATTCAAATTTCTTGATGACACTGGTTGATTTGCTATTGTTTTTTTCCTCTATGCTATTTAGCGTATCCCTAGGCAGAACTCAGGAAATATTTGAATGAATTATCTCCCTGATTTCTGTCTCTCCTCTCTCTAAGCTGTCTTTAACACAAAAGACAGACTTACTTAATCATGCACTCATCTACTACAAAGTTTTAGTTCCTTATTATTGTTTAGGATAAAATAGGAATTTATTTGTCTAGTATTTAAATCCTGAACAATCATATTGCCACTAATGTTTTGGAGATTATTTTTCATTATGTTCTTTGTTTGGCCTCCTTTTCATGCCAAATGGAATAATAGTAGCCCTTCCTTCTTCTATCCCTATATCTTCCCCCAAGACATTCCCTAATACTTGGAATGAGCATTTTTCTAATCTCTGTATCTTTGAATCCACAGCTTCAAAATTCAGGCAATGCAAAAATGTTTTATAGGAGACAATGTTTCCCACATACACTTCAACAAAGATCTTAAAAGGTCATCAGATCAAATAATGTTCAATAAATCCAAAGAAAAAATAATAGGAAGTGTCTTCACTCAGCCCAAGATTACACAAAGACAGCCAGAAATCTTTAGGAATTGCAACAAGAATCCCACTAGAGAACCCAGCATGAGCTCAGATAAATACATCAAAATTCTGCCAGAAAGGCTTCAATGATATTTGAATCCTACAGTACCAAAACGAAGACTAATAATAGTACCAGCAAACATGTATATAGTGCTTACTATGTGGTAGGCACTGTGCTAAATGCTTTTAAATTATTTGTTTATTTGATCCTTACAAGTCTCAAATGCATATGCTTTTACTATCCATTTTGACTTGCCCAGGGACACCCAAACCAGACATATCAGAAATTGAATTTATACTTGGGTATTTCTGATGTGTAGCTCATGTGGAGTCACCTCAAGTGACTCCAAAGCAGCTGTAATGCCCTGAAAGACCACGTTACTTTTAGGAGAACATGCCGGGAGAGAAAATTGAATTAATATGAAAAAAGAATGCTCTGAGATGACAGAGTTGGAGGATATAGTATTTTAACTCAAGACAATATGACTTGGGGGAGTAACACTGGAAAAGCAACAGAAATACCAGGGAATATAGAATCCAGTAGCAGGAAGCCAGGAACTTGAAACTAGAATGAAATAGGTTCTGATCATTCCAACCAAGTGTGTGGAAAGGGGAAAGAGTCTGACCTTTATACAAAATCCTAAACTAGAAAAACAATTCCAGTGAGGGCAACCAGGAAATAGAAGCCACAGCATAAGATAAAGAAACAGAATGGCCCAAGTGATGTTCAGAAGCTAGCTAACTAAGTAGCTATCTAATTAAAGATGAAGACAGAGACAGATAGATAGACAGATGGAGAGAGACAGAGAGACAGACAGGGAGAGACAGAGAGGGAAAGAGACAGAGACCGATACAGAGAGACAAAGAGAGGATTTGGCTATAAAGACTAAAACCTGGATCAAACAAAGGAAGAGAAAAAATGAAGTAAGAGGTCTGGAAAAAAAAATGGGAGGAAAAGGAGTTTCATTTAGAGTTATTTAAATATCCCCAATTGATAAATGGTCCAAAGATATGAATAGGAAATTCATAGATGAAGAAATTAAAACTTTATTCATATGAATAAAAACTCCACATCACTATTAATAAGAGAACTGTAACTTAAAACAACTCTGAGGTATCATTTCATACTTATCAGACTGTCTAATATGACAAAAAAGGAAAATAATAAATTTTGGAGGACATCTAGGAAAATTGGGATACCAATACACTGTTGGTAGATTGGTGAACTGATCTAATCATTCTGGAGTGCAATTTAGAACCATGCCCAACAGGTCTGGTTTATAATGTTGACCCAATGATACCAATACTAGACCTGTATCCCAAAGAGATGAAAGATTGGGGAAAAGGACTAAGTTCTATAAAACTATTTGAAACAGTTCTTTTTGTGTGTGTGGAAGCTGTGAAATTAGAATCTGTTACCCTAAAATAATGATCCCCTGCAAGAACTAAGATTCCCAGAACCTCAATCATTTCTTGTTGTTCCATGCTGATGTAGACAGTATATTAATTGGGTGAAGTTCTGTGTCTAGCTCTTTTCCTTCATGTTGGCAGCTTTGGGGGTGGGGCATTTTGAACAGGTAGAAAACTTAGTCATGTGGTTCTATTTGTCAGATAATAAACTTTAAAAAATGCTTTAAGTATTGAACTTTAATTTAACTCTTACAATTATGGTGACCAGAAGTGGGGTTGAGAACCCTTAATTTTTCTCTGAGTAGATTAGTTTGAAAAGAAACCATGTTTCTCCTGCCACAGCTTTTTTCCTGCCTCCCAACCCTAGGAACTGTCACCTGCTACTGCAGAGCCAGCCTCCTACTGCTAACTCCCTAGGTGGTCCTTGCAGAACCTGTTTATGCTCCTCCTGCTCCTGCTGCTCCTGTTGTAACTGCTGCTGCTGCTGCTGTTGCTGTTGCTAGTGCTGATTGTAGATGCTCTCCAGAGACTTGGAAAGTATAAAATCCCTCTTTTCCTAACATTGCCAACAACTGAGTGCTTGCTTGCTGCTTCTCTTGGAAGCTAGGGTGTGTTTCCCTTAGGCAATCTCACTTAACTCTCTGTCCACAGGACAAGGGAAACAAGCTGCTCCCTGGTGTTTTAGCCCTAGGGGAAAGGGGAAGGAAGTTTATGCTTCCAAAAAAGAAGTAGAATTGCAAACATGGCCCATTTTATGAAAAAGCAGAGAATTGCTGATTTCAAATAGCTTTCAGTTTTAGGATGTTTTTTTTCTTCCTACCATTCCTGGGTGCACTGATTCTTTCTCTTATCTTGCCTGAGATTCAGGGTAGAAATTCATCTCCCTACACCACCTTGCCATTCTGGTCTGCCCAGTCTCTACAATACATTCAATATTGGATTCCTCCATACTATGTTCCACTTGGAATTCTCCCTCAATATGGGAGATCCCAGAGGTGTGACAAAAAGAACCTAAATGGGTTATGATGCTCAGGAGGGGAAGGAACTTTAAAGAGTCAGCAGGTGAAATTTTTAAGCCTTTTAGACTCTATTACATTTATGGAAATCTCTTCTTCAGAATTGGAAAAAAAGGACTCAGATTCAGTGCCTGTATCATGTCACATATGCTTTATTTGCTGATTAAGATTTTATTTTGTTTGTTAAGTTCTGTTACACTGTGTCACTTTATGTTACTTTGTTTTGACAATTACGTATATATGCTATTAAATACTCTTTATTTGTACCTCCCCATATGACTAGACTGGAGAAAATACCATTGTAAAAATCCAGGAAAATTTAATGATCTAAAAAAAATAAATTGATTAAAGGGCTTTCTGGAATAAAGTGCCTATCATATTCCACACTTCTCCATTTATATAAATGTAGTGAATGAGAAATTTAAATGTCTCATCCAGAGGGTAAAAAGTTTTTCTAAGGGCATGGTACCTCTAAACATTACCCACCTCTGCATTTATAAAAATCTGAAGTGATTTTCACTATTATAGTCCTCACTTCTAAAATACAATGTATGGGACATATAAAAGACATGCCTTTAGAGCTCTTACAGTCTCATGCCAAAGGAGGGAGCAAACCCAAGGGGTTTGATTACCCCCATGATGGGTTATATTCTTATATGAGATGTGGGAAAGTTAAGAGGCATGGTGGCAAACATTGGTTTTGCTTTCTCTCTCTTCTATTTTCCTCTTATTTCTAATGATTGTAGTTTCCTTTTAGAAGGTACAATATTGTATGCACCTGTAGTTAGAAGATTTTTAGAGGTACAAAGTGATAATTTCAAATGATCAGCTGGAAAGACTAGTGTCCCAAATGATCATGGCGGGGGTGGGGGGGTGAACATGGGATTAACTCTCCCCTGCCCATTTTTAGATTTAATCACCAGAAGCATTCCACACAACACTTTACACTTGAGGGATGAGGTCTATAACCCACATGTGCTAAAAGTTTGTGACAAATCAGAAATGACTGACTTCCCCCAGGGCAATCTGAAGAAAATTTATAGGAAGGCACAGGAAGTGATGCAAAGAAGCATCTTTAAAAGAAGCTGTAACTTTCTGTGAATTGGGTTTCTTCCTTCTTGGACCTGAGATCCCGGACTTGGTGAAACTGTTCTTAAATTTCTCCCTTTGAACTACCATGTGGGTGAGTGAAAAAGACTGAATCCTTTCCCTGGCTTATTCTGGAGTTACTAGCCTCTGGAGAGGCCTCTCATCTTGGAGGAGGTCTCATGGCTAAAAACTTCATTTAATTTACCTCTGGGCCTCCTTTGCTGGGGCCTCTGAAGTCCTGCCTAGTTTGGACCAGGCCAGAGTAAATATCTATTTTTTCTGATTTTCTTACTTTCCCTCTTTTTCCTTTTGTAAAATAAACTACCATTAAAAAGTTATTTGGAATTGAGTAATAATTCCTGGCAATGACACTCTTTTAAAAAAAAATTATTTAGTCAATTAAGAACATTATTCCTTGGTTACAAGAATCATATGCTATCCCTCCCTCCCCTTATTTCACCCTTCCTGTAGCCCACACCCAATTCCACTGGGTATTACATGTGTCCTTGATCAGAACCTATTTCCATATTATTGATGTTTGCACTGAGATGTTCATTTAGATTCTACATCCCCAATCATATCCCCCTACACCCATGTGATCAAGCAGTTGTTTTTCTTCTGTGTTCCTATTCCCACCATTTTTCCTCTGAATGTGGATAGTGTTCTTTCTTGTAGATCCCTCCTGGCTATTCAGGATCACTTCATTGCCACTAATGGAGAAGTCTGTTACAATCGATTGTACCACAGTGTATCAGTCTCTGTATACAATGTCTCCTGGTTCTGCTCCTTTCACTGTGCATCAATTCCTGGAGGTCATTCCAGTTTACATGGACTTCATCCAGTTTATTATTTCTTTGAGCACAATAGTATTCCATCACCAGCATATGTCACAATTTGTTTAGCCATTCCCCAATTGAAGGGCATCCCCTCATTTTCCAATTTTTCTGGCAACCACACTCTTATAAATTTAGTCCAACCCTTTTATTTTTACCCCTTACATTCTGATCCTTACAAAGCAAATAATTGGAAACTGAAAGGAGGACCATTAATTGTGAATGGATGAAAAAAGCTGTGTTCTATGATTGTATTGGAATACTACTGTCTTAAGAAATGACCAACAGGACAATCACATACACACACACACATACACACCACATGGAAAAACATATGAAGTGATGTAAATTGAGGTGAGAGTTGTACACATTAACTGCAATAATATACGATGATCAGTTTTGAACATCTTAACTATAATTAGCAGTGCAAGGACCTAAGACAGCCTTGGATTCAATCCAGTGGACTCATTATTAAAAAAGGCTATTCAGGTCAAGATGGCTGCTTAGCAAGCTGCAAAAGTTCAGACCTCGTGGAAGACCCTTCCTAAATGATTACAGACTGACTGCTCCTAGGGCACCAAAATTCAAGCTGAGCAACAGAACAGAGGTGGGGAACCCTCCTTCCGGACTCAAATCAAAAGGTATGCCCCCCAAAAGCTGGATCCCGAGAATACTCGAGTCTAAGGGGAAGGCAGAGGGAAGATCCCAGGACCCCTCCACAACCCAGAGGGCTGACCTCCCAGCAGCAGCAGGAACCTCTGAGCAGGCAAAGGTGCTGGTTTGGAGGGTCAACCTTGTGAGCAGCAGGGAGCCGGGCACCGAGCATCCAGCGTGGACAGCGGGGAGGAAGCCAGGGAGAGACCAGGGCTGTGACTGGGTCCCTCCACCAGGCTCCAGTTTCATCATTGCCTCGGGGCACATCCAGACCAATACAGTTGAACCTAACCCCATCAGGACTCCTCAGAGCTCAGGGAGGCAGGCAAAGGCACTGGGGAACCTTGCGGACAGCAGAGAAGCAGCTGGAGAGAACTGGAGAGAGCCTGGGCGGCCCAGCCTTCCAGGAGTCTTCCACCTCAGAGCACATACAGTCCAACCCAGTTGAATTTAATCCAATCAAAAGCCTCCAGAGGACAGGGAAGCTAACATTCCTCCCCTAGAGACTGTACCAAGAGATCTGACAAAGCTCCAAGAGGGGAGACTGACAGACCCAAAACCAAAACCAAAAATAAAAAATGAGAGGAGCAAGAGCACAGACAAATACAGGGAGCAAAGAAGGGGTAACCCCGAGCAAACAACAGAAAAAGAAGAAAGAAATTACAATAGACAGCTTTTGCACAGGTAATGAGCAATGAGTGAACAAAACAGTGGGGGAGGGATCAGCAAAGGAAAAATCAGAAATCCCAGCGAATTGGATACAAGCTTTGGAAGAATTCAAAATGCAATTCAAAACACAATTAAGAGAGGCTGAAGACAATTGGGAAAAGAACTTAAAAACTAAGATGTCATCTGGAAACAGAGGCACTTGAAATAAAACAAGAAAATGGTGTTTTGAAAGCCAATATCAACCAGCTGCAAAATGAGGCAAAGGAGATGAAAGACGAGTTAAAGAGGTTGAAAGATGACCTCCAAAGAAAATCAGACCAAAAGGAAAAGGACGACCCAAAAACTAAAGATGAAATCCAGTCTTTAAGAACCAGAATACAACAACTAGAATCAAGTGACCTCACAAGGCAGCAGGACACTATAAAATAAAACCAAAAGAATGAAAAAATTGAGGAAAATATGAAGTATCTCATTAATAAAACAGAGGACTTAGAAAATCGTTCAAGGAGAGATAATTAAAGAATCATTGGCCTACCAGAAGACCATGACAAAAGAAAAAGCCTGGACATTATTTTACAGGAAATTATTAAAGAAAACTGCCCCGATATCCTAGAACAAGATAGAATCCATAGATCACCTCCTGTACTTAATCCCCAACTAACAACACCCAGGAAGGTTATAGCCAAATTCAAGAACTATCAGACCAAAGAAAAGTTATTACAAGCTGCCAAGAAGAAGTCATTCAGATACCAAGGAACCACAGTGAGGATAACTCAGGATCTGGCTGCATCCACAGTGAAAAAAAGAAAGGCATGGAATATGAAATTCTGGAAAGCAAGGGAACTAAGTCTACAACCAAGAATCAACTACCCAGAAAAATTGACTATATTCTTACAGGGGAAAGTATGGTCATTCAACAAAATAGAAGAATTCCAAGAATTCATAAAGAAAAGACCAGACCTGAACAGAAATTTTGATGTACAAGCACAGAACTCAAGAGAATCATCAAAAGGTAATTTAAAAAGAGGGGAAACAAGAAAAACAAAGCAAAAGAAATTTTAAGAGACTCAATAAGTTAAAATGATATGTATCCCTATAAGAAAAGAGGCCATTGGTAACTCTTAAAAACTGTTGTTATTACCTGGGCAGCAAAAAGAAGTACACTTAGAGGGAACAGTGACAAACTGTATAGGATGCAAGGACATAAATAGGTATATAGATATACGCATGCAAAAATACATACACATGAGTGTGTATATATATATATATACATATATATATAACTAGAGCTTAAAAATAGCTTAATATTAAAAGAAATGGGAAAAGAAACAAATGGGGGTAAATTTACACATCATACAGAAGCTCATGGTGGGAGGGGGGAGAACATCAATATACTGGAAGGGTAAAGAGGTCGGAGACAGGAAATTCTCATCTTTTATGTGCTTTGAAATTGACTCAAAAAGGGAAAAATAATCCAATCCATTGGGGTCAGAGAATAGATTTGCACCCAATAGGGGAGTAGAAGGGCAACAAATGGTTTGGTGGGGACAGAATCAGTACAAGAGAGAGAGGGGGCGGGGTGTTAATTTTAGAAAGACTACAGGGAAAATAAGGGGGGGAATAAGAAGGGAGGGAGTAGAAAGGGAAGTAAAATAAGGGTAGGAACAAGGGGGACTGTTTAAAAGCAAACATTGGTGTAGAAGGAAATAGTGAAAGAAGAAAAGGTAGGAAATATACAGCTAGTAATCATAACTCTGAATGTGAATGGAATGAACTAACCCATAAAATGCAAGCAAATAGCAGAGTGGATTAGAATCCAAAACCCTACCATATGCTGTCTACAAGAAACACACATGAAGAAGGTAGATACACTATGGTGAAAGTAAGAGGGTGGAACCAAATCTATTGGGCATCAACTGACAAAAAGAAGGCAGGAGTCACAATCATGATATCCGACAAAGCCAAAGTAAAAATAAATCCAGTTAAAAGAGATAGGGAAGGTAATTACATCCTGATAAAAGGCAATATAGACAGTGAAGAAATATCTGTACTTAACATGTATGCACCAAATGGCATAGCATCCAAATTTCTAAAGGAGAAACTAGAGGAACTCAAGGACGAAATAGATAGAAAAACTATACTAGTGGGAGACCTGAACCTTCCTCTATCTGAACTAGATAAATCAAACCAAAAAATAAATAAAAAGAGGTAAGAGAAGTGAATGAAATTTTAGAAAAATTAGAGTTAGTAGACATGTGGGGAAAAATAAATAGGGACAAAAAGGAATATACCTTCTTTTCTGCAGCACATGGTACATTCACAAAAATTGACCATGTATTAGGGCATAAAAACATTGCAAACAAGTGCAAAAGAGCAGAAATAATAAATGCAACTTTCTCAGATCACAATGCAATGAAAATAATAATTAGTAAGGGAACATGGAGAGGTAAATTGAAAATTAATCAGAAATTAAACAATATGATTCTCCAAAACCAGTTAGTTAAAGAACAAATCATAGAAACAATAACTTCATTGAAGAAAATGACGATCATGCGACATCCTTTCAAAACCTATGGGATGCAGCCAAAGCAGTACTCAGGGGGAAATTTATATGCTTGAGTTCATATATTAACAAATTAAGAAGGGCAGAGGTCAATGAATTGGGCATGCAAATTAAAAAATTAGAAAGTGAACAAATTAAAAATCCTCAGATGAAGACTAAATTAGAGATCCTAAAACTCAAAGGAGAAATTAATAAAATTGAAAGTCAAAGAACTATTAATTTAATAAATAAGACTAGAAGCTGGTACTTTGAAAAAAACAAATAAAATAGACAAAGTACTAGTCAATCTAATTAAAAAAAGAAAAGAAATAAACCAAACTGACAGTATCCAAAATGAAAAAGGAGACCTCACCTCTAATGAAGAGGAAATTAAGGCAATCATTAAAAACTACTATGTCCAATTATATGGCAACAAATATGGCAATCTAGGTGATATGGATGAATACTTACAAAAATATAAATTGCCTAGACTAAAAGAGGAAGAAATAAATTACCTTAACAACCCCATATCAGAAAAAGAAGTTGAACAATCTATCAAAGAACTCCCTGAGAAAAAATCCCCAGGTCCAGATGGATTCACAAATGAATTCTATCAAACATTCAAAGAACAACTAATCCCAATATTAAACAAACTATTTGACAGAATAAGCCAAGAAGGAGTTCTACCAAATTCATTTTACAACACAAACATGGTACTGATTCCAAAGCCAAACAGAGAAAGAAACTATAGACCAATCTCCCTAATGAATATAGATGCAAAAATCTTAAATAGGATACTAACAAAAAGACTCCAGCAAGTCATCACAAGGGTCATCCACTATGACCAGGCAGGATTCATACGAGGAATGCAAGGATGGTTCAATACTAGGAAAACCATCCACATAATTGACCATATAAACAAGCAAACTGACAAAAATCACATTATCTCAATAGATGCAGAAAAAGCCTTTGATAAAATACAACACCCATTCCTATTGAAAACACTAGAAAGTATAGGAATAGAAGGGCCTTTCCTAAAAATAATAAACAGTATATATCTAAAACCATTAGCAAACATCATTTGCAATGGCGATAAACTAGAAGCCTTTCCAATAAGTACAGGAGTAAAATAAGGATGCCCATTATCACCTCTATTATTTAACATTGTACTAGAAACACTAGTAGTAGCAATTAGAGAGGAAAAAGAAATTGAAGGTATTAAAATTGGCAATGAGGAGACCAAGCAATCACTCTTTGCAGATGATATGATGGTTTACTTAAGGAATCCTAGAGAATCAACTAAAAAGTTACTCGAAATAATCAACAACTTTAACAAAGTTGCAGGATACAAAATCAACCCACATAAGTCATCAGCATTTCTATATATTTCCAACACAGCTCAGCAGCAAGAACTAGAAAGAGAAATCCCATTCGAAATCACCTTAGACAAAATAAAATACTTAGGAATCTATCTCCCCAAACAAACACAGGAACTATATGAACACAACTACAAAACACTCTCCACACAGTTAAAACTAGATCTAAACAATTGGAAAAACATTGATTGCTCATGGGTAGGATGATCTAACATAATAAAAATGACAATCCTACCCAAATTAATTTACTTATTTAGTGTCATACCCATTGAACTACCAAAAAACTTCTTTACTGAATTAGAAAAAAAAACATAAATAAATTCATTTGGAAGAACAAAAGATCAAGGATATCCAGGGAAATCATGAAAAAAAAAATGCAAAGGAAGGGGGACTTGCAGTCCCAGATCTCAAACTATACTATAAAGCAGTGGTTATCAAAACAATTTGGTACTGGCTAAGAGACAGAAAGGAGGATCAGTGGAATAGACTTGGCATAAATGATCTCAGCAAGACAGTTTATGACAAACCCAAAGACCCCAGCTTTTGGGACAAAAAATCCATTATTTGATAAAAACTGCTGGAAAAATTGGAAGAAAGTGTGGGAGAGATTAGGTTTGGATCAACACCTCACACCCTACACCAAGATAAATTCAGAATGGGTGAATGACTTGAACATAGAGAAGGAAACTATAAGAAATTTAGGCGAACACAGAATAGTATACTTGTCTGACCTTTGGGAAGGGAAAGACTTCAAAACCAAGCAAAACTTATAAAGAGTCACAAAATGTAAAATCAATAATTTTGACTACATCAAATTAGAAAGTTTTTGTACAAACAAAACCAATGTAACTAAAATCAGAAGGGAAGCAACAAATTGGGAAACAATCTTCATAAAAACCTCTGAAAAAGGTTTAATTACTCAAATTTACAAAGAGCTAAATCAATTGTACAAAAAATCAAGCCATTCTCTAATTGATAAATGGGCAAGGGACATGAACAGGCAGTTCTCAGCCAAAGAAATCAAAACTATTAATAAGCACATGAAAAAGTGCTCTACATCTCTTATAATCAGAGAGATGCAAATCAAAACCACTCTGAGGTATCATCTCACACCTAGCAGATTGGCTAACATGACAGCTATGGAAAGTAATGAATGCTGGAGGGGATGTGGCAAAGTGGGGACATTAATTCATTGCTGGTGGAGTTGTGAATTGATCCAGCCATTCTGGAGGGCAATTTGGAACTATGCCCAAAGGGCAATAAAAGACTGTCTGCCCTTTGATCCAGCCATAGCACTGCTGGGTTTGTACCCCAAAGAGATAATAAGGAAAAAGACTTGTACAAGAATATTCATAGCTGTACTCTTTGTGGTGGCAAAAAAGATTGGAAAATGAGGGGATGCCCTTCAATTGGGGAATGGCTGAACAAATTGTGGTATATGTTGGTGATGGAATACTATTGTACTCAGAGGAATAATAAAGTGGAATTATTCCATGGAGACTGGAACAACCTCCAGGAAGTGATGCAGAGCAAAAGGAGCAGAACCAGGAAAACATTGTACACAGAGACTGACACACTGTGGTACAATTGAAGGTAATGGACTTCTCCATTGGTTTCAATGCAGTGTCCCTGAACAATCTGCAGGGATCTAAAAAACGCTATCCACAAGCAGAAGATAAACTGTGGGAGTAAAAACACCGAAGAAAAGCAACTGCTTTACTGCAGGAGTGAAGGGGATATGACTGAGGAGAGACTCCAAATGAACACTCTAATGCAGATATCAACAACATGGAAATGGGTTCGAATCAAGAACACTTGTGATATGCAGTGAAATTGCACGTTGGTTATGGGAGAGGTGGGGGGGGGGAGGAGGGAAGAAAAGAAAATGATCTTTGTTTCCAATGAATAATGTTTGGAAATGACCAAATAAAACAATGTTTAAAAAATGTTTAAAGTCACATTGACATGTAATCTGGAAAAAATATTAAAATAAAAATCTTTATAAATAAAAAAAGGCTATTCATCTACATAGAAGTAAATGATGGTGTCTGGATGAAGATTTGAAATATCCATATTTAACATCATTTCTTTCTTGAGTTTTTTCCTAATATATGTGATGCATATTTTCTTTCATATCATAATTAAATGGGAATAGGGATTATCTTATAGAACATGTATACCATACATATTGCCTACCATCTCTAAAAAGGGGTAAGGGGGAGGAGGAAGACAAGATGGATGAAAAAATATCAGAAAGTGATCATTGAAAATTATGTCAATATGTAACCTTGAAAATAAAATAATAAAATTTTAAGCTGTTTAAATACCTTAAATTTCAGATATCAAAAATTCTAATTGTTTTTATTTAAAAATAGAATAGAAAGAAGGAAATCTGACTGATGTAGATAACTATCCAAAAATTTAAGTGGAAGAAAAAAGAACTAAATGGCATCATGAACCCATGAGAAATAGTTGGATTTATAAAAAGAATAGAATAAAATGAAAGGTATTCATTATTAATAACAACTGTCCTAAGAAAGAGGCCAAGGAGAGGTCATTTAGTATTCATAAGAATCTCTGAAAACTTTATACAAATAAAAATTTTGAATTTTACATTTTAGGAAATCTGAAATGAAAAATTTTCATTTTTTTAAAATCAGAAAGCAAGTTGAAAAACACAAAAAAAAATTATCATGTACCTCTGTAAACCTTAAAATTTCTTAGACTTATAAATGTTGGAAATTTCACCATTGGGAAATTTCATACTTGGAAAATTTCTTACTGATAGTCTATTGGAATGTGAACCCCATTGGCATGGGAGGTTCCTTCTCCTCCCTTCTTAAGATTACTTTAGGACAGAAACCTTTTGCTGAACAATGGAAAGGGCTGCAGCATAGATCAAAATTTAATTATTCCAATCTCCACTACTCAGGGTAACAGGATTTAGGAAGGGCTGTAGCAAAGGATCAAGATTTAATTATTTGAGAATATTACCTTCAACAGACATGTGCAAAGCCACAGACCTCTAGGAGGACCTGGGTTAAGGTAGAGCCACCATTGGCACAGGGAAGACATGGACAGTGATTGGTAGATGTGAGAACTGAGGGGAGGGAACTTGGATGGTTTCCTTAAAGATAGCAGGGTCTGAGGACTGGTTTTGGTTGGAGAGGTTTTTGCTCTGAGAGGTTGTGCTCTGAGAAGCTTGCTCTGAAGGAAGCTGGAGGTGGAGGCCCCTGAGACTGTTTCTCCATTTTGGTCACGTGAGTGATAGGGACTGATCTCTTTTCTTTGCCTCAGCTATCTAAGGGCTTGGGCCTTTTGGCCCAGTCTAAACAGAAGGGGTATTTAAGCCCTATTCCCTTCTCTCCCCTTTCTCTCTCCCTCTTTCTCTCTATCTCTAATACCTTTCTTCCTCCTGTTTGTAATTAAATTCCATAAAAGGTTGACTGCTGACTTGAGTTTTCATTTAGGAATTACATAGCTGAATTCCTTGGCGACCTTAAATTAATATATATCAGTCTTTTCAAGTGATTTCCTTGTCACACCTCCTAGAAGAAAAGAAACCTTAAATTGAAAGAGCTCTGAAATATCACAGCCAAAATACAAAATCTCCAGGTTAATGGCTAATAATTAAAAATATGAGTTGATTCTTTTATTAGGCTGACTAGTTCACCAAAGCAATTTATTTTTTTTTAATTTATCAGGACCCTGTTTACTATATAAATCAAGCAAGAGACTGCTTGAATTACTGTATAACAGGTGAGCTTTGTAGTTAGTTTTACTCTGAAACCTACCCAATGAGTAACCATAAATCACTTCATATATTGGCATAATCAGCAAATTTTAGAGACATTAAATTGCAAGTCAGATAACAATCTACATTCGTGAACCAAGTTTCTATACTTGAAAGTTCTCCATTTTGAAGAAATTATAAGATTATTTTCCTTGCCTCCCAAATATTGCAAGACACATTTTTAGGTATTAGTTAAAAATAAAACCATTCTCACCCCTAGGGGGCTTACAATTTACTAAATTGCTAGATATAAATCTATATATCTATCTACTTATAGTAGTGGCAGAAGCAGGATGGCCCAGGGGGGAAGGTGGAGGGTTTGGGGTCAGAAAAGCTTTCCTTTATTTACCAAGGAACATCTCAATAGGGCTTTCCAGAAAGATAGAGTCTATGATGCAGAAGTGAGATGATTAAGTCTAATCCCTTCATTTTACAAAGCAAACCAAAGCCCCATATAAAAATGATCTATTTGCCCAAATTGACTGGAATCTAGACACCTAGTTTCCCCCATCGAATTTTCTATGCAAAGGACTGATGCCTAGTAAAGGTTTCATTCTCATACATAAAGGTTAAAACTAAAGGGTTTTAAGAAAACAATCAGAAATCAGTTTTAAGCCAATAGAAAAATATTCCTAAAGATTTTTTTTATCTGAAATTCATGTCAAAGAATTCCCAAGGTGGTCAAGATTTCAAAGAGAATTTAAGTTGTCTTATTGACACTGGTGGTATATTCCTAACACTAAAGGGAACTATTTCTGCTATAAAATAAAAAAGGCAGTCACCAAAGCAATACTAGCAATTAAGGGAACTATACTGTGCCTGAAACATTGATGCAAGATAAATGCTTATAAGCTTGTTTGATTTTTGTTAGGAATACCAGCAAAGTGGTTTCTGATCTTAGAACTAGAATTATCTGAAAATGACCACAGCCAATATTCTAAAGGTTCCAGCAGATAGGTTATCTTTTCTAGCATAACATTCTAGATATGGGGGAATGTAGAAAAGAATATTGAAAGAGTATTAGATCTGGAACTAGAAGATCTGAATTAAAATTCTGGTTTTTGCTACTTATTACCTATATAACCCTGGAAAAATCATTTTCTTTCTTTGATAATTTCTTCATTTGTAAAATGAGGGCCTTTATTAGATACATGTCCTCATTAATCCCTTTGATCTCTAAATTTATGATACTATGGAATACAATCTCATTGTGCTTAACTACAATGCTGAATTGTAACTATTAAATGATTCCCTTAGAGTCTTAGTAGTTTGATATATAAATATAATGGGGCAGGATTTCCAGAATTTAGTGGAACAATGATGGAATGTCTGTATGAAAGGAAAAGTGCTACATTGATAGCAGCTTTCCCATGAAAATCATCATTTCTTTGATGTAGTTACTTTAATCCTACATTAACCATCGTATATATGGGTATCCAAGAAGTGTTAATATCTCTGGTGTAAAGATTTACCAAGGCCATTCAGGGCTTCTCATCCACCTTTGATGTCAACCTGGCACTCAAATCTCAACTGTGACTCCAAGAAGCTGTAACATACAAAGTGGGTACATCCTGGCAAACTATATCATCAGACAGGCTAAACCAGGTTAAGGGTAACCAATGGGCCACAACCCTGTTGGCGAATTATGGAGTGTATAATCCAAACATGTGAAGACACCCCCTAGTGGAATGTGTAGATGAGAATAATTTGTTCTAACAGTCATCAAGGCAGCTAAAGCAGGCATTGTGGAGTACTTGGAGATTGATCAGATTTCACAGATGCCAAGATCATCCCATGCATCCAGGGACATCACCAACTGTTCTGATTTTTGTGTTGCCACTGGACTTTAATTACTAAAGGAAAGTGAAGCTGACTACTTTATGTAACTCTGTCTCATTGAAATTCACTTGATACACAAGATATCACCTGATGTCATAGGTCCTGTTTGAAATTGAAGGACGAGAGAAGAGGAGCCAAGATAGGAGAGTAGAAGTAGGGAAAGCTTGAACCATCATGAGAATCTTTTCTTATCAACCTTAAAATAATGTATCAAAATTAATACCAAAGTGAAAAAAAAACAACAAAGAGAAAGAGTAAAGCAATAAAGCAATTTCATGCAGAGAACAACGTGAAAGGTAGACAGAGAGGGTCTGGAGAGCACAGCCAGCAGGAGACTACAACAAGGTGTACTATTACAAACCAACATCAAGCCCGTAACCTCATAACTAATTTCCAGGATCTGATCCCAGGCCCAAGCCAACATCCAGACTCTGAGACAATACCTAATTAAACAGTAGTACAACCCCATGTACAGACCATAAAGTTTCATTCTCCAACTTAAGCCTGCAGTAAGGTCAGGAATACGTTTGTGAGGCAATCTACAAAGGACACCTGATCTGGGTTAGCTGGGAGTAAGACCAGGAGCCCCAGTCCAAGCTTGTAATGAGGACTTGTATCCCCGTGTGAGATAGTCTATGAGGCATGTGTAGTCTATGTAATTCCAGAGTGAGGCCTTAGGAGCAGCACAAGACAATCTCCAGTGTGCTGTATAAACCCAGTGTATAAACCCAGACCAAACTTGTCCTTACCAAAGCTCAAGACAAATTTATAAATCCTAGGACAAGACACTCCACAGTGTGCCTGACCTGATCAAGCCTAGAGTCAAACCAAAAGCCTACACCCAAGCCTGAGTCTAGACTTTGAACCCCAGCATAGGGTGGAAATACTCTGAGCTCTAAATCTATCAGCTTTCTCAGAGGGTGATTGAATCAACAGTGGGAGGTACTCAGAACTCCAACCCCATAGACCTTCACATTATCTTGGAAGAATTAAAGTTTGCAGAAATCCAGAAATAGAGCTAAGGGTAGCATCAAGAAAAAACAGGAGTTTAAGAGAGTTCCTACTCTATTCTGAGAATAGAGCTTAGCTTTAAGATGAATGTAAAAGTCAAGAAAAAGGCTGGGAAAATGAGAAAACATAAAAAAAGTCACCTAACCAAAGAAAAATTTTATGGAGACAAAGAACAAGGTACAGATTCAGAAGGAGAAAGTGAAAGCAAAGCAAAAAAAAAGCAAAGCTATATGAAAAAATGTGAATTGGTCTCAGGTTCTAAAGGAGCTCAAAAATTATTTCAACTATCAATTAACGGAGGCAAAGGAAAAAATGATGATGAGAAATGGAAGCAATTAAAAATAATGGCATAAATGAAGAAATGAAAAAGAATGTTCAAAAGCTTATGGAACAAAATAATTTCTTTAAAATTAGAACTGACAACAAGAAACAAATGATTTTATGAGATATTAAGAAACAATAAAAAAGCAAAAGATAAAAAAAGAAGAAAACATTGAAAATTAAAAAAAAAACTCATTACAAAAAACAACTAACCTGGAAAACATACAGAAGAGACAACTTAAGAATTATTGGACTACCAGAAAGCCATAATTTAAAAAAAAGGAACTTGGACATCATAATACAAGAAATTATCAAGGAAAACTGCCCTGGTAATCTTGAACAAGCGAGTAAAATATAAATTTTAAAAATTCACAAAACACCTCCAGAAATAACTAACTGCCTAAATGACAACTCCTAGGAATAATATAGCTAAACTCTAGAGCCCCTAACTAAAGTAAAAAATACTGCAAACAGACAGAAAGAAACAATTCAAATGCCATGGAGCTACAGTCAGGATTATACAGAACTTTTTAGTCATTACATTAAAGGATCAGAAGGCTTGAAATATGATAGTCAGGAAGGTGAAAGATCTAACATCTTTCTAGTTAAAATGAATATATTCTTTTGGGGGTGGATGGTCACTTAATAAAATAGATTTCCAAGTATTCCTGGTAAAAAAAATAAAACAGATTTAACAGAAAAGTTGATGTCCAAACACAAGACCCAAGAGAAATCTAAAAAGGTCAGTAAGAAAGAGAAATTTTAAGGAATTCAATAAGACCAAATTCTATGTATACCTATGTAGAAAGATAATATTTAATTCTTAAAATTTATTATCAGTATTAGAGTAGTTATAGATAGGAGTTAAAAGGAGTTTACATATATAAAGGGTATAGAAGTATGTTGATTAGGATGATATAACATGCAAAAAAATCAAGGGGTAAAAAAGAGGATTGCACTGAGAGAAAGGGGAAGGGAGAAGCACAATGGAGTAAATTTACTTCATCTAAAGAGGTATGGAAAACTATTACAATGGAGAGGAGGATGAGAGTGATGATGGGCTATGGTTAACCTTACCCTTATTATAACTGTCTCAGAGACTGAATAACAACCATACTCATCTGAGTAAAGTAAAGTGAGAGGATAATTAGACTAGGGTTGTGGGAAAAAGAGGGGGCTGCTTAAAAGCAAAACACCTATCAGAAGAGTCAGAGTGAAAGAAGAAAGAGTAGAATCAAAAGCAGAAAATAATATGGAGGAGAATACACAGTTGGTATTCATGATTGTGAATGAGAAAGGTATGAACTCACCCATAAAACAGAAGCAGATAGCATGGTGTATTAAATACTAGAATCCTACTATATGTTGTTTACAAGAAACATATTTGAGGAGGGAGACATGCACTGAGTAAAGGTAAGGGAATAGAGCAAAATTTATTGTGTCTCATTCCAAGTAAAAAGAAAAGCAAGAGTAGCAATCATAATCTTAGACAAAGATAAAGTAAAAATAGATCTGATTGGAAGAGGTAAGGAAAAAACTTACATTTTGCTAAAAGACAACATAGACAACTAATCAATCTAAACATATATGTATTGCATGGTATAACCCTCAGTTTTTAAGGGTGAAATAAAATGAGCTTCAAGAGGAAATATATAGTAAAACTATATTATTAGATGACCTCTACTTCTCCTTTTCAGATCTAGATAAATCAAACCAAAAAATAAACAAGAAAGAAGTAAAGAAGTGAATGAAATCTTAGAAAAGATCTCTGGAGAAAACTGAATGGGAATTGAAAGGAAAATTCCTTCTTTTCAGCAATATATGATTCCTACTCAAAAACTGACCATATTTTAGGGCATAAAATTTCAAAACCAAATGCCAAAAAGAAGTAAGTGTATCCTTTATAGATTAAAACAATAAAACTGAAACCCAATCATATCCCATCAAACCATGTGATTGATTATATGTTTTCTTCTGCACTTCTAGCCCCAAGTTCTTTCTCTGGATGTGGATAGCATTCTTTCTCACAAGTTCCTTGGTGTTGTCCTGGATCATTGCATTGCTACTGGTAGAAAAGTCTATTATATTGACTTGTGCCACAATGTATCAGTCTCTGTATACAATGTTCTCCTGGTTCTGCTCCTTTTGCTCTGACTCAATTCTTGGAGGTCATTCTAGTTCACATGGAATTCCTACAGGTCATTATTTCTTTTATCACAATAATATTCCATCACCATCAGATACCACAATTTGTTCAGCCATTCCCCAATTGATGGACACCCCCATCATTTTCCAACTTTTAGACACCACAAAGAGTGCAGCTATAAATATTTTTGTACAAGTATATTTCCCTATCATCTCTTTGGTATACAAACCCAGCAGTGGTATGCTGGATCAAAAAGGCAGGCAATCTTTTAATGTCCTTTGGGCATAATTCCAAATTGCCCTCCAGAATGGTTGGATTAATTCACAACTTCAACAGCAGTGTATTAGTGCCCCAATTTTGCCATATCTCTTTCCTTTGCAGCCACATTGTCCAATTTGCTAGGTGTGTGATGGTACCTCAGAGTTGTTTTCATTTGCATTTCTCTAATTGGGAGGGATTTAGAATACTTTTTTCATGTGATTTTTGATAGTTTTGATTTTTTCATCTGAGAATAGCCTATTCATATCCTTTAACCACTTGTTGATTTGGGAATGACTTGAAAGTCAGATTTAAATAATTGGAAAATAATAATTGCTCATGGGTAGGCAGAGCTAATATAATAAAAATGATAATTCTATCTAAATTAATTTTCTCATTCAGTGCCATACTAGAAAAACATAACAAAAATTATGTGTAAAAAAAGTCAAAAATATTAAGGAAACTAATGAAAAAATTATGAATGAAGGTGGCAACAGTACTAGATCTCAAACTATACTATAAAATAGTAATTATCAAAATAGTCTGATTCTGGATAAGAAATAGAATGTTAGATCAATGGAATAGAGTAGATACAAAATATACAGGGGGCAAATGACCTTAGTAACTTAGTGTTTGATAAACCCAAAGAATACAGCTTTTGGAATAAGAACTCACTGTTTAACAAAAACTGCTGGCTAAATTGGAAAACACTATGGCAGGAACTAGGTATCAATATCTCACACTTTATACCAAGATAAGTGCAGAATGGGTATATTATTTAAATATAAAGAATGATACCAGGGGGCAGCTGGGTAGCTCAGTGGTTTGAAAGCCAAGCCTAGAGACAGGAGATCTTAGGTTCAAATCTGGCCTCAGACACTTCTTAGCTATTTGACCTTGGGCACTTAAGTCACTTGGTTCCCCTATTGCCTAGCCATTACCACCCTTCCACCTTGGAACCAATTCTAAGGCAGAAGATAATGTTTGAAATTGGAACCAATTCTAAGGTAAAAATTCAGGGTTTTTTTTTTTTAAGAGTGATTCCATTATTAAATTAGGAATACATAGAATAGTTTACCTGGCAGATCTTTGGAAAATGGAGGAATTTGTGATCAATCAAGAGATAGAGAGCATTATAACATATAAAATGAATTTTAATTATATTAAATTAAAAAGCTTTCATACAAATAAAACTAATGTAACCAAGATTAAAAAGGAACAACTAGGGGAAAAATATAACAAACTTCTCTGATAAAGGTCTAATTTCTTAAATTTGTAGAGAAATAAGTCAAATTCATAAGCATACAAGTCAATGGTCAAGGGATGAATGGTCAAGGGATATGAATGACCAACTATAAGATTGGCTATTATGACAGTAAAAGAAAGTGATAAATGTTGAAGGAAATGTGACAAAATTGGGGCACTAATACATCCTTGATGGAACTGTAAACTGATCCAAACATTCTGGAAGGCAATTTGGAACTAAGCCCAAATGGATATAAAACTGTGTACACCCTTTGATCCAGTAATACTACTGCTAAGTCTGTATCCCAAAGATTTAAAAAAAATGTGAAAGGACCTACTTGGGTGAAAATATTTATAACATTTCTTTTTATAATAGCAAACAATTGGAAAATATGGGGATGTTTATCTATTGGGGGATGGCTAAACAAATTGTGGTACATGTTGGTGATGGAATACTATTGTGCTATATATGTTAAGCAAGATGATTTCAGAAGAAGCTGGAAAGATCTGCAAGAACTGAAGCATGGCAAAATAAGCAGAAATGGGAAAACATTGTACACAGTAAAACCAATATTGTACAATGATGAACTGTAAAAACTTGGCTACTCTCAGCAATGCAATGGTCTGGGACAATTTTGAAAGACTTATAATTGGGTATGCTATCTACTTTCAGAGAAAGAACTACTGGAGTCAGATAGATGAGCATCAAAGTATACTATCCTTCACCTCAGTGTATTTATGGTTTTATTTTGGAGTTTTGGTTTTGTGTGAGTGTGCTGTTGCATCAAGAAACCATTATGGAAGTGTGTTTTACATGTCAATAAAAGCAATTTTTTAAAAAGAATGAAGTTGAAGAACAAATAACAATATTAGTCATACAGATCCTTAATACATAACATCTACTTAATGTTGAGTGTATTAACTTTTATAACCATTTTCTGGGACTATAACAACAGAAAGTTAATATTTGAAAAGCAGATAAAGTAATCAATATGAGAAAATGATGAGACTCCCAATTTTTTCTCTCCAAAAGTTAAAAGAAATTTTATTTGGTATAGTGGATCACCTGCTAATTCATCAGTGATATTATTTGGGTCAAAATATAGTATCAGTAGACAAATATATAAATAAATTTAGCCATGAATCAAAATTTAATGCACCAGCATCAAAAACAGCAAAGTCCTTCTATGCCTTTCCCTCTCCTTTTTTACTTATTTTAAATCTTCCTCCTCTTCCTCCTTACCATTACCACTTCAAAGGATAACCCGTCATTGATGCCATGAAGGGGAGCAATGGCAAAGTAAGAAATGATCAGCTACAGTGATGTCAAGGGGGGACTAAGTGTTCTGAGTCCAATAGTGCTCCACTGAAGACTTTGCAGGATTCCTGAAATGGCCCACTATATAGGTTAGCACTCTGGTCCACATTAGAAATTTTCTTTATGAATTTAAGAAACTAAGTCACATAATATTGCATATTGGTTGCATTCCACACTATCATGATTTGACATGATATTCATGTTGAAAGGTCTGTCTTGACAATCAGATATCATAAGATGAAATAGGAGATCTGGATGAAGCAAAAATATCAGAACTCTACCTCCTACAAATGTGGTGGTGAAGATAGAGTTGTCCCATAAGATGACAAAATATAAGTATGCAGGATGTGGAATGAAAACTAAAATATTTTTATTATTAACCAGGAATATTTTATAACAAAGAAATATATTTCATCAGATAGAGGAAAAGGTTTCATATTACTTTATGTGAACAATATCCTTAGCTCCAAAGCACATAGGGATGTACTGACAACTAGTTCAGAGCAATAATTAAAAGAAAAAGAGCAAAGAGAAAAAATGAATGAATTCACACCTAAGCTTACATTAGATTAAATCAAATGGCTACTAAAATTTGTTGAGAGAAAAGTTGATATTGAGGCCGTTGAAAATCTTCACTTAACACAAACTCCAAGTGTTATATCTACTAAAAAATGTATCAAACACTTTTTAAAAGAGATGAACACACTGAGATTATAATTTTGAAAAGCCCTTTTTGATTTATATGGCATGAATCCAACTAGGAGAATCACTGTTATGAAACAGAATAATTTTTAAAAGTTGGTTGTTGTTCAATAAACCGGTTTTTATTAAGCACTTAATATGTTGAAAATACTGTTTAAAAATCTAGGATATTTATTTAACATCTTATTTGAATACTTACCTTGGTTAAAGCTATTATAATGGGGATTTCCAGAGGTGGAGCCAAGATGGAAGAGTAAACTACAGCAGCTCTGAGTCACCATGAGAATCCTCTCTGACCAAGATTAAAATATCATCACAAAATGAATGAATACAGCAGTGAAAGATCCAACAAGGAGACAGAGTGAAACAATATCCAAGAAAAGAAAAACCCAAAAGGTAGGCAGAGATCATCTGGGGAACTGGAGTGAGAAGAAAGCAGAGCCATCAAAAGGATGTAGCAAGGAGGGAAGAGCAAGACAAAAGCAAGCCACCTCCCACCCTCTGCCCCACATATGCCGTCCCACGTTCAGAACTATGCTCAAGCCTACATTAAGATTCTGACATCCTGCCTGAGCAAATGATGGTACAAGCCAATCCACACACCTTGAAATTTAAAACCTATGGAGTTCTGGAATCCTAGCCAAGGACAATCTGGGCTAAATTAGGCTGATCTTTATGGACCCAGAGCAAAGCCAGTATTTCCAGTCTGGGGTTGGGATAAGGACATAGTACACAGTTTGGGGTGGCTGGTAAGACTAAATATTAAGTATTAATCTTTCTGTCAAAAGCTCAGGGCAGAGGTCCAAAGCAGGACAATCAAGGGTGTGCCTGATTATATCAAGTACACAGCAAGACCAAAAACTTGAGTCTAAGCCTGGGGTTAGAGTTTGATCAGCCCCTGACATGATCAAGGTCAGAGTGAGAGCAAAAGCTTACACCCAACCCTAATACAAGTTCTTAAGCCATAAGCATCTCAAGGGTCAATTGAATCAATGGGTGGAAGGAACTCCCAGAGATCTCAGCCCTTGGACCCAGAAAATAAACTGAGAATAACATCAAGCAATGACTGAAGTATAAGAGGGTACCCCAACTTCCCAGAAAACAGAACCTACCTATAATTAGAAGGGAACAATGAGTAAACAACAAAAAAGCACATAACACTAAAGATTTTTTATTATGGAGACAAAGAGCATAGTACAGATACAGAGGGGACAGTGAAAGCAAAGGAAGCACATGCAAAATCCAAATGAAAAATATGGATTTGACACAAATTCTAGAAAAACTCAAAAAGAATTGAAAAATCAATTAAGAAAAGCAGAGGAAAAGTGGGGAAGAGAAATGAAAGTGATGGAAGGAAAAATGGGCCAATTGAAAAAGTAGAACCAAAAACTCACCAAATAAAATCAGTTCTTAAAAACCTGAATTGACAATCTAGAAACCAATGACTGTGAGAAATGAAGAAACAATAAAATAGAATCAAAGGAATTGAAAAAGGAAAAACGTGAAATATTGAAAAAACAATTAACCTAGAAAATAGGTCTAGGAGAAAAAAATTGAGCATTATTGGACTACCTGAAAGCCATGACCAAGAAATAATCTTGGTCATCATATTACAAGAAAATATCAAAGATAACTGCCTAGAGATCATCAGACAATAAAATAAGATTGAAATTGAAAGAATTCACAGAATATCTCCAGAAAGACATCCTCAAATGACAACTTTGATGAATATAACAGATACATTCAAGACCCACCAAGCTAAGGAGAAAATTCTTCAAACAACCAGAAAGAAAATATTCAAATATCATGGAACTACAATCAGGATCACATAGGAGCTACTGCATTAGAGTATTGAAAGACATGAAATACGACATTCAGGAAAGCAAAAGATTTGGGTTTACAACCTGGAGTCACCTATCCACAAAAACTGAGTATATTCTTTCAGGGGGAAAAATAGACATTCAATGAGATAGAATATTTCCAAACATTCCTGAGGAATAAATCAGACAAACAAAAAATTTGAAGTTCAGACACAAGACACAAGAGAAGCCCATAAAGAAGAGGAAATTTAAGGGACTCATTAAGGTCAAAATGTTTACATGTCTACATAGAAAGAGGATTTTTGTAATTCTCAAAAATTACTATTAATAGTAGAGAAGAGAGAAGGAATTTACTCAAAAAATAGTGGAGAAGTAAACATATTATAATGATATGATGATATGTGGTCATATGATGTGTATGTAAATGTGATGATATGGAATGATATGTATATATGATATAATATATATGAATATGAATGATATTTTTAAAAAAATCAATGGACTGAAGGAGAATGTTGCACTGAGGGAAAAGGGAAGGAAAAGATAGAATGGGATAAATCATATGACATAAAGAAGCATGAAAAATTGTTATAGAGAGAGGAGGATAAGGGTGGTGACAGACAATGCTTAAACTTTACTCTCATCTAAAAGCAAGTATACACAGTGGGGAATAGAATTCTATCTTACCCTACTGATAAGTAGAAGGGGAATAAAACAATGGGAAACAGAGCTAATTGGAGTGAGGGGGAAGTAGGGGGTGACAAAAAGCAAAATACTGGTTAGGAGGTTCAAAGAAAAAATGACTAGAGCAGGATTTAAAGAGGATAACAGCAATCATAATGCTGAATGTGAATGGGATGAACTCACTTGTTAAATGGAATCAGATAGAAGAGTGTATTAAAAACCAGAATCTTGCTGTATTTTTTTTTACAAGAAACACTTTTGAGGCAGAGTCATACACACAGATTCAAGGTAAAAGGCTGGAGCAGAATTTATTATTGATCATCTAAAGAAAAAAAAAGGAGGAGTAGCAATAATGATACCAGACAAAGCCAAAGTAGAAATTGATATGATTTAAAGAGATAAGGAAGGAAATTACACTTTGCTAAAAGGTACTATAAACAATGAAGTAATATTATTACTAAACATTTATGCACCAAATGTTATAGAAATTACATTTCTAAAGGAGAAATTAAAGGAGCTTAAGGAGGAAATAGATAGTAAGCCCATACCAGTGGGGGATCTCAACCTTCCCCTTTCAAAACTAGATAAATGAAACCAAAAACAAATAAGAAAGAAGTAAGGGAAGTAAATAAAATATTAGAAAAATTAGAATTAATAGATATGTGAAGAAAATTGAACAGGGATAAAAGGAACATACCTACTTCTCAGCAGGACATGGTACATATACAAAGATCGATCATATACTAAGCCACAGAAATATTGTAATCAAATGAAGAAAAGCAGAAATTATAACTGCACATTTTTCAGATCATAATACAATAAAAACATGATTAACAAAGGACCTTGGTAAGGCAAATTTAAAATTCGTGGGAAACTAAATAATCTAATTCTTCAAAACTTCTGGGTAAAAAGAGAAATCATAGAAACAATTGCAGACTTCATTAAAGAGAATGACAATTAAGAGACAATGTATCAAAATCTATGGGATATAGTCCAAACAGTACTCCTGGGAAACCCAGGAGAATTCTCAAGTGAATTATATCAAACATTTAAAAAACAACTAATCCCAATGTTATACAAATTATTTGACAATATTAGCAAAGGTGAAATCTTACCAAATTCTTTTCATGACACAAATATTGTACAGATTCCAAAGCCAGGCAGACTAAAAACAGAGAAAGAAAACTACAGACCAACCTCCTGATTGAACAAGGATGCAAACAAATTTAAATAAAATACTAACAAAAAGAATTCATAAAGTTATCTGAATGATTTTTCAGTATGATCAGGTGAGATTTATACCAGGAATGCTAGGATGGTTTAATATTAGGAAAACCATACACATAATTGACCATATCAATAACCAAAACAACAGAAATCACATGATTATCTCAATAGATGCAAAAAAAAGCCTTTGACAAAATACAACATTCATTTCTCTTGAAAATACTAGAAAAATATAGGAATAGAAGGGCCCTTCCTCAAAATAATAAACAATATATATCCAAAACCATCAGCAAGTTTCATCTGCAATGGGCACAAGTTAGAAACCTTCCCAATAAAATCAGCAGTGAAGCAAGGATTCCCACTATCATCTCTGTTATTTAATATCATACTAGAAATGCTAAGGGTAGAAATTAGTTGGAGTGATTATTGCAGGCAATGAGGAAACTAAACATATCACTCTTTGAAAATGATATGATAGTTTTCTTAAAGAATCCTAGAAAATCAACTAAAAGGCTAGTGGAATTGTTTAACAACTTTAGCAAAATTGTAGAATATAAAATAAACCCACATAAAGCATTGGAATTTCTATATATTTCAAATAAAAATTTGCAACAGGAGTTACAAAGAGAAACTCCATTTAAAATTACTCTAGAGAATATAAAATATTTAGGAATCTACCCACCAAAAAAAACAAACAAACAGGAATTATATGGTCACAAGTATAAAACACTTTTTACACAATTAAAACTAAATCTGAATAATTCGTAAAACATTCATTGCTCATGGTTAGGATGAGTTAATATAAAAAAAATTATAATCCTACCCAAATGAATTTTTTCAGGGACATACCTATCTAATTACCAAAAAAAAAAACTTCTTTATAAAATTAGAAAAAAATATATAGCAAAGCTCATCTGGAAGAACAAAAGATCAAGAATATCAAGGGAAATAATGAAAATAATGTAAAGGATGGGGGCCTGGCAGTACCCAATTTTAAACTGTACTATAAAGCAGTGAACATAAAAACAATAGTGGCTAGGAGACAAAAGGGTGGATCAGTGGAATAGACTAGGGGTAAATGACCTCATCAAGTTAGTGTTCAATAAACCCAAAGATCCTAGGTGTGGGGACAAGAACTCACTATTTGACAAAAATTGCTGGGAAAATGGGAAAACAATATGGGAAATTCAGGCCTAGATCAACATATCATACCCTACACCAAGATAAATTCAAAATGGTCATATGCCTTAAAAATGGGGAATTAAATTATGAATAAATTATGTGAATACAGAATAGCATACTTGTCATATCTGTGGGAAAAGAAAGAATTTAAGACCAAGCAAGAGATAGAGAACTTTACAAAATATAAAATTAATAAGTTTGATTGCATCTAATTTAAAAAAAAAAGATTTTGAACAAATAAAACCAATGAAACCAAAATTAGAAGGAAAGCAACAAACTGGGGAAAAAATTCTTTATAACAAGGCTCTCTGACAAAGGTTTAATTTCCCAAATATATAAGGAACAAATTCAAATTCATGAAAAATCAAGCCATTCATCAATCAACAAATGGTCAAGGGATATGAATAGGCAGTTCTCAAATGAAGAAATCAAAACTATCAAAAATTATATGCAAAAGTATTCTAAATCCCTCCTGGTTAGAGGAATGCAAAAGAAAATAATTCTGAGGTACCACCTTATACCTAGCAGATTGGCCAATATGGCAGAAAAAGGAAGGAGATACATCTTGGAGGGAATGTGGTAAAATTTGAACACTAATACACTGCTACTTTAGGTGTGAATTAATCCAACCACTTTGGAGAGTAATTTGGAAATAATTAATTTGGAATTTAATGCCCAAAGGGCATTAAAAGCCTGCCTTTTGATCCAGCCATACCACTTCTGGGTTTGTACCCCAAAGAGATTATAGGGAAATATTCTTGTATAAAAATATTTATAGCTGCACTCTTTGTGGTGTCAAAAATTGGAAAATGATGGGGTGTCCATCACTTGGGGAATGGCTGAACAAATTGTGGTATCTGATGGTAATGGAATATTATTGTTCTGAATGGAATAATGATCTGGAGGATGTCTTTATGAACTGTAAAGATCTCCAGGAATTAATACAGAGTGAAAGGAGCAGAACATTGTACAGAGACTGATACACTGTGGCACAATTGAATGTAATAGACTTTTCTTCTAGTAGCAATGCAATGATCCAGGACAGCACAGAGGAACTTATGAGAAAGAATGCTATCCACATCTAGAGAAAGAACTATGGGAGTAGAAATACAGAAGAAAAACATATGATTAATCACATGGTTTGAGGGGAATATGATTGGGATTGGGGCATTAAAGGATCACTCTATTTCAAATATGAATAATATAGAAATATGTTTTGAACAATGATACATGTATAACCCAGTGAAATTGCTTGTCAGTTCCAGGAGTGGGGAGGGAAGAAGGGTGGAAAAAATAATGAATTATGTAACCATTAAAACGATATTCTAAATAAATATATTTTTTCAAAACCTACATAATGATAAAACCACCCCTAAAGTTCACATAGTAATTTCATTTTTAAAAATTTTTAGGGAGTCAAGTCATATTTTGGAAGATAATATGTGTGTACAGCCAACATTTTTCTGAATTCCCAGTTAGGAAAATTGCTAACATTAAGGCTGGAGGTAGATTTCTCTGCCTGGTTTTACATTTATATCTATCCCCAGTTAACACTTTTTTCCCTTTATATTTGAAGCAAAATGTAGTTTCCTGAAATATTTGAGTAATGGAAGTATGTATTATACTATAATGTGTATGAATAGGAAGAGAAATTGCAAGAAAGAATTGACCTTTTTCTTGATCTTCTGATACAAGTTGTCTGGATAGCCAATGACCTCCTCAATATCCCAATGTGACAGTCATTGCTTCTATAAGAATCATACAAGGGAAGATTGTGCTATCAAGTCTACAAACAGGTATCAATCACCACCCCTCACTGATTGTTCCAACAGAAATTAGTTGAGTGACCTTTAAATATCTCTGGAAAGATATTAGAGGAGAACATTAAAATTGAGCTGGGGCACACAGTTTGAAATGGGAATTTTAAAATGCACAATGAAAAAGAAATATGAAGAAAGTCATACAGAAAACAAAGGTATATGAAAAATTCTAGATTCCCTTTTAATCAGAAATGAGAAACAAAAGTTTAATGTTAAGGTAATACAAAGAAGCTAAGAAGTAATAAATAAACAACAAACAAATCAAAAAGTAAGTTTGTTTGTTTTTAACAATCCACTACCTGGATAAGACATCAATCCATAAAAAAATTAAGAAGATTTTTAAAGCAATTTACCTATATGAAAAATTGATGACAATAAACAAATTACATTGAATTATCATACTTTCAACATAAAGAGATAATAGAAAAAAATCAGGAAATAGAATCAAATAAAACCCTTCCTTATTGCCCTCTCTGTTGCTGGAGTTATACTGAGGAATGCTTATGGAAGATGTGCTTTTACATCTGATATTTAATTTAATTACGAAAAATCAGTTAATTCATCTACTTTCACAATGTTCTGTAAAATTTTAAATGTGAAAGAGTAAAAAAAGGATTGTCTTAAGATGATTTCTATCTGAACACCATCAAATTAAATGAGGACAATGAGATTCATAGTAATACCAATAAAACCTAACATTCACATAATGCTTTCAATGATGTTCACAACACTGATATAGGCAATGATGTTATTATTATTATTATTGTTATTATTATATCCATTTTAAAGATAAGGACATTGAGATTTTGAGGAAGTTAGACCATGATCACTTAGCTAGTAAGTATCACAGATGGAATTTGAACTAGGACTTCTTGATTAATCTAGCATTTTAACCACTAACCCAGATTTGGAATAGGGAGAAAGTTATTTCTAAAGATTTTCTAAGAGTTCCATTCCCTTCCCTCCCTTTACAGTAAAATTACTACAGGCATGAAATTATTATGATTTTCTTTTCAGAAGATTGAATGGCCCAAGGAAATTTTCTTTGTTAGAGAAAAGTAAAAGAAGGATATAATGACAAAGGCATTTCTTTCTCTTGTCTTTGGTGAAGAAAATAATGTTAACTTCTTCTAAAGTTATGCATTAAAACTTAGTAAATATTTAGTGGAGGTTGTCATATTTATAAGATATTTCTGGATTAGCTCATGCGAAACCAAGGATAATAATAATACTGAGATGCTAAAAAAATCCTGAGAGCCTGGATTCTAGGTAAGAAAAATCAATTCATTAATGAAGCTAGTAGTAACTAATAAATTAATCTTGGTGACCAATGACAAATTCATTCAGCATAGAGTCATTAAATACAATTTTGGTAGCTCATTATTCAGCCCCCCTCCCCCTCTTTAATTGGTGGATACCTAGTGAGGATATGGGCTAATAATTTCTAGTCCCTCCCTAATCCCTTTCATAAATACGAGTAAATCACACTCCTGGTCATAGGATTCCAATATCTATATGAAGAAATAAGCTTCTGCCTAATTAAGAGTGACTTTCCACATTCCCAGAATGTGGAATGCTATCATTTTGCCCTCTAGATATATCTGATCTAAACCAATTTCTTTTTACTAGTGAAATTGGGACTTAAATTCTCAATCTTAATATTCCCATTTTATAAGTCTCTCTGGAGGAAGGAGAATTCCTAGGATTGTCTGGCAAAGTAATGAGGGAAGAGACTTGAAAAATACTGAGCCCTATTAAAAATTAAATAAGAATGAATCTCATTATGTAAAAGGAATGGTTAGCCAATCAGGCAAGCATATTTATTAAATACTGGTTATATTCTAGGCAATATGCAAAGACCTAGGATATAAAGAATGACAAAAGCATAGTTCATGCCCTAATGAAATACATATTTTAATGGGGGAAGAATATGCAAAAAACTAAATAATATCTTTGTCATCATCTCTCCTCCCAGGAAATATGAGTTTGGGTGATGGCAGAACCACATTATTAAACATTTCCAAATAAATGTCCCACTCTTTATGTTCAAAACAAAACTCATTATCCTTTCCCCAAAACCATCTTCTTTCTACCTTCCCTATTTGAGGGTAAATAGCATCCTTTCAGTCATTTCATTTTACAACTTTAAAGTTACTCTCAACTCTTTAACTTTATCCCAATATCCAATTAGTTTGGATTTATTCCAAAATGTTAATAATTCTTCATCTACAAAATCTATCAAAGTTCCCCCATTTTCTCCACTCACACATCCAACACCCCAGTTCAAGTCTTCAAAATTTCACTCATAAAGGAATTTTCTAATTTGTATTCCACAACTCGTCTCTACCTTTTAAAATCTATCCTATGCAATGCTGTCTGATTAATTTTCTTAAGGCATATACTTGATCATATCACTCTCCTTTTCAAGAAATTCCATTGGATCATAATTGACTCTAGGAGAAAATATAAAATTATGTCTCTTTTCAATAAAGTTCATCATGATCTAGCTCCAATCTGTGATTTTGATGCTTACTACATGATTTCATTTCACCCACTCTACAATCAGTCATATTGCATAACTTGCTAATCTTGATACTTGTTAAACACAAGTTTCTGATGCTACCATCACAACTCACACTCTTGGATTCAAATTAAATTCCTAGGATGCAGTTCCTATACCCCGATATTTCTAAGAACCTCCCTGTAGAGTTGGGTTTGCTGAAAAATCTCTATTACTATAAGTCATCTACTGCCATTGCTATTCTCCCCCCATGATTTTCCAGTGGCATCATGTGGTCAGTCAGCTGTTAGTTAACTTTTGGAGACAGGTATTTCCTAATGTGGCAGAGTAGGGATAATTGGTTCAAAACACTCCCCATAAACTCAACCATCATACACACACACACACACACACACACACACACACACACACACACACACACACACACACACAAAGAAGACTGGGACACTCCTTTCCTGCAATTTCATTTATATTCCAAGGAAATCTCAGCTGAAACATAGAGAATCTATTGCAAAGGGCATAATTCATAACTTCTGACAATACTTGTGCTAGAATACTCTACTCAATATTTACCTTACATATGGTATAATAAGTATAACAGAAAGATATATGTACCTAAGGGAAATACTGAGTTCTAAGTTCTTCACTGGTTGATGGATTCAAAAAGCCTGTTTTCATGTAATAAAGGTATATGGGTGTAGTATCTTGTTTACTTACTTCAAGTGGGTTGGGATGATTGATTGATTCATTAAGTCATCACCCACTTTAAACATGACATGCCTTCTCTCTTTCTTCATATAGGTTAAGTATATACCTGGCATGTTTTTCCTCATCATTTCAATTGCTCAAAATTCCTAGCTTCCTCCAAAGTTTACCTCAACTTCTATCTCTTACACTATGCCTTTTACCAATCTCCCAAGTTACTAGTAACCCCCATTGGAGCAAGAAAAAAAAATCTTTGTCCATATTTCATATATATGTAGCATATACAGAACATGTTGTTTTCCCACAATAAAAGTAACCTCTCTGAGTGACAGGATTGTGTCATTTTTATCATTATATCTCCATTTTATCCACTGTATCTACAGCATCTATTTTAGTAGAAACATAGTAGGCAATTGACAAATACCTATTTAAAAAGTGAGTTATTTCGAAGGAAATAAAAGGAGAGTTTTGGATGAAGAAATCAAAGCTACATATTTCCATTTGAAAAAATGGATATTTTTTTTTTGATTGGAGAAATACAAACCAAAACAACTCTGAGATATCTCATATCTATAGCATTGGTTAAAATGACAAAAAGTGAAAACAAGAAATGTTGGAGGTGATGTGGGAAAATTGGGGAAACTTACTACACTGTTGGTGGAACTGTGAATTTATCTAACCACTTTCAAGAACAATCTAGAATTACACCCAAAGAGTCATAAACCTTTGAATACCATTTGACCCAGTAATAACACCCTTAGGTCTGCTTCCTTAGGTGATCAGGGGAAAAAGGAAAGAACCTATATGTTCAGAAATATTTATAGCAGTACTCTTTGTAGTGCCAAAGAATTAGAAACTGGGGGGGGGGTGCCAATCAATTGGGGAAAGGCTAAATAGGTTGTGGCCTATGATTTTATGGAATATTACTCTTCTATGAGAAATGATGAGAAGGTTAATTAAAAAAATACATGGAAAGACCTACATGAAATTATAAAGAGTGAAGGGAGTAGAATTAAGATAATATTGTATACAGGAATAAAAATATTGTTTGAAGAATAACTCTGTCCACCTCCAGAGAAAGAATTGATAAATTGATTTTAAAAAGCATGTATGACATAATATATACACATATATATGTATATTAAATAATGCCTTCTTTAGGATAGTGTAGGGACTCATGGATATACCTGGGAATTGTAATATAACAAACATATATATAATAAGTGAGTTAACTACCTGGGCTATATTTTCTGGAGTACTGAATGACATTTAAGAATCAGTCTAAAATTCATAACAAGAGGGAATAATTAGAAAATTTGTGAATCAAGTTTCTGTTCACACTTGGTCATGGAGGAAAACCTTTGGCCAAGTCACATTAGCATCTTTTTAAATTATAGAAGTCAATTAGGCAGATTTTGTGACATGCATACTTTGGTCACCTATGATTTTACCCCAAAACAGTATATATTCCTTTATACAAACAAATAATTAACCTTAACCTTGACAACAGGTGTGAACAGACACTGGATATATGCATTTTCTAACTGTTATGTCCTACTATGGTTATTAGATGGATGATGCTACATCTTTAGGCAAATACAGTTAGCTAAAATTTGAAGAAGCTTTGGTTTTCATAACAATGTGGAATGAAAAATAATTCTTAATTCTTAATCTTTATATATTTTTTGAGATCAGTACAATTCTTATATTCCATGATCTGGGGTGTATTTTATTTACATCATTCTTCCTTCCAGTTAGGATCTACTACTGATGGTCCTTAGAGAATGTTAAGTACCCAAAGCATTCCTTCTTTCAGTGTTTTTTTTTTTTTAATTTGAATTAAGATCTCCTATAGTGATTTGCAAAATTGTTCAAAATTGACTCTAGGTATCTTAAGAACCCTAAAGCTTCTGAGGGACTTAGTGAAAACTGAAATCTGAATGCCTCCTGAAGGAAAATTGCATGTCAGGCGTATTATTCTGTATCATTGTGACTTGTGCACTAATTATTTTTTTAAGTAAAAAGAAAGTCATACTATATGCATACATATTGAAGTTCAATATTAAAGCACTTGTTGCAGTCACAGAGAAGTATATGCAATCAAAATTTATAATACATTCCTTTTTGTGGTGGGAATGGGAGGAAAGGAGAACCTTTTTTTTTTAATGTTGTCACACTTTATTGAGGGTTCTGTTGAAATTAGATAACATGAATTTGAAGTAGGTCAAAAAAATTTATTGACATTAAGAGCATGTCAATTTTAAAATTTAAGCAGTTTTTTTCAATTTTATTTTTCCAGTTTTTTCTATTTTAGGGGACATTTGAATTGATGGAGTTTTGTTTGATTTTACCATTAAAATACTACAACAAATATGGAAGGTATAGTAATTTAATTTAATCAAACTTCATAAAGACCTCAATCAAGATGTAGGAATTTACATATAAAGTTATTTTCCTATGTGTGCATGTAGAGAGCTGGGGCAGACAATAAGAATGGAAAATAAGGTCGGCCTAATTTGAACTGGAAGGGGAAAAAATGGACACATTCACCTTTTGGATATTTCACAGTACTTTCAAATATACCAAACTGCTACTTCTTGCAAATGTCTATATCAACCCCAGCATTCCCCTAGAGGTAATATATGACTATAATTCATTTCTTGAATTGTATAACAAATTATCATTAGCATTACAGAAAGGTCCCTTTTCTGTCATTCTAGGTTCTGCTATTGACTAATATCAATTAGTTGAGTTTGTTTAGATAATTTGATTTACATTTAGCTCTGTTCATAATACCTAGTATTTAACTGATGGTAAGCATCCATAGAGATAACAGCTCCCAAGAAATCATAGGAAACAAGTCTATGATTAGTCACCACAATTGAGATACAAACAGGCAGTCTTTCACCTAAGTCCACCTGAGCAAAAGTGTTCTTTTGTTCATTGGGTATAACTCTCCAAGCTTCAAAGAAAATTGAAGTGCCCTTCTATCAATTGATCCCCTGTGGACTCATTAAGAGTACTCTGGTAAAATAACCATGTGCTAAATAACCATGTGCTATAGTCTCTAGCACTCTATTTTATATTTGATGTATTCCCTTCCCACCCCAAGTCACTGTCTCTGACATGGGACTTCTTGAATCCCTGTGTTTCTATAATTAAAATAGACTGGGGCTCAGGGATACAATCTCAGTGAATATTACCTCAAACCTAAATATAAAGATTTTGAAGGAATGTGATGTCATAGAAAGAGCATTAGCCCTGGAGACAGAGTCTCTTGATTAAATCTTGTCTCTGATGTTTTCTTTCTGTGTGATCATGGGCCCTTAATTACTATGAATGGTTTATGTAAACCCCTTGGGTCTGAATTTCTTCAGCTGTAAAATAAAGGTCGTTGTACTAGATGGCAGCTGATGCTCCTTCCAACACTAGATCAAGAGTCAAAATCCTTGGGTAGGTCCAAAAGACCAGGTCTGGGAGAGTTACAACTAAATGGTATATGGGCCTTTCAGGGTTGTCTGAAATTTCAACAGAATATAGGGACCCGTACTTCCTCAATCCTAAATAGCCTGATATAATTTAATTAACACCCTTTAAAGCTTATCAATAACATCTTCTTAGCCTCTTGTTTCAAAAGCAATACCTAAAGGTCCCCAGAAGAAAGAATACCATCATTTTCTGATGACCGCAAGGTCACCTAAGAATACCTACTCCCATTATCCTCCCCCACCCCCCCAGTAACCATTTCTGTGGACAGTGCTATTAACACAAGCAGCTTTGGGGCAAGTTACAAACGTATACTCAAACTTTCCCAGTTGACTTGCCCAATACTGTGTGTTAGTCTAGTGGGCAAGACCCATCATTAAATTTAATGTCATTTAGGTAGATATCTACCCCAGAAGACACAATCTAAACCTACCTGAAATGGCCTTGTCATGAGATGAGGGGGAATTGTTTTGAGGAGAGGGCATAAAGCCAGTCTTTAATACAAAAATATATATTACACACACACACACAACTTTTTTTGCCTTCTAAAAGAAACAATAGTGAGTCAATTCACATCAATGAGGCCAAGTAGACAAAATTACCTATTTCTACCACATAAAAAGATGCAAAAGGCAGCCCTGTATTGGGCCTCTAATTGATAAAGCTGACCTTTTGGAAAAAATTCTCTAACTTTCACAACCTCTTAAGTTCCTTGTTGGTAAAAGCCCACTTACCAGCTTCCCCGTGAAAGAAGGCCATCCCCAGGAGGTAGTTTGCAGAGTGAAGGTTAGAATGGTGAGTAATATAATATCCCTAAGTCACTTTTCCCACTGTCCAATATGCTAGTTTCCCAACCTCATTTTCACTCCTGCATCTATTCTCTTCCCTTAAGGACCTAATTTCATCAAGGTTTAAGATGCTGTTCAATGAGTGATCTGGGCCTTCCACCTGCAGCCTATTCTTTCTGCCCTCTACCTCCCTCTCTCCCCCATTAGCATTGCCCTTTTCACCTGTGCTCTTAGTAGATCCATATTATGTTCTTCTGCTTTCAAGACACAGTCCTTAAAAATCAAAAGCACATTGACCTCTTATGTCTAATTTTCAATTATAAAAAAACAATTTATTTTTATTTTCCTTTATTTGGACATGAAGATTTTATAAAGCCATTAATCAAAGCCAAGGGATACTAATTTAAGCCAATTCCCATTCTCTTTTGTAATCTCTTTAAACATCTATTGAGTTGAATGTATATAGTCAGTAGAAACACTCTCACTGAAAGGGCTCACATATGCCCCTAACAAAGCTGAGACACAGGAAAAAGGGGATTTTGTATCTAAGGGATCCAATCCTCCAGGTTTTTATTTTATTATTTTTTCAGTTATTTTATTTTTATTCTCCATTTATTTTGTCCTTTCCTTCCCATACTGCAACAGTGACTCTAACCACAAAGGAAACAGAATTGATTACAATAAAAATCTATTTTCTTTGCCAGTTTCTTCCCTTGCTATGCCATCTTTTGGTCTTTTGGAATATGTTTCTTGAGGGAGGGTCTTTTATGCTTTTCTCTTTGGGTCCCAAGTACTTCATACAATTTCTATCACATTGTGGACACAATATGTGCTTGTTGCAAAGGTATTTCCTTCCTTTACTCCTTTTTCTTTTCCTTCCTTCCTTCTACCCCCCCCCTTTTCCTTCTTTTTTCAATTTTGAGGGACTAAGTTAGGAGGAAGAGTGATGGGTAATGATGGCATTACCAAAAAGAGGAAAAAGGGTCAATAAGTATTTTAATGCACAAAAAAGAAGACAAGATGGGAAGGCTAGTGGGATTACCACAAAGCAAAGTATTTTTAGAAGTTACTCATTTAATTTATATATGTAAAAAGAAAATCAAATTACACATAATAGAGATCCTTTCTTTCACATATAATCTTTTTCCATTGTACTCTCTATAAGGAAGCAATCACTTTAAATGGTATATATTAAAATCAGAATTTTATAATTCTTAATTTTTTATCTCATGATATTAACTCTAAACAAATTCTTTACTGAAATTTGTGACTCTTTACTTAATTCAGGACCATATACTTCATACCCTTTATTCATAGAACCACCTAAAAGAATATTATATCTTTTAAGGTTTCCCTTGATCTGGTAAGTAGTCATGTATTAACTCTTTGTCAGCCTTTGTTTTAAATTTTGGAGTTCATTGGTAATGGGGCAGCTCCCAAGTTACCACCTTTAAAAAAGTGTTTCTCAGGTACTTTTTCAACATTCTCTCTTAAATGCAAGACCATGCATCCCCACCAAAAAGGCTCTATTGCAATAGTCAAGAAGTTGCGGTTTTGAGTGTCTGCACCAAAGCAAGCTGTTAAGTGTGTAGAGAAGTTCATACTGATGTTAAATGAGAGTTATTGTGAAGAAAGAAATGATAACACTTGATATCAGATTGTGTCATTTTCTCAGACAAATCTAGTGTCATGTCACAAATAGGATAAGTGTTCTAGGTCATTTTAAAAGATAAAATACTAGAATAATAAATAAAACAATTTTAAGTTATTATAGTATGCTCTAAGCAAATTGTTAGATGTCATTTAGAAGAGGCAGAAAGTGGGGCATGCATGTTGTTTAAAGTCCATGAGAAGGAATTGCCTGAAGGGGAAGGACAGGCTTTGGCTTTGGTTTTGGCCAGATCTTCTCTCACTCTGTTCTACAGAAGATGAACTTGGTAATTTTGAAGAGTCTAAAGGATTTGGAATTTACCATACTCCCATCTGCATCTCAGTAGCTGTTTGGTGTCAATTCTCAAATGTTATCTGCATGAGGATCCAAGGAAAATGGTCACATATTTACCTTGCTTAAGGATAACTTCTTTAGCACCCAGAAAATGGGGGAAATAGAGTAACCAGGACCTCTGAGAGTCTGATATAATTTATATATAACTGATGGTAAGTATCAATAGACTCCCAACCAATCATAATAGACAAGTCAATGTTTAATCACCACAACTGAGACACAAACAGGGTGTCTTTCACCTATTTTCACTTGACTAAAGGTGTTCATTTGCTCATTGGTCTAATTCTCCAAATGACAATGAAAATTGAAGTGACCCTCCACCAATGGTTTCTCTATGGATCCATTAAAAGTATGCTTCATTAAAATAAGCAGGTGCTATTAGTATATAGCACCCCATTTTATATTTGGTGTATTCCCTTCTTATCTAAGTCATTGGAAATGGAACTTCTTGTATCCCGGTGTTTCTATACTTAAAATACTCTGTGGCTCAGAAAAACAATCCCAAAGAACAATTCCTCCAATCTGGATATAAAGATTTGGAGGGAATGTCTTACAGTGAAAAGAGCATTAGCTCTTGAGATAGAGGCTGTTGTTTAAATTTTGCCTCTGATGCTCTCTATCAGTGTGATGGTGGGCCCTTAATTGCTATGTATGTTTTATTTATACATCTTGGCCCTGAATTTCTTCATATGTGAATTAGAGGTGGTAGACTAGATGATATTCCTTCCAACACTTCATCAAGGATCATGTTCCTCTAGAATACTGAGGAGGACATGTAGTTAGCCTTTCTTGGAAAGCCAGATTCATAATTGATAGAAAACAGAAACAAGATTTTATCCTATCTCCTCTGACTCCAAATCTCGTTTTCATCTCACTATACTAAACTGGTCCAAAATTTTTTTATCAACTAAAAGGCAGAACTCTCATGAGGAGACACTCTGAACTTAGGTTGGCCCTCAGACAATAACTTTAAGTACTCTCTTAATACCTACATTCAAAGCCTTTCTCCCTCTGTAAGCCCTTTCAGGATTTGAACTCTCCATTGGAATAGTTTCATAGAAATTAGGACTCACAAGGAATATTTCATTAAATATGATCTATAAACTCAGAAATTCAAGGTAAATAATTTGGAACCCCTGTTACATAATGCACAAATATAGATGTATTCTAAACAGATAGCTATCTCTCCACCTGTTTATATTACTTATATACTTAGCCTTTTGGAACTGCTAAGGTTGCTTTTTTATAATCTTTAAAAAATGACTCTGGAGCTAAAATTTGCATTGACACCACCTGACTTGCCAATAATTGCATATAATTCTCTTGCTACCTGTGTTAGCAGACAAAGCAAAGGCAGAAAAGAATCTTTCTGCTGCAAACTCACTTAGCATATTAAAAAAATAAACACAGGTGAACAAAAAAGCAAAATGGAGGACATTGCATTTTTCATTAGGCCCCTTTCCTGATTTTCATTAGGTCTGCTGCCCGAGTCTCCTTAGGCCCATTGGTGATTTTCATGAGTTCCACTGCCTAAGTCTCATTAGACCTGTTCCCTGATTTTTATTGAATCTATTATCTGATACTTATTAGAATGGCTACCCGGTTTCTTTCAGGTTTCTGCTGTAGGAGTCAGTGGTTATTTCCATAGAAGGACTATTGCATTCTAACAGTCATGCCAATATTCTTTATTATAAAATAATTGTTGATGTGAATCATAATGCTAGATGAAAAGCAGAGGTATGACAGTCTTCCTAATAATAAAATGTTTTACAAAGCAAAACAAAACAAATAAAAATCAAGGTTTTTATCTTCTCTTTATATTTTACTAGACTTTAAACATGGAAGTTCAAGTACTGGGTTTTTTAAAATTGAAATTTTCAATATTTTTGGATTATGGCAAATTTTGTAGGAGAAAATGAATTAAGCAAAAAAGAAAAACTGAGCTAATTAATATTAAAATGATTAATGTTCTCTTAGAATCATTTTTCCAGGTTATACAATGAGAAATGCAAATTTAGAATGTCCTATTAAATTATAAACAAAAGGTTTTCAAGTCATTTTTTTCAAAAACTTGTATAATATAGAGATAAACAATTTAATACAAATCATATATCTATAAATATACAAATATAAAATCATTGTATTGCAACCTTAGGCTAATGTAATTTACTCAATGCACTTTTTTTTAAAGCATCTGTTATGTGAAGGTTACTGATAGTGCTGGGGGTATGTAGGATAGAAAAAGTCTCTGTACCTAACAAATATATTCTTTTTTTTTAATTTTGTATCTTCTTTATTCCTTGATTTCTTTTTTTTTTACTTTTTTGTTTGTTTATTCAATCTTTTTTTTTTTTAATTTTAAACATTATTTTATTTGGTCATTTCCAAACATTATTCACTGGCAACAAAGATCATTTTCTTTTCCTCCCCACCGCCCCTCCCACCACCTTTCCCTCTCCCATAGCCGTCACACGATTCCACTGGTTATCACATGTGTTCTTGACTCGAACCCATTTCCCTGTTGTTGGTATTTGCACTAGAGTGTTCATTTAGAGTCTCTCCTCAGTCATATCCCCTCAACCCCCCTAGTCAAGCAATTGCTTTTCATCGGTGTTTTTACTCCCACAGTTTATCCTCTGCTTGTGGATACTATTTTTTAGATCCCTGCAGATTGTTCAGAGAAATTACATTGCTACTAATGGAGAAGTCCATCACCTTCGATTGTACCACAATGTATCAGTCTCTGTACAATGTTTTTCTGGTTCTGCTCCTTTCTCTCTGCATCACTTCCTGGAGGTTGTTCCAGTCTCCATGGAATTCCTCTGCTTTATTATTCCTTTCAGCACAATAGTATTCCATCACCAACATATACCACAATTTGTTCAGCCATTCCCCAATTGAAGGGCATCCCCTCGTTTTCCAATTTTTGGCCACCACAAAGAGTGCAGCTATGAATATTCTTGTATAAGTCTTTTTCCTTATTATCTCTTTGGAGTACAAACCCAGCAGTGCTATAGCTGGATCAAAGGGATCAAAAAAGCAAGATCGCCCTTTGGGCATAGTTCCAAATTGCCCTCCAGAATGACTGGATCAATTCACAAATCCACCAGCAATGAATTAGTGTCCCAACTTTGCCACATCCCCTCCAGCATTCATTACTTTCCATAGCTGTCATGTTAGCCAATCTGCTAGGTGTGAGGTGATACCTCAGAGTTATTTTGATTTGCATCTCTCTGATTATAAGAGATGTAGAGCACTTTTTTATGTGCTTATTAATAGTTTTGATTTCTTTGGCTGAGAACTGCCTGTTCATCCCCCTTCCCCATTTATCAATTGGAGAATGGCTTGGTTTTTTGTACAATTGATTTAGTTCTTTGTAAATTTGAGCAATTAAACCTTTGTCAGAGGTTTTTATGAAGATTGTTTTCCCAATTTGTTGCTACCCTTCTGATTTTGGTTACATTGGTTTTGTTTGTACAAAAACTTTTTAATTTGATGTATTCCAGATTATTTATTTTGCATTTTGTAACTCTTTCTAAGTCTTGCTTGGTTTTGAAGTCTTTCCCTTCCCAAAGGTCTGACATGTATGCTATTCTGTGTTCGCCTAATTTTCTTATAGTTTCCTTCTTTATGTTCAAGTCTTTCACCCATTTTGAATTTATCTTGGTGTAGGGTGTGAGGTGCTGATCTAAACCTAATCTTCCCCATATTTTCCTCCAATTTTCCCAGCAGTTTTTATGAAATAGTGGATTTTTGTCCCCAAAGCTGAGATCGTTGGGTTTGTCATATATTGTCTTGCTGAGGTTCCTTGCCCCCAGTCTATTCCACTGATCCTCCTTTCTGTCTCTTAGCCAGTACCAAATTGTTTTGATGACTGCTGCTTTATAATATAGTCTGAGATCTGGGACTGCAAGGCCCCCTTCCTTTGTATTTTTTTTTTCATTAATTCCCTGGATATCCTTGATCTTTTTTTCTTCCAAATGAACTTTGTTATGTTTTTTTCAAAATCAGTAAAAAAAAAATTTGGAAGTTCCATGGGTATGGCACTAAATAGATAGATGAGTTTGGGCAGGATGGTCATTTTTATTATATTGGCTCATCCTACCCATGAGCAGTTAATGTTCTTCCAATTTTTCAAGTCTAGTTTTAGTTGTGTGGAAAGTGTTTTGTAGTTGTGTTCATATAGATCCTGTGTTTGTCTTGGGAGATAGATTCCTAAGTATTTTATTTTGTCTAAGGTAATTTTGAATGGGATTTCTCTTTCAAGTTCTTGCTCCTGAGCTGTGTTGGAATTATATAGAAATGCTGATGACTGATGTGGGTTTATTTTGTATCCTGCAACTTTGCTAAAGTTGTTGATTATTTTGATTAGCTTTTTGGTTGAATCTCTAGGATTCTTTAAGTAGACCATCATGTCATCTGTAAAGAGCGATAATTTGGTCTCCTCCTTGCCTATTTTAATGCCTTCAATTTCTTTTTCTTCTCTAATTGCTACTGCTAGTGTTTCTAATACAATGTCAAATAGTAGAGGTGATAATGGCCATCCTTGTTTCACTCCTGATCTTAATGGGAATGGATTTAGTTTATCCCCATTGCAGATGATATTAGTTGATGGTTTTAGATATATACTGTTTATTATTTTTAGGAACGACCCTTCTATTCCTATGCTTTCTAGTGTTTTTAGTAGGAATGGGTGTTGTATTTTATCAAAGGCTTTTTCTGCATCTATTAAGATAATCATGTGGTTCTTGTTGGTTTGCTTGTTGATGTAGTCAATTATGTGGATAGTTTTCCTAATATTGAACCAGCCCTGCATCCCTGGTATAAATCCTCCTTGATCATGGTGGATGACCCTTCTGATGACTTGCTGGAGTCTTTTTGCTAGTATCCTATTTAAGATTTTTGCATCTATATTCATTAGGGAGATTGGTCTATAATTTTCTTTCTCTGTTTTTGTCCTGCCTGGCTTTGGAATTAGTACCATGTTTGTGTCATAAAAGGAGTTTGGTAGAACTCCCTCTTTGCTTATTATGTCAAATAGTTCGTATAGTATTGGAGTTAGCTGTTCTTTGAATGTTTGATGGAATTCACTGGTGAATCCATCAGGCCCTGGGGATTTTTTCTTAGGAAGTTCTTTGATGGCCTGTTGGATTTCTTTTTCTGATATGGGATTATTTAAGAAATCTATTTCTTCTTCTGTTAGCCTAGGCAATTTATATTTTTGTAAATATTCATCCATATCACCTAGGTTGGTATATTTATTACCATATAGTTGGGCAAAGTAGTTTTTAATGATTGCCTTAATTTCCTCTTCATTGGAGGTGAGATCCCCCTTTTCATCCTTGATGCTGTTAATTTGCCTTTCTTCTTTCCTTTTTTTTAAATTAGATTGACCAGTACTTTGTCTATTTTGTCTGTTTTTTCAAAGTACCAGCTTCTAGTCTTGTTTATTAGCTCAATAGTTCTGTCACTTTCGATTTTATTAATTTCTCCCTTAATTTTTAGGATCTCTATTTTGGTTTTCTTCTGGGAGTTTTTAATTTGTTCATTCTCAAGTTTTTTGATTTGCATTTCCAATTCCTTGATCTCTGTCCTCCCTAATTTGTTAATATATGCACTCAGGGATATGAATTTTCCTCTAAGTACTGCCTTGGCTGTATCCCATAAGGTTTGAAAGGATGTCTCGCCGTTGTCATTTTCCTCAATGAAATTATTAATTGTTTCTATGATTTCTTCTCTAATTAACCGATTTTGGAGTATCATATTATTTAATTTCCAATTAATTTTTGATTTGGCTCTCCATGTATCCTTGCCAATCAATATTTTTATTGCCTTGAGATCTGAAAAGGCTGCATTTATTATTTCTGCTTTTCTGCATTTGAGTGCCATGTTTCTGTGACCTAGTGTATGATCTATTTTTGTGAATGTGCCATGTGGTGCTGAAAAGGAGGTGTATTCCTTTTTGTCCCTATTTATTTTTCTCCATATGTCTATTAACTCTAATTTTTCTAAGATTTCATTCACCTCTTTTACCACTTTCTTGTTTATTTTTTGGTTTAATTTATCTAATTTTGAAAGTGGTTGGTTCAAGTCTCCCACTAATATGGTTTTACTGTCTATTTCCTCCTTCAATTCTCCTAGTTTCTCTAGTAAAAATTTGGATGCTATACCATTTGGTGCATACATGTTGATTAGTGATATTTCCTCATTGTCTATACTCCCTTTTAACAGAATATGTTTACCTTCCCTATCCCTTTTGATCAGATCTATTTTTGCTTTGGCTTTGTCAGATATCATGATTGCAACTCCTGCCTTCTTTCTATCAGTTGAGGCCCAAAAGGTCTTACTCCAACCTTTAATTCTAACCTTGTGAGTGTCAACCTGCCTTATATGTGTTTATTGAAGACAACAAATGGCAGGGTTTTGGATTCTAATCCAATCTGCTATTTGTCTACCTTTTATGGGTGAGTTCATCCCATTCACGTTCAAAGTTGTGATTGTCATTTGTGGATTCCCTGGCATTTTGATATCTTCCCCTAGTTCTGACCTTTCTTTTTTAGCTATCTCCTTTTGAACCAGTGATTTACTTTAGGTCAGTCCCCCTAGTCCCCTCCCTTGAGATGCTTCCCTTTCTAGCCCTTCCCTTTTTATGCTCCCTTCCCCTCCCCCCTCTCCTTCCCTCCCTTTTTATACTCCCTTCCCCCTCCCCCTCCTTAATTTTCCTTTCTTTCTTGCCCTATTGGATAAGATAGAATTCAGGATCCCACTGGATCTAGATGTTCTTCCCTCTCAGATTTGATTTCACTGAGAGTAAGGTTTAAGTAATTCCACTTCACGCTCTCTTCCTCTCCTTCTCATATGAGAGTTCTTCCCCTCCCCTTCCCATGTGTATCTTTATATGGGAAAGATTATTCTATTATGTCCCCCCCTATTTCTTGAAGTAAATCTTAGTGTTATCGATGGTTCCCTCCCTCCCTTTTCCTAGCAAATATATTCTAATGGTGTAACACAAGGAATCCACTGGATATGCATTGATGAAATATTTACATTGTTTCAAAATTCTGTGCCTGCACACTTAAAAATCAATTTTTAAATTGGTAATTATTTTATTTGGAAAACAATTTAAAGGTGATTTCAACTGTAGGACAGGTAGAAAGGAAAGGTGGTCCTCAAGGTAGATCTATACCTTATTACAGTTGGCAATGTCTTGGATCCTTAGTTCAGTGGGAGGACAGATGATAATATTAAGGAATCTGGAGGACACAGGTATAAGAGTGAACTATATTGCTGGTGGAGTTGTGAATTGATCCAACCATTCTGGAGAGCAATTTGGAACTATGCCCAAAGGGTGATAAAAGACTGTCTGCCCTTCGATCCAGCCATCGCACTGCTGGGTTTGTACTCCAAAGAGATAATAAGGAAAAAGACTGTACAAGAATATTCATAACTGCGCTCTTTGTGGTGGCCAAAAATTGGAAAATGAGGGGATGCCCTTCAATTGGGGAATGGCTGAACAAATTGTGGTATATGTTGGTGATGGAATACTATTGTGCTAAAAGGAATAATAAAGTAGAGGAATTCCATGGAGACTGGAACGACCTCCAAGAAGTGATGCAGAGCAAAAGGAGCAGAACCAGGAAAATATTATAAACAGAGACTGACACACAGTGGTACAATTGAAGGTAATGGACTTCTCCACTAATGTCAATGCAATGTCCCTGAACAATCTGCAGGGATCTAAAAAACACTATCCACAAGCAGAGGATAAACTATGGGAGTAAAAATACCGAGGAAAAGCAACGGCTTGACTGCAGGGGTGAATGGGGATACGGCTGAGGAGAGACTCTAAATGAACACTCTAGTGCAAATACCGACAACATGGAGATGGGTTCAAACCAAGAACACATGTGATACCCAGTGGAATCACGCGTCGGCTTGGGTGGGGGGGGAGGAAAAGAAAATGATCTTTGTTTCCAATGAATAATGTTTGGAAATGACCAAATAAAATAATGTTTAAAGTGAAAAATAAAAGAGTGAACTATAAAATCAATGAATGCTCTTTAGGTACCACAGGATGAAGAGATCAAAAGTCATTGTTGTCCTCCATTTTACCAAAATGATTATAGTTGCTTATTCATTGTTCATTCATGTAGAATGTCTGAAAAATCCTTCTTTATACTAGGCTTGTGAACATTGACTAAGGAATCCCAGTGGTATCTGATTGGGTGGGGGTAGGGCTGGGGTCATTAGAGTAAGAAGTCCCATATCTGCTATGTTAGCTTTACCCTCCAGCTAACCTGGAGCTCCTGTAATGGGGTAATGACCATCCCTTAGAAGGGGATGGACTTTACAAAAGATAGATCTTATTTACTATGCCCATATTTTTGTTGTTCCTTTGAATCAGAGTGGCCACTTAAGAAATAGGCTATGAGTATAATTTTCTAAGTATAAGACTTAAAATGCAAAAGAAAGTCATCTTGAAGTTTCTCTGCAATAAGAAATGAAGTGGATTGTACAATTTCAAATAATAATTTTAAGAAAAACACTCTACTCAAACAAGTAAATACAAAGTATATGAAAAGTTACATGGAGTAATTTCAAAAGGGAGCAGGTACAAGTAAAGAAGTCTCAAGTAGGAGATAATAGCACTCACATAGATGATTTTTCTTGAGGAGTCATTCAATAGAATTCAACTATGCAAAATCACCTAAAATTAAATGTTTTTTTTTTCTCACATACAGCAATGATTTATATATGCACAGACAAATTTGTTTAAAGCCTAAAACAGCCTAGAATTTAGGATTTTCAAAATTAAAAAAAAACACAGAAATTATAGTGGATAAAATACAACCTATATTGTACATTAACCAATAAAGGTGACATGACCTCTTTTATTTAGGGGGAAAGTAGTGAATCATTCTTAGCTGGATGTTGTTAACCTTTGGATGACAGCAAAGTCATTTTGAGTCACTACATGGTAAGTCACTAAATTGCTAAGCTCATTACTTTAACATTTAGCATTGGCATATTTGGGAAATATCTAAAAAGAGAAAAAAATATTAAAACCTAAAAATGTTCCACTGAGTAAAACTGTATGAGTACATTCAGCTCTCCTGATAAACATTTTTTTATGAAACCATGTTTTCATTGTTTCACAAGTAAAGGAAATGTAGCCATTTCCTGATCCACTTCCTTGGCACCAAGGATGATCAAGATGTCACTTTCAAAGCCCAAAAAATTCTCACCCACTTAAAAAAGGAACTGGTTGCAACAAACAAAAGGAAGTTTAGATTTTGTGATTACTTGGTAGAAATAATATATTTGTTCTTCTATTGTGACTAGGGGCCAAGGAATTCCTGTTTAGTGTACATTTGACTCATCTGTTTTAGATCCTGTCTACTTAGTAAGAAAGCCTTCCAAATATTCTCTCCATCCTTCATGAACAGATTGGAGGAAGAGCATTAAATATGAGACAGATTGTTAACCCAATCAGATGTAGAGGTTAACACCCTGTCTACAAACCCTCATCTTTTATAGCCTATATTAAAACTGTCCTGTGGCAGGGGGCTTTATTTGTGAGACTCACTTTACCATTAAACCACCTACAAAGGGAAGGTGACAACCAATCAGGACGGTTTCAATAGGAGTGTTTAAATGAATTGTTCCTTAAAGATTTGACCTAAAAGCTCCCCTCTCTCTATGTCTCTCTGCCTGTGTCTCTCTGTCTGTGTCTGTGTCTGTGTCTCCATCTCTCTCTGTCTCTCTCTGTCTGTCTCTCTGACAGGCAAGACACTTGAAAACCAGTCTTTTGATGAGATGCTTTATCAAGTAGATTCCTATGCCCTCATGCCTCTGTATACTGATTTATTCCTTCTCAAAACGTTAGCTTTCCATCATGGAGACACAGAGGCTTAGCTCTATCAGGTCATGTTCAGGCATCTTTAAAAAACAAGCACTCCCATGTAAATTCCTTATAGAAAGGGAGGCAAAGGAAGGAATAAAATGAAGTAAAAATAGAGCTATTAACCACTTGCACTCAGCTCATAACACCCACATAGGGCTACATGTGATGCTTTTCCATATCCATACTGATATAAAGAACGAAGCCCAGAAAAATGTATTCCACTATTCATTTCAGGGGTCCTCAATGGGGTCACACTGTATTAGTCAGAAATCTCCTCCTTAAACAATTGGAAAGTGTCACTGAAGCAAACTAAGTTGCTTTTATAAAATCAGTCTTTCTCAAGAATGTACATTAAATTTTGTTTCTTGGGAAATGTAACCTTTGCCCTAAAAAAGAAACACAACAACTATAAACTTACAGATATAGAAAAATGTCCTTGGAAAGGCCATTAAAATAAAAACAGAAAAATTCTTCGCTCTACAATTAAAGTAGAATAGAAAAGTACTTATTAACTCTAAGCCCCTATAGAATGAAAGATTTTTAGAAAGTCTTCCTTAGTAATTAATCTACTCAATAGCTTTATATTATTTTTAATTACTATCACAGGCTAACACTTACGTAAATAAGTGACTCTCCCTACACTTCTTTCTGTGTGTCACTTATCAAAAGGCAAATGTCAAACCAATTTATTAAAATGCAAAGCAGTAAAGTTCATATAAAATGGTTACAAGGTGGTCCCTCCCAGTTGTTTCCATGGGCACCTTGTTGGTTATAATTGCACTGAAGCAAAAAAAATCTAATCCTCTAAATCCAGAACAGCTGAGTAGATGGCGATCTTACAAAGAAACCATCAAGTAAGTCATTTTCATCTGTGTCATGTTCTCTGGGAACTCCTTGGAGGAGACATAAAGATTAACAAAATGAAAAATCAGAAAATGGAACATACTCGGAATCTGAGGTGAAAGAGAACTGATTTGTTCTTTTGCAGAAATAATTCCATATTCTCTATTGTAACTTGCTGGAGGAAGGATCTTCCTAGCAAACCTGATCATGACCGATGGCTTTGAGAAACTTGGAAAGTATTCCTGAGAAATCAAAAGTTTCTAGTTGTGATCTCCACTGCTGGCCAACATTTGAACAGAAATGAAAGAAGGAGTTTCTATTTTCGCTTTTTTTAAGTGTCAGAAATCATGGAAAAGAGAGAGGGACCATGGAGTAAATGTCTTCCCCCATTTCCAGATTCTACCTCACTTCCTGATTTTTCCTTTCTTGGCAGACATGTCTGAATCCGATTTGTCATACTTTTGAGGTTTCTGATCAGAAATTTGTCTCTTGGAGATGGAGACTCAGTCTCTCATCTATTTATTTGTGGAAATATCACAAATGAGTTATTTTTTAAATATTTTTGGTGGTGGGTATATAGCTTATATGTTCATTTTAAAAACTAGAGTATTTAATGCAAGTAAATATTTCTTATATATATTGTTTAACTGTGTGTATGCATGTGACTATGTTTCACTTCTTTAATGAACCCTCTATCCATTATCTGTTTGTAAGAGGAATATCTTAAATTTTTTTTCTTTTAAAAACATCAAAGCCTGAAGTATTGCTCTTTAGTAGAAAGAACTCAAATATAATGTTATCTCTTCTTCTTTTTCTCATTTTTAAGTTTAAGACTATAATTTAACTCCATTGTCAGAACTTCAATGTCATTTTCCCCCCATTTCTTTCTTCCAACTTTGAATATGCTGATCATCACCTTTCCTTTGTTAAGCTGACGGCTATATTCCATTTATGCTGAAATCTCTATCCAAGCCTTAACTCTCTTTTTTTCATTATTATAACACACTTATCCATGAAGCCTTCTAGTTTCGCTCTTCAAATTCACCATAATAGCATTTTTAAAAGAAAACAACCTCATCTCTACCCCCACCTTGCCTTTCAAACATTCATCCTCATCATACAATAATCTTTATATTTTTTAGTTAACTTTCATTGCTTATACATCTTTGTCTATCTCTTGGTACTTTCCAGAAATCTTCCCCTATTGCTGATTCCTTCCTATGGACTGTAGCTTCTAGCCATCTGGCTTCTCCTTTAGTTCTCTTTCTGATTAAATAAATTCCCGGCTCGATTTTGACCATGGTCATTTGGAAATATTGAGAAGAGTTTTGTCTCATGTGGAATATACATTCTACAACAACAGGAATAATAAATATTCAACAAATTATATTAATTGTCTACTATAAGCAAGACATAACAGTAGATAATAAGGAAATTATGAAGATCATCCTTGAATAAAAGGATCTCACAATGTCAAAGTAGGAAGGCACTTAACTCTACTTTCCATAATAGTGTGTGAAGTGTGAGAATTTATAAACATCTTGGCATTTGTAGTTCAGGGGGAAAAACATTTCCCACTTAGCCATGAAAATATTTGGAGATTTTTTTAATTTTTCATTCTGAAGGAAAACTTGAGAATAATCTGTCAATAAAAGGAGTTTCCCTTCTAGGAGTTTCCTATGTCAATCAAGAAAAGATAATTTCTTAAAATCATCATCTAACATGGCAAGTTGCACAAAGTAAATTAACTGATGATTTCTTTCTGAGTAAAGGACTACAGGTAGTCTCTCGGTGATCGAGAATAACTATTGTCTTTGTGCATTATCATCTATTGATGTACCCTCATGTGGCTTTGAAGTCCAAAGGCTGAGGCACAGAGTTTGTGACACATGGGGCATGGGACGCCAGTTGTTACGGGAGGTGCGGTTGTTGGCTGGTGTCAGCGTTCACGCACAGCGGCAAGACGTAGACGTCACTCATCTTCAAAGGTGGTGGTGGCAAGGTTAATGTGGGTTCACCAGCTGCTTCTGCCAGAGGTAGTGAGTTCTAGTTGTTTTGGTGTAATGCTAGTCCACTTCAAGTTGGACTTTAGCTGATCCTTGAATCTTTTCTTTCGTCGACCTTGTTTCCTGAGTCCAGCTGACAGTTCACCGTAGAATACCTGTCTTGGTATTCACTGTGGGTCCATGCGGATGACGTGTCCAGAACATCGTAGCTGGGTTTTGAGGACCATGACTTCAATGCTGGTGGAGTTGGCTCTGTTGAGGACTTCCTGGTTGGTGATTCAGTCCTGCCATCGGATCCTCCTGATTGACCAGAGGGAGCATTGGTGGAATTGCTCCAGCTGTTTCATGTGCTTCCGGTATAGTGTCCATGTCTCGCAACCGTACAGGAGAGAGCTGAGGACCACTGCGTTGTACACTTTGAGCTTCGTCGCAGTGCTTACACCTGTGTTGGAGGACTTTCCAGCGCAGCCACCCGAGTGCCTGGCTGGCCTTTTGGATCCTGGCATTAATCTCGTGGTCTAGGGATCCGTCGTTGACGATGGTGATTCCCAGGTACTTGAAAGTGTTGATGTTAGAAAGCTGCATGTTGTCGATTGTAATGCATGACTGGTTAGTTGCCCCACCTGGTGCAGGTTGGAATAGCACCTCTGTTTTGCTGAGGCTGATAATCAAGCCAAACAGTTTTGTTGCGGTGGAGAACCTGTCCACAATGGTTTGAAGATGATTTTCTTGGTGGGCCATGAGAGCACAGTCATCTGCTAAGAGAGCTTCCAGGATGAGTCTCTCTGTTGTCTTTGTTTTTGCAGTCAGGCGGCGAAGGTCGAATAGTGAGACATCCAGCCGGTATTTGATATAGACACCCAGGTCTAGATCCATCACAGCATCTTGTAATATTTGGGTGAAAAATAGGTTGAATAGTACCAGAGCGAGGACACAGCCTTGTTTCACACCATTGGAGATGTTGAAGCGATCGGAAGTCTCTCCACCAGATAGGACTTCCCCCATCATGTCGACATGAAAGAGCAGGATCAGTTTGACGAATTTTGCTGGGCAACCAAGCTTGCTGAGGATCACCCACAATGAGTCCCTGTTCACTGTGTCGAACACCTTTGTCAGGTCTATGTAGAGACTTAGGTTCTGCTCAAGCCATTTTTCCTGCATTTGCCTCACCATGAAGACCATGTCGATGGTGCAGCGATCTGGTCTGAAGCCACATTGTGATTCAGGCAGGTTCTGCTCTGAAACAGATGACAGGAGTCTGTTGAGTATAACACGGGCGAGGATCTTTCCGGCAGTGGAGAGTAGTGAGATGCCTCTGTAGTTGTCACAGGCTGCTTGTGAGCCTTTGTTCTTGTATAGGGCTACGATGGAGGCATCTCTGAGTTCTGGGGGCATGTCTTCCTCTTCCCATATGCTGGTCAGCACTATGTGGAACTCCTGGAGTGCCTTTCCATTTAAGGCCTTGTACACCTCGGTTAGGATCCTATCTTTACTGGGTGCCTTGCCTGCACTCATTTGTTTAATGGCTTTTGGGACTTCCTCTATTGAAGGAGGGACATCAAGTTGTTCAATGGTGCAGTTTTGGGGGATCTGGTCAAGGGTGCTTTGGTCGACTGATGAGGGTCGGTTGAGAAGCTGACTGAAGTGTTCTTTCCACCTGTTGCTGATGCCTTTTTTATCTTTTATGACAGTGTTACCGTCAGAGGATAGCAAGGGAGTGCTGGTGGGTTTTAATGGCCCATAGACATTCTTGAGGGCACTGAAAAATTGTTTGTAGTTTTTTGTATCAGCAAAATGCTGGATTTCTTCTGCCTTTTTTTTCCACCATCAGTCTTGCATCTTCCTGATCTCACGCTGCACCGTGGCTTGGAGAGACTTGAATCTGTCCTTTATAGGAGCAGAGTTTGGGTTATTTTGCCACTCCATAAAGGCTTTGTTCTTTTTGCTTAATAGTTCTTCAATAGCAGTGTTGTTCTCATTGAACCAGTCCTGGTGGTTGTGTTGTTTGGGGCCTAGGACTACCTTTGATGTTTCCTTCACTGCGTCTCTGAACTGGTTCCATTTCTCTGTTGAGATTCCAGTGAGTGGTCCCTTGGCAGACAGCTTGTCAACCAGGCAGGACTTGAATGTTTGCAAATAAGATGGATCTCTAAGACAACTCACGTTGAAAAATGCGCGAACTGTCTGGGTGTGTTTTGGATGGCGAGGCGCAATGCGCATTTGAAGAGTAGCTCTAACCAATTGGTGGTCTGTCCAGCATTCAGCTTCTCTCATGGCTCTGGTGATCTTTACATCCTGGATGTCTCGCTGGCTTACAATGATGTAGTCAATGAGATGCCACTGTTTTGATCGTGGATGCATCCACGTTGTTTTATATTTGTTCGCCATTCTGAACACAGTGTTCGTGATGGTGAGTTCGAACTCTGAGCATTTGCTGAGTAGCAGTAGGCTGTTGTTGTTCATTTTGCCCACGCCGTGTTTGCCGAGCACTCCTTTCCATCTTTCATGGTCCTGGCCAACGTGGGCGTTGAAGTCTCCCAGTAGTATCAGCTTGTCATTTGTGGGCACTGACTGCAGGACGGCACTCAGGTCAGAGTAGAACTGCTTGATGGTCTCCTCTGTGCTGGTCAGTGTTGGGGCATATGCGCTGATGATTGTGGCATACAGGTCTTTGCTGAGAGGTAAATGGATCTTCATGATCCTCTTGCTGATGCCCACAGGCAAGTCTGGCAGCTGTTTGAGCAAACTGCTCTTCATAGCCAGGCCAACACTGTGGATTCTGTCTTCATTTGTGGCTCTACCTTTCCAGAAGAAGGTGTATCCAGTGGTGGGTTCACTGAGTGATCCCTCTTCTGGTAAGTGTGTTTCACTTAAGGCTGCGATGTCGATGTTATATCACGCCAGTTCTTTACCGATTAGAGCTGTTCTTCTCTAAGGTCTTGGGGTATTCTCTCTGTTAAGTAATGTCCTGATGTTCCATGCTCCTAGTAGGAGTTTCTTTGTATTTTTTCTTTGATTTCGACCACTTAAAGGGATGACCTGCCAGCTGCGGTGTGCTGACCGGTTATTTGTAGGGCAGGCAATGTTTGGGACACCTTTTCTAGTCCCCTCCCTTGATTAGGGTGAGCAGTGCTGTCCTAGAGAGGGCTGCTCAGTCACCCAGGATGCTGCCGAACGTTCCTGCTGCCCTACAGGGCCGAGCGACCACTGGTCCATGGGCCGCCTACGTGCAGGATCATGACTACAACTGCCAGTGGTCACCTCCACCTGTTGTGTCACCACTCCCCCATCGCTGCAGGTCTTGAAGAGGGTGGACGGGGTTAGGATAAATGAGTGTGCACAAAGATACTTGTGCGTGAAGGAGATTTAAGTGGAAAAGTCGATGCACAGAGACAGTCCCACTCTCTCTCGGCGTTGGAAGCCTGGGTCCAGTGGCACGAAAAGTCATTATACCTGGAGACTTCCTCAGCTGCATTGGATGGCCGTGTTGTCTTTTGTGCTCCAACACGCCCTAAGCACTCCACAGTGCTTTGCTGCATCGCCCTCTCAGCCATTGAACCTTCTTATTGGTTTCTTCCGCCTGTTCCGCCGAAGCAGTCTTCACATGCTGGGTGAGCAAAGCCCTAGTTCACCAGGGGTCGACGACCCAATGGCTACCCTCACAAGGTTTAGCCGGCCTGTCGAAGCCGTTGCCCGGGGTGTGGCCGCTACCACATGCTAGCAGCTACTGGGAGCCACAAGTGAGAGCTGGGTGTCAGGTGGGGTCAGAGGCTGGAGAGCTGCCCTAGGAGGGCACGACAAGCCCTTCATACCAGAGATACTACCCCTCCCTGAGCACCCCATACACCCCACTATTACATATAATCTGTATTGTATGTTTTCTTCATCTCATATAGTTGTATTAATTTAATCTCTGTAATTAACAGTATTCTAAATATCAGTTTTGAATGTCTTTCCAAAGCATAACATTAATATACATAAGAAAAGAATGTTTGGAATACTGCCTAGAACTGGAAAAATATTCAAAAAATCAAAAATTCTTGTGAGCAATCCTTGCCATGGAATACTTATTTTTTTCCCATTCTAGATTTAAACACAAATTAAAACAATAATTTCCATAATAATCAAATAGAATAAGATCATATATAAGACTACGATTCATTTTAGTGCTTCTTTTTCTACTTGTTATAATAAATACAAATGTAACTTCACATATGCTCTACACATTTATGCTTCCTCCTGAAGTTCCTTTACCTTGTGTCTTTAAAAATGTGCCCCCCAATATTTTTCTTTTTTGATGGCAATACTATCTCCTATGATGGCATATATGGCAACATTGCTCTCAATCCCATTTCCCTCTATCAAAAAAATAAAAAATAATCCTTGTAACATTTAAGTATAATCAATCAAAACATTCTCACATTGATGATATCCTAAATATATGTCTTATTCTTCACACAGAGTTGATCTTTCTCAGAAGGTAGGCAACATATTTTATCCTTAGCATTTTGGATTAATGGTTGGTCCTTGATAAGAGTTTTTAAATATTTCAAACTGGTTGTTATTGCATAAATTATTCTCCTGATTCTGGTCATTTTATTCTGTGGCAGTTGATACATGTGTTTCCAGGCATTTCTTATGGCACACTGACATCCTCAGTGTTGAACTTTCTCAGCTACCCATGCCATCCAAACTGTTCAGCTCCTATCCTTCTTCTCTTCTAAGTTCCACCCAATATCCTGAGAAACTTTCTCTATTCCTTTTGATAACAAGAGGATGACAAGGGTATACATAGTCTCCCACTGATTATACACCTCAGTCTTTCCACCTGACTAGTTCATCTCTTTTGCTCAGATAATTTATGATATCCTTTATTCTAACTTTCCATTATAGTTCCCTGCGATGTGCAATGTATTGCAGCTTACTCTTCCCCACAGTGTGCTTTTCCATTGTCTTCTTAGTGATGGTTATTTTCAATTCTTCAGTGACTGGCATGGAACAAAACACAGATTTTTTAAGTCCATGCTGAAAAATATATAATTTAAAAGGCAATTGTTAAGTCACTTTCAGGAGTTTCTAAAGTGGGCCAGACTCCACAGAATTAAAAGGACAACATAAATGGCTCTTTTATTTCTTTTTCTTATCATTGAGCAATCTTTATGGGCACAGTGTGAAGAGTGAATCAAATTTTCTTTGTCTATCAGTCAACAATTTTGAAATTAATCAACCAAAACCTTAAACACCCTACTCAACACTAAGTTAAAGAGTTCGTAAGTCACTTACTAAAGTGAATGACAACTCCAGGTTCCAGTGACCACCACCTGGGTAGTGCTAAGCAAATTGAAAGGCTGTAATTGGTTCTGGTAAAGTGGAAGAAGGGAAAGGAAGTGATGTGGAACAAAGGACTATAAAAAGTTCTGAACTTCCTGTCTAAGTATCTTCTCATGGTGACTTGGCTTTTGGGGGTGACTTTGGAATTGACTTTCAGCTTGGACCTTGACTTTGGCTCTTGAACTGCTTCTTGGAGGACTGTTCCTGATTCTTCTCCTTTGAACTTCGTCTTGGGTGAGTTTCATATCTTTTAATTTCCAAATCCATTCCCCCCTGCATATCATTAATCTGTCTGGAACTTTTTATAATATCAATGTTCAAATAGGAAACAATGAGTATGCTTTAAATTCAATAACAATAAATATAGTTAATTCTTAAACTCTCTATATCTCTGTCATGTGTTTGTTTAAAAATATATGTTCTGACATAGGAAATCAGAGGCAAAAGCTTGCTTAGTCCTTTGTTGTGTCTTCTCTATAATTAAATTAAGAATATTCTTCATGTTTGCAAAGGCTATTGTAAGAAATTAAAATCTAGGGTCTTATTTAAAGATCTTATTTAAAAAATGAAGAGGTCAGATTTGATCATAAGAGTAGCTGCAATGTACTTATCACTCTAAGAATGTCATCTCACTTGAACTTCACAAAACTATGAGGTATATACTATTATTTCCAGTTTTACAGATGATTATACTGCCTCTCAAAGACAGATAAAGTGACTTACTTATGATAACACATATTGTAAATATCAAAGGCAGGATTCAAATTCAAGTTTTTCTGACCCAAAGTTTAGTTCACTTTTTACTATATTCCATAAACTTAGTGATCATCAAGGCCTCTCCCAAATCTAAAACCTGTGACTCTATGATATGCTAAAGAGAAAATACTTATTATTAACCAACTGGGTCTTAACATCAAGACTTAAAAAAATTTATTCGCTGATAAAATATTTATCAGTTAATGGAAAATGGCAAAGTCCCAATATGTAGTGCCAATTTGTACACAGTCACTTTTGAGTCTAAATTTCTTGAAATGCCTCTAGTCAGAGATAACATTATGCCAAGTGCATTTAAAAAGGGGAAACATTACTCTGCACAATGCTGATTTACCAGGAGAACATTTTACATAATAATAACAATAGTATATAGTGATCAACTATGAAATATTTAACCATTGCCAACAATAAAAGGATCTAGAACAATGTCAAGGGACTCATGTCAAAAAAGGTTATAGAAGGAACGAGAGTCTGAATGTAAATTGAAGCATATCATTCTTCATTTTACTTCCACCATGAATTTTTCTTTAGTATAAGCAATATGTCATGTTTCACAATATGATAGAAATGAAAATTTATATTTTATGATAATACATTACAACTTATTATATTACATGCTGTCTAGAGAGGGAGGATGAGAGGGAGGGTAATTAATATTTTTAAATTAGCTTCTTTTTGAATAACAGGGTTTTGAAAAGAATTATGGTTAATGACAATCATAACAACAAAGAAAGATAATAACATTGATGAATATTTTACAATACAAATAAGAGAACAAAAAATATGACATGGCACCCAAATAAAGGAGAAAACATGGATCACAAAATGTCAGAAGAAAACAATTATTATAATTTATGTTGATATATCATAGTTATAATATTCCGTGCTTTCCTGATTTGCTTATATCATCTTTACTGTCTAAATCATGAGCTAATTTTGACCTTATTTAGGTAAATGGTGTGAGATGTTGGTCTATATCTATTTTCTGCCCAAATGAATACCAGTTTCCCTAGAATTTTTGTCAAATAGTCATTTCTGGTCCTCAAATCTCTGATCTTTGGGGTTTTGAAACAATAGATTACTATGGATTTACTGCTATGCTTGGTACAACTAATCTATGCCAGTGATCCACCATTCTAATATATTAACCAGGATCAGACTGTTTTCATGATTAACACTGTGGGTTTATAAAACACTAACTTATTTTCTATTGCTTGTTGAGTGCCTGATCTATTCCATTGATTCATTACTGTAGTTCTTAGCCAGTACCAAGTTTGTTTTGATGGTTGCCAATTCATAATAAAGTTTAAAGTTTGGTTCTAATAGCCCACCTCCCTTCACAACTTTTTCTTGACTCCCTTGAATCATGTTTTATTATTTTAGATGTAATTTATCATTTTTTTTGTAATTTGATTATTATGGCACTGAATGCTCTAAATCAGTATTGATTCAACAAAGTTAAATTAAAACACTCTGAGATTCTGAGAGCTAAGGAGCCTGACTAAAGGATACTCAGCAAATGAGAGAAGGAGAGGGAGAGAGAAAGGGAGAGGGAGAGAGAGAATAAATCACCTCAAAACAAAGAAAAGCAGGAGGAACATTTCTCACTGGGGTAATGAGAGATTAGCCTAGTAGCACAGCATCTCTGGGAACTAGCAAAATTCAGAGCAACCCCAACCTTTCTATTCTGCTATAGGCAGGTAAGTTGTAGAACAGGAATGATCCCAGACTGAGTCATTTCACACAGGAATGGAAGGCAGAGAGGGGAGGGTGGTAGTCAAAGCTACTTGGATGGGCAGTGAAGTCAGAGAAAGTAGGAAACCTACAAACTCTCACTTGGCAGCAGCACTCCAGAGGCAGCAAAGTTCAGTCTGTCCCTGCCTAAAGTACTCCACTCAAGTAGCAATAGGCAGAGGACAGGAACCTACCTACACATTCCCAAGTGGCAGCAAAGCACCTGTGGCAGCAAAGTGGCAGAGGAAGGGACCAGGTCAGCCTGAAACACTCTGCAATGGTAGCAAAGGCAGAGATGACCAGAAAATTGCTCACTCCCGTGTAGCAGCAGAGCTCCTGAGGCAGTGAAAGAAAACTTTACACTAATCTTTGTAATGAACAATTATGTAAAAATTTTAAATAAACTACTAGCACATAGGTTATAGCAATATATCACAAAAATCGTATACCATGATCACATTAGTTATATACCAGGAACTCCAGGATGGTTCAATATTTGGAAAAGTATGAGCATAATTTACCATATCAATAACAAAACTAAGAGAAACCATATGGTTATTTCAATAAATGCATAAAATGCACTTGACAAAATACAACAAGAATTCCTTTTAAGATATTAGTAAACATCAGAATTAATAGAACTATCAATATCATTATTTGTCATTGTATCTGTTTAAAACAATTAGCAAACATCTCTAATGGGAATAAAATAAAGTAAGATCAGGGGTAAAGCAAAGATTATCATTATCACCACTACTATTTAATATTATACCAGAAATGCTAGCTATGTCAATAAAAACAGTAAAAGAAATTGAAGGTATTGTAATAGGTAATAGAATAGGAAACAAATTTATCATCCTTTGCAGATGGTATGATGGTATGCCTACAGAATCCTAGAAAATCAACTAAAAACTCATAGAAATAATTAACAAATTTAGCAGACACATGATACAAAATAAACCTACATAAATCAGTAATATTTATTTATATTTGCCTCCAAGTCCAATAGCAAGAATAAGACAAGTGCTTTCAAAATAATTATAAACAACATAATAAACTAGGGGTATACTTACCAAACAAACATAGCAATTATAGAAACACAATTTTAAAACACTCTTTATATATAAATAAAGTTAGATCTAAACAACTGGAAAAACAGTACTTGCTCATGGATAGACTGAGCAAATATAATAAAAATACCAATCCTACCTAAATTAATTTACATATTTGGTACCATAACAATCAAATTGTCCAAAAATGATTTCATAGAATTAGGAAAAAAATAACAAAATTTATCTAGAAAAAAAGGTCAAGAATATTAATATAATCAATGAAAAAATATGTAGGAAGGAGGCCTAGTTGTATCAGATCTCAAACTATACTACAAAATAATAATCATAAAACAATCTGGTACTGTCTAATAGAGTAGTGGATCAATGGAATAGATTAGGTAATAAACACATGGTAATTAATGCCCCCCAAACAACTTAGTGTTTGATAAACTTAAATATCCAAACTTTTAGGGAAAGAATTCATTATTTTACAAAAACCAATGGGAAAACTGTAAAACATCAGGGTAAAAAAGGAGGCATAGGCTAACATCTCATATCACACAACTGGGATAAAGTCAAAATGGATACTAGATCTAGAAATAAAAGGTGACAACATAAATAATTTAAGGAAACATGGAAAACTTTGACTGTCAGGCTTATGGATTAGGGAAGAATTTAGGAACAAATAAGTCATAGATAACATAAAAATGAAATGTATAATTTTGATTACATTAAATTAAAAAGAGCTTTCACAAAGACAATGCAGCCAAGATTAGAAGGGAAACAACAAATTTGGGGAAGAAAATTTTATAGAAAGTATCTCTGATGATAGCATCACTTTTCAAATTTATAGACTGAGTCATATTTACAAGAATAGAAAGCATTCCCCAACTGGAAATACTAAAATGAAATGAACAGATAGTTCTCAGAGGAAGAAATTAAATATATATATATATGGTCATTTGAAAAAGTGTTCCAAAGCATTATTGATTAGAGAAACTCAAAATAACTTTGAGATGCCACCTCACATCTCTCAAATTGGCTAACAAGATAAAAAAGAAAAATGGCAAATTTTGGAGGAGATGTGGGAAAACTTGAACACTAATTCACTGTTGGTGGAATTGTGAACTGATAAAACCATTCTATAGAGCAATATGGAACCATGTTCAAAAGTCATAAAATAATATATACTCTTTGACCAAGCAATACCCCTACTGGGTCTGTATTCCAAAGGGATCAGAGATAAGGGGGGAAATACCTGCTTCTGCCAAAATGTTTTAGTAACTTTTTTGTAGTGGTAAAGAATTAGAAACTGAAGGGTTGTCCATTACTTGAGGAATGGATTAATAAGTTGTAGTTTATGGTTATAATGGAATACTATTGCACCATAAGAAATGGCAAACAGTATGAGTGGATGAATTCAGAAAAACCTGGAATTTGCTGATGTGAAAAGAAGTTAACAGAACCAGGAGAACAATATATACTGTAACAAAAATGTTATACAATGATCAATTGTGAAGAACTAAACAATTCTCAGCCAAACAAGTTCCCAAGTTATACACAAGGCACACAAGATGAAAACTACAACCAACATATGAAGGAGAAACTGTTGGAGTCTGAGTGCAGATTAAAGCATGGCATCTTCCACTTTATTTCCCTCATGAGTTTTTTTTTATATTTATTGTAATATGTGTCTTCTATCATGACATGAGCAATATAGAAATACTTATCGCATGAAAGCATTGGCATAGCCTATATCAGTCTATTTACCACCTGGGGAGGAGTAAAATAATCTAAATCCTCAAATGTCAGAAAATTGTCAAAAATTGTTTCTACGTGTTACTAAATTTTTTTCCAGATAATCAACCATGAAAAAACAAGCAAACAGACAAACTCTGAAATGGCATTTTATATCTATCAGATTGGTTAATGTGACAAAGAAAAAGAAAAAGAAAATGACATGTTCAATGGGATATGGAAAAATTGGGAGAATATTGCATTCTTGGTAGTCTGAACTGATCCAACCATATTGAAAAGCAATTTGGAACTGTGACCAAAGGGCTATCAAACTGTACATACTCGTTGACCCAGAAAAACTACTAGTAGGTCTTGACCCCACAAAAAAAATAAAGAAAAAAAGAAATGAATATATGGGTACAAATATATTCATAGCTGAACTTTTTTATGGTGTTAAAAATTAGAAATTAAGAGGTATAAGGATAATATTAGAAAATAAGTATTATTTTATCAGTTTAGAGATAAGAAGTATAGAAGCTGGATTGATAAAGAATTGGAGCTTCAAATATAGCTGAGCCAGAATGTCAGTTTCAAGTCTAAAGGTTTTTCATTTGACAGTTGGTCTCTGGCAGTTGGCAGTCAGACTCTCTCGCTCTCACTATCTGAGGTAGAAGGAAAGGAGGAAAAGACCTGAAGGAGCTTAGTGTTTTCTTTTTCCAACTTGGGAAACACTATTGACTATCTATTACTGTTTTATAGATTGTTTAACTCTGAGAAGACCAAAGAAATATGTGGTCTTTGATTTGGACTCTGAGTCTGCTAAGGCTCAGAGTCCTAACTTGCTTCTTGTTGAGACTCAACCAGCCAGCCTTTGTTATTTTTATAATTTGGAGGCAAATTAAAAATTATGAGGATAATATTGTTGGTTTATATATGGTATATATGGTTTATAGTAAGAAGTTGGGCTAGTCAGATCATTAAGGATTAGTACAGCCTGTGAAAACAGGAGAAGCAGTTCCTTGTGGAACAAGGGAGTTTTATTTGGGTGGAGTTAGAATCCCTTAGAGTTAGAAATGCTTTTATCCTTATATATTTCAATAAATAATTAATATTTTTATAACCAGTCTCTTTAGCATCCTTGCACCTGGCCCTGAAGAGAAATGCTTTGCTCCTTCTTCCTCCCCTGTCTCAATTGGCAAAATATAAAAAGAAAGGTTTTGACACACATAACTAGTGCATATTACGCCTGACCTCCTAAAGCCATGCCCTAGTATATACTTCATAATTTGTCATCCAAAAAGACAAAACAAAAACCAACAATAACAACAACAATAGCAATTGATCTATTAAATGCTGCTATTCAACTGACCCAAATTCACCCCATTAAGCCTAAGTACTTCATAGTCTTGGACAGGATCAATGTACGATTGAAACATGTCCCCTGATTCATGATGATAAACAATGGACAATATCATCTTTTTACTTAGGCTGGCTTAAGTTACAACATTCATATTGTCTTTTGTGTGTTTTCATTTTTTTATTAAAAATTTCAAGAAAAATATGTCATTGAGATTGATTGTAATGGGCAGCTGTTATGATCTCCATGGAAGTATTAGAACCCCTGCCTAAGGTGCATTGAAGAGTGCCAAGCCTCAGAGCAACTCAGCTCATCCTAAAAAAGCACTGTGGCCTGGAGTGAAAGCTGCAATTTACAAATCTCCCAGAGACCCATTATTTGCAAATCATTGACACTACCAACTGTAACAGCCCTGGTCCTCCTTGTCAATGCACGCTTTGGGAGCTGTTCATCCGCAGAGCCTTGCATGCTCAATAACTTTCAGCACTAAAAATCCTTATGAAATTCCCGAAGAAAAGGAGACACTGCGCATGTGGGTAAAATCTCGGAAAAGTTAGTTTAGACACATGCATGCGCATGCATACGCATATTGTACTCTGGAAGCAGATTACTCTGTGATGGCTGAGGGTACATTATTTGTAGCAAAGATGCCCAAAGATAAGAAATAAACATCAATGTCACTGTGTTTCTAATATCAGGCAAATTTTGACTAGACCAAGTCATTGGCATCATCTCCATAAGCTTTCCTGCTACCCTTCCCAACCTACTTCAATTTTAAAACATAAGCTAATGATTTTCCTCCTAAACTTTAGTAAGGAAAATATCACTCTTGAGTGTCGGCCTTACTGCCAAGTTTTACCACAAAGAGAATTTTTACAGCTGAGAGTAAACTTTTAAAATCAAGGATTTATAGTCTAAACACTGACACGAGCTTAACTGTACCCAGTGAGTGGCCAATACTGTAACAGTACTCCCCAATAAAGGGGGCAGACTGGGGCTCTAGGCTCCTTTCCTATAACTTAAAGCACAGGCCACGTTATTTAGAAAAAGCTAATTGGGTAGCATCTGGTTTTATTATCATGGCTAGTGTTCTTTCAACATGGCTGGCAACAGGGTGAATTCAGAATATGAAGTCTTTGGGGAAGTACTCCGACACTTTGCACATATATGAGGGAAAAAAGTCTGCAGTGGAAAGGGTCCAAGAGGTGACAGTGAGAGAATGGAATAAGGAAAGAAAGAGATGTAGAGAAGAGAAGGCGAGGGAAAGGGAGAAAAATGGAAAAAAAAAGTAGAGAAGGAATAAAGGGAAGAAGGAAGGAGGGAGAGGGAGAGAAAGAGAGAAAGGAAGAGAAAGAGAGAGAAAAAAGAGAAAGAGAGAGACAAAGACAGAGAGAGAGAAAGAGAGAGAGAGAGAGAGAGAGAGAGAGAGAGAGAGAGAGAGAGAGAGAGAGAGAGAGAGAGAGAGAGAGAGAGAGAGAGAGAGAGAGAATGGCTATAAAAGATTAGAGTAGGGTACCATAAATTAAGAGATCAATTGGAATAGAAAGAATAAGAACACAGGGAAATTCTCAGTATTAAAAGGGAAAAAAATCCAGTCAGGCAAAATGGAGAATCCCCCTAATTTCTGGATGGAAGGTAGGAAAATGTTAAAATGTTAAATACTTTTTATCCATAATTTCAAAAAAACATCGCACCTTTAACCTTGAAATGATATATTTGTGTATTTACTTAGGTATCTTCCATTCCCTCAAACTGAATTTAAGCTCACTGAAGGCAAGAGGTTTGTTTTGTTCCAAATACTTCTTGATCATAATACCAATGATGAAAAGCAACTAGGAATTTTAGACAGAGAACTGTCCTCAGTAATAGGAAAGCCTCTGTTCAGATTCAATCTCTAGAACATGCTGGCTGGGCCAACCTGAACAAGTCACTTAATCAGTGTGTCCATGCATTTACCAGCTAATTCTCTAGAGATTCCCAGCTACATTGTTAGATAGAATTTCTCATTGGGAGTTTTCTGAACCAATAAAATCATAAGTACAAGACAAATAAATAAATAAATTACCCCAATATATAGCCCAGTGGATGCTTAATAACTATCTGTTTAATTAAAAAGCAACTAATTTTCATGACCATGTTTGATATTTGTATAGCACATTACATTTTTAAAACATTTCCTTATTTCGATGATCTTGTGTGGCAGAAACAGGAGCTGGATTATTGATCTATATATGAAGAAACAGGCTCAAAGAGTTTGAATGTCTTATTAAAGGTTGCACAGCTACCTTTGGTGACTTAACTGTTACTAGAATCCAATTCTCTTGACACTCATTCTTACACTCCTTTTATCAGAGCACATTCTTCAATTGGGGATGGTTAACAGCCCGTTAGTCGCTTTCTTACGGGCTCATTTATAACTTCAACAAGGCCAATGTGGTTATTTTAGACTAATTAAATGTTTAGATTGAGTATGGCATAAAGTATGGTGGGAAACAAAAGTTGAGAGCTAGGCACATAGTAATCTGCTTTAGGCTTCTAGGAACCTCTGGGTATTCTTAACAGTAACCAGAGAAGGGATAGCGCCTATCAAAGAGTGATTACAAAGTTTCAGAGAATGTGAGCAATTGCCTATGGGAATGGGAAGAAAGCCACAAAGTAGAAATGATGGGAAGGCATCACCCTCCTGACTGGAGAAAGAAATCAATACAGTAGTTAGGACCAAAGAGAGACTGCAGTAGTGCCCCCGAAACAAATGATTTTCTTTCCTTTTAAAGTAATTTTACATGTCATACCATTACTGTGGTGTATTCAGTTTGTGAAAATAGCTTTGGCTGCTGGCTGTAGTAACTCAAAGAGCCAGTATAGTGCAGAGTCCAGGGGGCATTTTATTCATCATATATAACCAAAAACATTAATGTAGCCCTTTTTAAAAATGTGTGTGTGAATTAACCTGTCCAAGGGAAAATCTGAAGACTTAAGATTTGAGTGAAGAATAGAACATTATTTGTCTATATCTAAAAAAAGAAATTGGGGGTGGGGGGGTGGGGAAGGCCTGGTGGGAGGAGGATGTTAGAGAAAATTTTCCAGATAAAGTATCTGGATCTTATCAATTTCACAACCCAGAAAAACCTTCTGCATTTGGGAATTATATTTTATTACTGAGTTTGAACCAACCAGTGAGAAAGTAGATCAAATTACAAAATATATGATTATTTTAAACCATTTCCCCTCCATGCTTTAAGGCTCCATTTTCATTGCTAAAACTTAAGGTGAAATTTCTCCCTCACAAGAGATCAGGTACCCAAGAGAAATCATAATAATAATAGCTAACATACATTTAGTATTTAGTGCTTTTCAAAGTATGTATATATATATATATATATATATATATATATATATATATATATATATATATCCTTTTTTGATCCTGAAAACAACACTATGAGATTCTTGCTATGATCATCCCAAGTAACAAATAAAGAAACTGAGGCTGAGAGGGATAGAGAGATTTGATTAGGTTTTAAAAGATAATAAATATCTGAGAAGATTCAAATCCCGTCTTTCCTGTCTCCAGGTTCAGTACTTTACCAAGAGGGCCACCTAACTGCCCATTTGAAGCTGGGGGTCCAATATGATAAATGCAAGTTCCCCTTGCCTCCACTCCACAGGGCTCTGAACCGGTGACATGTAAGGACTTTGTGGTTGCAATCAAAGAACTCCTTGACTTTGGGGACACTTGGGATCATAAAATCTTAAATTCATAGCAGGAAGAAATGTTGGAGACTATCTAGTCCAACCCCAATATTTTATATAGGAGGAAAATGAGGTCTACATTAGTGAAGGGATTTACTGCTATAGTTACAAGAGCATGGACAAATCACTCAACTCTCTAAGACTCAGTTTCCTTATCTGTAAAAAGGATAAATTACTTATGTTATTTATTCATATATTACATCAGAGTTTGGACAAAATAATCTCTAAGGACCTCTCCAATTAGAAGATATTATGATGGTAATTGAAGGTCAACAGTGCAAAAGCTGTGTTGGGGGAGAGGTGCTTCCCCTTTAATTGTGACCACCATTACCCAACTTAATAAAAAGTGAAATTTAAGGTAATTCTTTAGATCACAGAATTTCAGATATGGAAGGTACCTCAGAGGTTATCAATTTTCAACTATGCACAAATTAATTATAACATAGAAAACATGAGTAACCATATGGGTTTTGCTTCAAATATTCCAGAGAAAAAGGAACCCGATACATCTCAAGAAAGCCTTTTTCTCTTTGGGGTAGCTTTAATCATAAGGGTATTTTTTCTTGAAATGAGACTTAAACATTTGTCTTTTTGCAACTTCCATACCCATCCACTATTCTAAGCTCTGTCCTCTAGGTCCTAACAAAATAATTCTAATACTCTTTCATATGGCAATCCTTCAAATAATTGAAGTCAGATATCATATATCCCTTGAGTCTTCCTTCTCTACACTAAGCACTGACATGTCTTTTCTCTGATCTTCAGGTGGCATTTATTTGGAAGTCCATCACTAACCTAGTTAACATCTTCTCTGTGATCTCTAGCTCCTTAATATCATTATTCAACAGTGCATTGTCCAGATCTGAAAACAGTAATACAGATGTGAACTAATCAAGGCAGAGTAGAAATGGTATGATTTGGAGAAAAAAGAAAATTTCATTAACATATGCCATTTATTTGACTACTCAGATGAATAGCATTGGCTCTCTCCTTTTTGCTTTATTTAGTCAAGCTGAATGATAGCTTTAGACCATTTTTTTCAAAAAATTGATAAGTTTCTAGTTCATCTAGAATTAGAGGAAGTTGATGCTTATACTGTCTTCCCACAGAATAGGTACACTTATAAAGAAAACTCAAGCAATCTCTACTTTTATCAATTAGCCACAGAGTGGTGGAATCTAAATAAAAATTATCTTTAGACAATTTTATCTCTCATTCTTTTTCTTTTGTCTTATGTTTGGCAGAATATTGCATAGATGGATAAAATGTTTATCCTCTGAAATTAAATTTAAAAAATTGGGGATGGAAGCTCATCTACTTTATGCTCACTGACACCATCATCAGCACCACTTTAATAGCAAATAGGATATTAATGATGATGATACTTCATCCTGTCCCCACAGGATTTTAAAATCTTTTGTTTAGCTCCATGTTTTAAGAATATTTTTATTGTACATTGATTGGAGAATCTGACTATTTACTACTGCAATATGATTCTTAGATTGAGATGGGAAGAACAATATTAGTATTAGGTTATTGTAGGTGATGTATTTTCTATAATGACATTTTGGAATTGGTATTTATAATCTAGGGATGTGTTGGCTATTAGATTATGAAGGATAGGGAGCTGATATAAAATTCTACGTAATTGATCCTACCTTTCTAGGTACAAGCATACATTATTTTATTGCACTTTGCTTTATTGTGCTTTACAAATTTTGCATTTTTTTATGAATTGAAGGGTCATGATAACCCTGCCTCAAGAAAGTTTATTAATGTTATTTTTTCTAACAGGAGGAGCTCACATCATCTCTCTGTATTGTATTGTTTTGGTAATCTTTGCAATATTCCAAACTTTTTTCATTATTACTTTATCCATTATGGATATCTTGAACGGTGATCTTTGATGTTACAGTTGTAATTGTTTAGGGGAGTCATGAACCACACCCATATATGCTAATAAACTTAATCAATAAATGTTGTGTGTCATCTGACTGCTCCACCAGCCAGTAGTACCTCCATCTCTCTCCCTCTTCTCAGACCTTCCCTTCAAATTCCATATTGGTTAATGGCACTGATCTCCTTTATATATTTAATGACTATATATGAAAAAATTCCCATGACAGCCATTTGTTTCATGATTCTTTGCTGATATGTTTTTGATTGAGGTCATGTAGATGACTTTCATGGAATGTTTTGTTTTGTTTTTTTTTATCTTATCTATTTCATAGTTTACATTTGGAAGTAAATCATGTAGATGTATTTGGTAAGTCCTGTCATATGATCCTATTGTCTGGCTTTGTGAAGAGCTAACTGTTTGTTTCACAAGTATTTGTTAGTTTTTTAACATGTGTATCATGAAATCTGAGAATACATATCAATCTTCCTTTTTTAGCAAGGAAGTATAAATCATTTTACACATTCCTTGGTCTTGTATTTCATTAACATCATTTATTTTATATGATTTCTAAATCAGTTGTCTTCAATTTTACTGTTCCAAAAGGCAAGCTACTTCTCTGGTACATCAGGAACCGGATGTTCTTTTTCTTCTCATGGTATCTTCACACTATTCTTTTCCTCCTACCCCACCCCAAACCCCATGGGCATAATCTTCTTGAAGTTTAGATAACTCATTTGGGATCACTGGGTTTATTCCTCTCTGAAACTCAATTCTCAACTGCCAGGGTTAATTTGACTCGTAGGGTTATCTAGCTCTCTTCTCTACTTCCAGTTTTTACCATCCTCAGAGTAGCCTCATGTCTTGACTCTTGACTACTGGTTTACTCTCTGATGCATGTGAGTATCTTCTACTGGGTATATAGCTCTAAAAGGGAAGCACACTGACAAATGTATGTGGGAAGGAAACAAACACTCCCAAGTATTCTCTAGTAGAGTAGAAAGAAATGCAAAGAGAAAGCCTAAAAGTGAGACTTCGCAAAAAACTATGTCTTTCCTCCTCCTAGCTAGCTTCCTTCTGTATTGCCTGTTTTTAAAGCTCACCCTGGACATAACCTCTGCTTTGCCAAACAATTGTTCTTTAGATCCATCAAAGAGAATTTCTGAATATGTTTGAAGAGGGTAACAGTGGAGATACATTTTTATATTTTGTTTAACATATTAGATACCTTGCAGTCTCTGGGGTCTTTTCTTGTGATTTCATAAAAGGATCCGGAATTGGAAATCAGATGTGCTGTGACCCTTTTTTCTGAGCAATGATAAAAAACATAATAACTGGAATGTATGTATCATTCTAAATTTGGAAATCATGTTAAATGAGATATGTCGGTTTTCTCTCACTAAAGAATCTAAACAATTGGTGGAATGGGGAGGGAAGTCCAGATCTTCTGAAGGATAGTAACAATTGTCTCAGTTCTCCTTTTAATTTTGCTTTTATAGATTTATGGCAGAAAAAAATAAGCAAAATCAAATTACATGAGATTCTTTATATTCCTTTTAATGAAGACAGTCAACTACAAGAATCGCCTCTTTGGTGACTTCATCTTCACTCCATTGGTTCAGTACCCATGAGTAAACTGTTGTATAACCCTCAGTTACTACATTCTCTTGACTGAATACTGAGGAACTGAGGAACTTCCAAGGTCACCCAGATGGTATCTGTCAAAGACAGGCCTTGAATCCAGGCCCTTCTGGCACTGAGACTGACTTTCTATCAAATGTGACCCATTGCCTCTAAATAAGTTTACCTCCTTGAAAATACAAGGAAGGAAATGTCTCCAAACTCTCCTGTCACAAACTCTTTTCCCAAGGCCAAAATAAATGCATTTGCCTTTTCAAGCCCATGAAGCAAGGGCTCTTGAGCTTCTTATAACCCAGGCAAAGCTTAATTTTAGGAATAGACCAACTTACAGTAGTTTCTAAAGCATTCTTTAGTCCTTAATGGATTTTATACAATATAGTTAGCATTTCAGGGGCAATGGGAAGTAGTGTAAATATTAATCTCCCTAGTCAATTAATCCAAACAGAATAGTCACCCTAAAGCAAATGAGTTTTTGTACAGCTGTGTTATTCTATGTCAAAAGGAATGGTATAAACAGAAATTCACAATTAGAGACTTGGCAGGGCATCAAGGATTCTGAGAAGCAAAACCCTTTTGACCCTTTAAAAACAGGTTGGCTTTTTATTGTTGCTTTGTTTGTTTGTTTGTTTGTTTTCCTTTTGGATTCAAAGCCTTTTGCATTGTTCAACTCTGTAGAATAGTTCATGTAGAGGCACACGTGGCCATGTGCCCAGGGCCTGCCATAAGTCAGTCTGTGGGCCAAAGGATAATGACTGCCTCTCTTTTTTATTAGCGTGTCGTTAGGCTTTCATGGGAATTTGTATTTATGGGTCTGCTCTGAAGCATTAGCTGCAGGCAAATGCTTGCATTTTCAAAGCCAAATGTTCTAGGGAGCAATAGGAGACAGTGGGCATAGTTACGCTACACTCATGAATGAGGGTAGGTCCATGGTAAATTCCTGGAGAAGCAGAAACTTCTTTTGGGGGTATGAGTTTGTTGCTATTGTTTTAATTTCCTGAAAAGACTCAATCCATATATATGTGTACATAGAAACAAAGATGGCAGAGTGGCAAGGTGGTTGGGGGATTGACCTTGGATTCAGAAAGACCTGTATTCAAATCTTTCCTTGGAGACATAGTTGGCCTTGAAACTCCCTCATATTAGGTAATGCCTCAATGCCTGAGGAGACTCTAACGCTGAAATTCATACAACAGTTGCCCATCTACACTGGAGTTTCCACCAGGAGTTATCTATATTAATGGGATTATATCATATGGCTACGATGAATATAGACACCCATACACACAGTGACTTATCAATTATTTGGAACAAATGGAATAATATAAGGGGAGTAGCATGGAAGAAATGGGTTGAAATCCTCACTCAACACAATATATATATAATCCTAGATAAATCATATTAACTTGCTAATAATCTAGCCACTGGTGTCAAAATCAATAGAAAATAATCCTTTCAGTCCCCATAATACCTTATAACCCATGAATTGATGCTATCTGTGTTATATTGTATTTTTATTTATTTTCATGAATATTCCTCAATAACATTTTAATCTATTTCTGGCTAAAATTTAGCAAGCTGTTGAGTTTGACATGGCTTCTTAGCAACACTCTCAAACTATGTTTAAGAAGTGGCAGTCTACACTAGAAGGGGGAATTTCCTCCCTCTGGAGTAAGTTCCTTATATCAGTGAAATCACAGGTATAATCTCTATCCCTAAATTTATATATATGTCTAAATATACATGCTATATCAATACCTATATAAATTATATATATACATATATAGCAATATGCATTATGTAATTTATGATGTATCTCAGAGTCCTTTTCAGAACTATTTGGCTATAGCAGTGTATATGAAACTAGTAGTACATATAGGCACATATAGAATTATATCATTTATGTATATATTTATGCATGTGTGTCTTTATGTATTATTGTTGTTATTGCTATTGTATAAGTTATTTAAGCCATTACATGACCATATAACAGAACATCTTAAAATAATCATGGATCCATGACCTCATCAATCCAGGAACTACCTCCCACCCAAACCATAGTAATGCAGATTTCAGTCCACTGTATACATACCTGACATTCCTGTGTGTTTCTTGTCCATACCTTCTCACATGTCCATTAGAGGGGATCCACTCATTACTCCAGAAGAGTTACTTATTTTCTCGGTGTAATACTCTTGACGGTCCACCTGTCATACTTTGCCTTTCCCACATGACCAACATAGCTTGCCCTCCTATTGCACAGTTCCTTGATAATGTCCTTAATTGCAGAATTACTCTAGAACACCTTGTTAGATGACATTGCAGCTTTCTTATGCTCATCATGGATCACTAAATGACCTGTGTGATACTACTTTTAAATTCTTAAGAGGTAGTGATTTCCCATATCTGGCTGCCATATAACAATGCTAATAAAATGTTAGTATTAAAAAAGACAGACCTTTGTTTTTGGGAAATCTTGGGGTCAGGAAAAAAGTTTTAAAATTTCCTAAAATCTGATTTCTATACAATATATCCATTTTCTCCTGTTCAACATTTAATATAATTTATAGTCCATTTGTATGGTCTTTTCTACATATTCATATTGTTGGACAAGTTTTCTTAGGTGTCTAGTTAAATTCATTTTTAAATCTGAGCAATAGCTATACCTTATCTTTGTTTTTACCTATGTGGATGACCAGGTCAAGCTCCTTCAAATAGATATCTTTCCAAATCACTTTGCAATGTTATTGGGCTTGAGACAGTTAATAGACATTTTCAATAGAATGTCAACCACAAAAAGGAACATGTGGAAGACTTCACTCTTTAGGGTGAAGACTTCCATCTGGAATCTGCACAGAAATTTCTTAATTAAAGTGACCACCATCTTTGACAGGTAGATTTTCCCCTCTACTGTCTTTCTTGGTGTTCATTATTAAAGGCTCATGTAAGAGGTATATTCATGTACTTCTCTCTTCTGATCAGTTTTGAATTATAAAAGAACTAATATTTATTCTACCAAGTGAAATTATTTGTATTAATCAATAAATAGCAAACACAATATCCTTTACATATTTCTGTTAAATATGAAATTATAAATATGTGATCCACCTTTAAATGTTGCTTACAAAACCTTATTTATGCCATACTAATGTTCCTATTATGTTATGTGTATGAGTAATTCTCATAAAGGTAGTGCCTAAAGGTTGGCAGTCATTGATGTTCTCTTAGTCATCTTTTTTCTTTCTTTTTTAATTCAGTATTAATAAGGTCCAAGATTTCCCCCCATTCCCTTGGTAGCTTTCTCTCCAGATTCCCTGTATACTGGTTTCTTAGAGACCTTGTAATTGCATTTTCACCAGTACAGATCTCCTCTACATGTTCTTAGTTTAATCTGACTGCTTTTCCCATCTGTGTCCTCTATAGAATAGTTTCTAATTTATCTCTAAATAAATCGGGGGTTGTTACCTTAGGGTTCAAGTGGAAAGTTACAACATCTGTGATAGAGAAGATAATTGTTTGAAACTGATTTTGCAGTCCCCTCCCTACTTCCTCTCATTTTCTTTGGTCTATACCTCCCTTCCATGTTCAATGTTAAATGCCCTTGGAATGACTTTACATAGTCTTATAAATACATAATCTTTACATAATCTTATAAAGCTTTCTTTAAACTGGTTCTACTGTCAACTCTTTCTTTATTCATTGTAAGATGATAATGCTCATAATTGTTCATTATCTTTCTTTATTAAGATTTTGTAAACAAGTTTATACTCATACATGGTGCTGTCATTGGTAATAATCTGTCTCTCATAAATAAATCAACTATAGCATACAGTGAACAGAGCAGCTGGATCTGAAGTGAGAAGGACCTGCATTCAAATCTAGCCTCAGCCAATTACTAGTTGTATTACCCTGGGCAAATCACTTAAGCTGTTTGCTTCAGTTACCTTATTTGTAAAATTAGTATAATAATATCACCTGCCTCCCAGGATTGTTGGGAAAATCAGATGAGATAATTATAAAGCATTTAGCACAGTGCCTGGCACATATTGCTATATAAATATTAGTGATGATGATGATGATGATGGTAATGGTAATGATGATGATGATTTTTACTGACTAACATGCATTCTGAGTTCTTTTTGGTTTTCTTATTGCAGCAATTAAATTAATATTGTCAAACACTTCATGATACTGTCATTTCAATTGCCCATTTCCTTTTGAATTTCCTGATACCTTTAAAGATAAGTCAGGGATAATTTCAACTTCGGGACACAGTATTGCAAATTCAAGGTACCTTCTTCCTCCTTTCCACCAACTCCACTTGGACTTCCTATTTCCTTTCACATAAACAATAAACAATAATCAAATTAATCTATGACTCTTGGGAAAGGCAAATCTGACATTCATTTACCCTCAGTCTCCATTTAATATTTCTATAACTAGATATTATCCTGGACTCCTCATTATCTCTACCCCCCAATACCTCAATCTGTTACCAAAGCTTGCCAATTTCATCTTTGCAACATCTCTCCAATACTCTCCCTTTTCTCCTCTGATACTGCTACCACTCTAGCGTAGGTTCTCATCATCTCTCATATGGACTACTGAAATAGCCTGTTGATGGGCCTGCCTGTCTGAAGTCTGCCCCAATTTAATCATTCCTCCTACCATCTATCAGCTATTGACATTATTTTCCAAAAGGGCATGTTATTCCATTATTCAACGAGCTTCGGTGCCTCCTTATGGCCTCTAGGAATAAAAAAAGCATATTTATCATTCAATGACCTTCATGATCTACACTCCACCCTTAACTTTCCAGTTTTCTTACACCTTGTTCCCTACTACTATACTCTTTGATGCAGCAAAACTGGCCTCCTTGCTGTTCCAGGAACAAAATAGTCCATCTCTAGAGTCTAGGAATTTTATTTTTCTATCCTACATACCTCAAATGTTTTCCCTCTTCATCTCCACCTATTGCCTTTACCAGCTTCCTTTAATTCCCTAGTAAAATCCTATTTTCTACAGGAAACCTTGTGGTATATGGGGTGCTCAGGGAGGGGTAGTATCTCTGGTATGGAGGGCTTGTCGTGCCCTTCTAGGGCAGCTCTCCAGCCTCTGACCCTCACCTGACACCCAGCTCTCATTTTGTGGCTCCCAGTAGCTGTTAGCATGTGGCAGCGGCCACACCCTGGGCAATGGCTTTGACAGGCTAGCTAAACCTTGTGAGGGTAGCCATTGGGTCATCAACCCCTGGTGAACCAGGGCTTTGCTCACCCAGCATGTGAAGACTGCTTCGGCTGAACAGACAGAAGAAACCAATAAGAAGGTTCAATGGCTGAGAGGGCGAGGCAGCAAGGCACTGTGGAGTGCTTAGGGCGTGTTGGAGCACAAAGGACAATGCAGACATCCAATGCAGCTGAGGAAGTCTCCAGGTGTAACGACTTTTCGTGCCACTGGACCCAGGCTTCCAACGCCGAGAGAGTGGGACTGTCTCTGTGCATCGACTTTTCCACTTAAATCTTCATGCACAAGTGTCTTTGTGCACAAAAATGCACAAAGACAATCATCATCCTCGGTTACCAAGAGATTATTACTACTACTACAGGAAACCTTATGTAACTCACTGTGACTTGCTCAGGCTTTGTCAAAGGCATAACTTGAAAATGTCTTCCTATAACTTGAGGCATCTCATCCAAACCAGTAAGGGATATTGAAATAAGTGCATATTTTTCAAATTTAAGAAATTATCATCTTGAAAATTACCATACCCAATGAACTTCCTTCTCTTTGGTTGATATTTAATTTTACCTTCTGCCCACCAGCTACCCTAAAGCAGGTAGAAAGTTTACTAACGTAAACTTACAAATTATTAGTGTTACCAAATTAAGCAGATGTCCCTATAATGATGTCCCAATCTATAAACACGGGAGTTTTTTATAATTCCATACTGGAATCAGCTTGAATAATTTCATTGAATCTTAGACCATTCATACGTTGGTTTATAGACAACTGAACTCCATAAGAAGGCAGACTGTATAAATGGCAGACTGTATAAATTTAACCTCAGTGAAGGGTTCCTTGCCCTTAAAGATGAAGGGAGCAAAAAATAAACTGTCAAAGGCTTCAGTTCCTATGATATCTTTGTTTCCTACAGAAGATGGAAGGCAGGCCAGGATAATGTACAACAATCAACTGTAAACACATAACTATTATCAGCAATGGAAGGATCCAAGACAACTCCAATGTTTTCATGATGAAAAAAACTAACTACCATCATAGAAGGACCTGGTTGAATCTAAGTCTAAATGTAGATTGAAGTACACCCTTCTTCACGTTGTTTTCTTACATGAAATTCTCTCTAGTATAAGTGATATATGTATACATATATATCTTCTTTTATGACACAAGGAACATAGAATTCTGTATTTTATGATATCACAAGCACAATCGATATCACATTTAACTGTTGTCTTGGGGAGGATGAAAGAGATGTAGAGAGCATAGATTGGAAAATGTCAGTAAATGATTATTAAAATTGTACCTACATGAAATTTGAAAAATATAAAAAATAAAACATGAAGAAAATAAAGAAAAAAAGAAAGTGGGATATAGAGGGTTAGAACTTTTTGAAACAGGATAAATCAGAGAAGGAGGCAGGACCTATGATCATAGCCTGGGATTTGTGAGATGGAAGTATACTCAGGAAAATGCTCTCCTTCATGTATAACAGGAGGAGAGCCTTAACTAAACCAGGCAGACAAAAAGCACCATTTGCATCTGTTTCCCAGATGGACATGGTGATATTAACATTGAACTCAGGAAATTCTCTGGGTTCTTGTAAAACATAGTATTGGGTATTTTGAAATCTTAAGGCTTGAAAGCACACATGTTTAAATTCATGTGTTATTTCATATTATGTGTGTTATGTATAGTTCAAGAGTTTCTGGGACAGAGTGATATTGGTTTAGTAGTGAACTTAATAAATTGATTGAAGAAGAAAATGTCCTTTAAGAAAAAAGACTGGATCCTCTCTCATAAGTTCCCTGAAATCCATAAAATTGTATTAATGTTCAAAAATGTTGTACAGACACTGCCATCAGAATAAAATTCTGGCCCTCATTTAAATTCTTTCACAATTTGGCTATAGCCCTTTGTTCTAGATTAATTACACATTATACCCATGCCTTCCCAAATGCCTGTCCTCCACACACACTCTCCATCTTCCTGTCCAGATGTTTATGTTATGATAGCTCTGGCATTGCAATTAATTCCTAGGCATATGGGAAGTCTACTGAATAAAGCATTGATCATGGAGTTAAGAAGATGTTAGTTCAAATCTTGCTTCAGACTTCCACAGCTGTCTAACCCTTGGCAAGTCATTTAAACTTTATTTGCCTCAGTTTCCTCATCTATAAAATGGAGATGGCATGAAGATAAAACACATGATATTGTGAGGTGCTTTATAAATCTTAACATAATATATAAATTCTAGCTACTCTGAATTCAGGGAATCAGTGCCTTGGAAGGGACCTTCAGAGACTACCTAGTTCAAATAATACATAAGCAGATCATCTGGATAAAATGAACTACACACATTAAGGAGTTGGGACATGTTTAAATGCTAAACTATTGATAGAATTGACTGAAATTTCAATAGGATCCCAGAAAAGGACTTTCTTAAGAGGAAAAACTAATTGAAAGAAATATCACTGAAGAGGAGAGGGTAAAGAGAGAGGGGGTAATAAGTTGGACTTATAAAGGCAGAAATAGATATGTACCAGTCCCTCCCTCAAAGAGCTTTCATTCTGCCATATGGTGTGGACCTTCTGAGGCCCTTGTTTATAAATAGTGTTATACTGACTGTATCAAGTTCCAGAACTATACCTCAGTGAAATTTGTAACTATTAAAAGTATCCTAACAATTTGCCTGGGAAAAAACTAAATGGATGAAAATTGCCCATTTTCCTGAATAAAACCAAATAAAAGAAACTCAAATAATTGATGAAATTATTCCTATTGCTTTGATCCAAAACTATTCTTTTTTGTTTACTTTTTTAAAAAATTCTCATAGATATAGTTGGGTTTTTTTTTTATGACCTGAGGCCCTTGTTTATAAATAGTGTTATACTGAGTGTATCAAGTTCCAGAACTATACCTCAGTGAAATTTGTAACTATTAAAAGTATCCTAACAATTTGCCTGGGAAAAACTAAATGGATGAAAAAATGCCCATTTTTCTGAATAAAACCAAATAAAAGAAACTCAAATAGTTGATGAAATTATTCCTATTGCTGTGATCCAATACTATTCTTTTTTGTTTACTTTTAAAAAAAATTCTCATAGATATATTTGGGTTTTTTTATAACCACATTTTCCCCCCATATCCTTTCCCTTTTCTGTCCTAGAAAGTCATTCAATGTAAATGGCTTACCATGAAAATAGTGTTAATAAAAGGAAATAAAGAAAAGGAAAAATAAGCATAATGGATTAATTAATTAATGCATTGAAAAATTCTGAAAATGTGTACAAAATATAAAACTTGTAGACTTCCCTCCTCTTCAAAGGGTGGGGTGAAGATGTCTTTTCATATCTCTTCTTTTGAGCCATGACTGTTCTCTGTCATTTTGCAATATATACTTTTAAGTATATAATCTTGAATACAAAATGATGAAAAGTTTTTGCACAAACAAAATTAACAAATCTAGAATGAAAGGGCAATTAGTCAAATAGTAATTTTTTAAATGTATCTATCTACCTAATTCCCACTATTAATTTAAGCTTAAAATTGTGAAAGAATTTGGGGATAACCTGAGTTAAAGCAATGAGAAAAAACAATCAGAAAAACCCTAGTTTCACATCACGTCTTGTGAACTAGAAAAGATGACAAAGAATTATAATAATTGATGCTGGATGAGCTATGGGAAAATAGCTTTATAAAGGTATTAGTGGTGAAAACTAAAAGACAGTACAACCCTTCTAGAAAGCAATCTGGAATTATGCAATTAAAATTATTAAAATAACCATAGTCTTTGACTCAAAGATACTATTAATAGGCCTAAAACCCAAAGATGTCACTGATAAGAAATTCTTATAGACAGAAAAATATTTATAGAAACAGTTTTTCTATTAACAAAGAAATGAAGTGAAAGTAGATGCCCCTATTTTAGAGAATAGCTAACTAAATATTACTATGCTTCAAGATAAGACAAATGTGATGAATGTAGATTTATATGCAAAGACTTACATAAAATGAGTCAGTTTTCTACTCAAGCAAAAGAAAATTATTGGGTCATGGAAAAATAAGGGAGGCATAAAGGAAGAGTAGAAGAGACTAGAGGGATGGAAAGAAATAGTTCATTTAGTACTTTATAAATCATTTGGAAAATATGTTTAAGCTTTCAAATTCATCAAAAACTAAGTTTTTGATATGAATTCCTTCATAAATTAAATAGTTTATCATGGAGTGATTGTCATCATCATCATCATCATCATCATCATTATCAAAGATCCTAAAATATTTCTCAGTAGATATTCAAAAAGGCAATGTCTTTTGTTGACCTGGTGATCATAGCAAGTACCTTGATGTCCTCAAGCTATATCATGCTCATGCCTAGTTCACGTCAACCATTTTTGTTCTAGATCTTTGATTTTATGCCCTTAGGGAGTCAAATAGAGTGTGGAAACTCCCTATACCAAAGCAGATATGGGAACTCTTCCTCCAGTTGTAATCTTTAAGAACCACCTAAGGCATTCATTAAATGACTTTTTCAAAGTCACAGATCTCATATGTGTCAAAGGCAAATCTTGAAACCCAGGTTATCTTGACTCTGTGATAGGCTCCCAATGAACTACAGTATAGTATGTCCTTGCTGTGCCAGAATATAATATGCTGTAACCAGTCAACACATCAATAGGAACAACAAAGCTAAAAGGCATTTGAAGATTCAAAGGTTATATATATATATATATATATATATATATATATATATATATATACACATATATATATATATATACATATATATGTATATATATGTATATGTAGATATATGCATATCTACATATAATTCAGATGTCATCAAAATTAGATGGCAGTATGGAAATTGGAAATCAAAGAATAATAGCAATATCTGTGTTGTTGTTTTTTTTAACCCCCTGTAATGAATGAACAAAAAGAAACCTATGCTGGGCTTTCTAAAGCTTTCAAGGAGTTCGGGTATTATTTTCACATCATAAAGGACTACATTAAAAAAAAAAACCTGAGATATGACATCTCTGCCACTAGATTGGTGATAGAACTGGAGAAAAAAAAACTGTTTCCTTTTTACTTCTAAATCTAGACAGAATATTGAAACTGCTGCAATCAAGATAAAAACATTTTCTTTCCATGATCGCTTAATAGACGCATGGAGTCAAAAGCTTTTCTTTGTAAAATGATGTTGATTTTGTTGTTATTTCTTTTTAAGAAAAAATCTGCTATTGTCTGTGAAGATTATGATGTCTGATTCATTAAAGTTTAATTTGCTTGGGGGGTTTAAAAAAAATCATCAGCACAGCAGTCCCATTAGATGCCTCCCATTCCATCCAATGGAGCACTCATTATCCAAAGGTTAATGCCAGAAATAAAAGTCACCCCACAAGCCCATTTTTACACATTTAAGTGATAGAAGGTGAGCTTGCTTGGGTTACAGACAAATCATTTCTACTTTGAAAATGTCGGTGAAAAGGATATCACAAGTTATTTGTTAAAAACGCCTTCATGTATACTTTTATAAAGAAGTCTACCTTGAAAATAATCCTGGTAAGGCTATTATTTTGTATCTGGATACAGCTGCACAGATATTCAAGGTGAATTTGTTTGACTTTTATTTTTATACCTGAATCAGATTGAATGTTGCTTGTAACCAAATTTGCATGTACGCTTTTACTTATTGATATTTACCCACAAGCCTTCTTGGAAATTGTCAACATGGGTCTTTATACCTAGACACATAAGACCATGCTCCTCCTAGAAGGAATGGCTTCTCCAGATTAATAGAACACAGCTGAAACCAGTTATTTCAAGAAAGCAAAACCTCATACATTCAGAAACAAATGGATAAAAAGCTGGCTCGTTCCCTTAATCATTTCAATTATCTCATTAATATTTGTTTTGATGCTACAAACAGAGATGTTCTCTGTAACATCTGGTTGTTGAGCAGGGTTTTTACTGAATCACAATTGGCTGCTAATAGCGGCAACAAAGAAAATTATGAGAAGATTGTATCAGTAGCACACATGTTTTCTGTTGTTTTCTAGCAATGAATATGTTTTGGAAAGAGAGACAGACAGACAGACAGACAGACAGAGACAAACAGAGACAGACAGACAGAGAGAGAGAGAAAGAGAGAGAGAGAGAGAGAGAGAGAGAGAGAGAGAGAGAGAGAGAGAGAGAGAGAGAGAGAGAGAGAAATAAACATTAAGATGAGAAGTACTATAGTTTCCCCAGCTGTCTGTCTCACACATTCTGTGAATGGGAGCATCGGTTTGTTACCAGAGAGCTAAGCAACTGCTTACGTGATCGATATAGACCATTATCTTAAATCATAGCATGAATTCCCAATATCATACATAAAATCAATAAAACACACAAAGAATAGGACTGAAATTTTCCACTAAAACATAGCCTGCTGCTTTGGAAAATAATATTTAGTAGGTTGGATTTTTATTTTTTTTTGTTTTACTAATTATGAGCTCAGTGGCAGTTTATACTGCAGTAAATCTGCTGGTGTGAGATTAAACCTGTTATTGAACAGAGTTTTGAATCAACTGCAAGGCACTCATCACTGCTGGAGAGTGAACATTGCTGTTATCTCATTTAAAAGTTGGCCAGCAAAGCAGCCCATTTGTTTAAAATGCAATTAAGCTGGTGTCTTGAAGAGAAATTAGCAAGGAGTTCTTCATTCTGGAGGCAGAAGAGGTCTGTTCGTAGACACATTAATCCTGTGATTTGGGACATTGCCACAATTTGGGACTGTGTTCCAAAAGACTGTATGGGCACACACAAGCACCAAAGGGGAAGGCTGGTTAGGGAGATAGGTCAGCTGTGATCAGGATCTGTCTACACCACCATATTTTCTAAACCTTCACTATGAAGTTTTATATATATATATATATATTAGGCACACTGAACACATTTTTAAAAAAGTAACCCATTTAGTTATTGTTTTAATTGTCAAACTAAATTTAAAAGGTCAGCATTTTTTCACAAATCAATATACTATGCACCCAATTTGGATGTGGGGATGGGAGGGTCAGAGGAAAAATATTTAATTTCACAGTCACAATTTTTTTTTCCTTTTCTGGCAATGTTGCATGCAATGTAGGCACATATGAGGCCCTGGAAAATATGAATATTTGTTATTATATTTCTTACTATGGTTTGTCCTATGATAAATCAAGGTTCTTTTGTTTTATGGCAGATATTCCAAATGATTCCTTTTTCACTCTGATCATTCTAATTTTAGATGAAAGAAAAGTGTCAATATTTATTTATGATCTTATTGATTCTTTTTGGTTACCCTGAAGACTTTAAGTCTGACCAAAGATAGTGTTATACAAGAGAAAAAAAATATATTGATAGAGTGCATAATCTTCCACATTATACAGTGTTTTATTTCAATTGTCTAAGAAATGGCACCACGCTTTGGGGGAAAGAATCTTGGATTTGTAGGCAGAGGGCATAGGTCCAAGGTCTAGTTCTTCTGGTGTATGACGTTGGACGAGGCAGGCAATTTTTCTGAGCCTTGGTTTTCTTCTCTGCAAAAGGAAAGCACTGGATAAGATCATCTACCATGATTTAAAAATCATGTGTACATAACAAAAAATGAAAACGAGACAAAATCATTCATTTATCTAGATGATGCAAATAAGAACTATCAATATGTAATGAGATGCTGATAATTCCTTATGAAGACATCTGATTTTTGCTTCCTGAAATATCAGCTGATTATCTTCAGCTATGCGTTAGCTAGGTGGCACAGTGGATAATGCCTCAGAACTGGAATCTTCACAAATTCAAATCTGAACTTGGACACTTTTTAGCTATGTGGCCCTGGACAAGTCACTAAACCCTGTAGGACATAATTTCCTCATCTATAAAATGAATTGGAGAAAGAAATTACAAATCTTAGCCAAGAAAATCCAAAATTGAGACTCAGAGAGTTGGACACAGGGGAAACAACTGAACAACAACATGCTTTACTTGATGAAGTAGTGTTGTCTAATGGGTAGAGCACAAGGCTTGGGGTCAAGAACACCCAGGGCATTTTCCTCTGACCCTCCCACCCCCACATCCAAATTGGGTGCATAGTATATTGATTTGTGAAAAAATGCTGACCTTTTAAATTTAGTTTGACAATTACAACAATAACTAAATGGGTTACTTTTTAAAAAATGTGTTCAGTGTGCCTAATATATTATTCTTCAAATAATTACTAGTTGTCTGAACCTGGGAAATTAATTTGCTTTCTTTGGACCATAGTTTCCTAATCTGAAATATAATATGGTGGGACTCAATGACATCTAAGGAATCTTCCATCTATGGTTCTATAACAGATTCTTTTTGAATTTAACTTCTGAGACTGGCATCAGACTTATTGCTGCTTCAAGGAAATTAAGTTAAATCATTCAGAATCCCATTTTCATCTATCTCTACACTCCAATCAGAATACCGAGTCCACTTAAATTCTTTGCATTTCATTCAGTTCTTTGGTATCTTATTATGATCCTTTCCAGGGAAATCAGAATGAATCTGAGAGGTAGAATGAACATTAGGCACCATGTTGTTTCTCTCTACTAGATAATCCTGACAAGTGGTCAGAAGGCCTTTGATTGAAGACCTTCATTGTGAGGGAATCCACCACCACCTTTCAAGGCAGATCATTGTACTTTGGGATAATTATAATTGTTAACCATAGTTGGATTTTTTCCTGACTTCAAGTTTAAATTTTGCTATTTGTACTTTCTACCCATTGTTCTCTATTCCTATCACCCCCATTTACCTGCATAATGGACCATCTCTTGAAATTAGGAAAAAACTGTGAAGCAAAAACCCCCTTTGTGCCTACAACATTCTATTCCCGTAGTACACCACCGCTCTGAGGAAAGGAGGGAAGGTAGACAGAAGTTCTTTTAGAAACCACAACAAATGATTCAGAAGAAGAAAAGTTGTGATCAAGAAACAACAAAAATCTAAGGACAAAGAAAAAGTCTTATAACTTCATGAAATGCTATGTAGTCTGCAGATAATAGGCAAATGAGGAATTGAATATTGAAATGGGTGAGGGAAGAGAGATGAAGACATACAGAGAAAATGTTTAAAATGCTACTGACAATCTGCGACTCAATTTCATACCAGACTCCACGCTGAAGATAGAGAAAACTGCAGTCAGAATATAATATCCTCTCTCCTCTGTCTCTTGTCTTTGTTTTTAGCTAAGGTCATTCCTTTTCAAAGCCAGGTTAGTGGGACAAAAGTGCATCAGTTACAAGGTGAAAGTTGCCTTCACAGGGGACCCAGTAAACTCTATCATAAAGACCCTAAATTCACTGAATGTACTATCCTCTGGCACTCAATATTTTTCACCAGCCTGAAGGTTAAATGCCTTTAGCACCTCAGACATGGCATCATTCTACCTCATCTGGAGTCCCAGTTGTGTGCTTTTCTTTAAAAAGAAAGATGTTTTAAAAAGCTAGTGATAGTTACAATAGGTCAGCCATGAAAGTAGACATTAGGCCACATGGCTGAGAGTTTCAGACAACTTGGGATAGATTGAATAAAACCAATTGGCCACTAAAAAAGATAGCTGGGATGATATACCACTCTGAGAGAGGAGTTGAGGTGAGGGGAATGGTATATACCTAGATATGTAAATATAAAGTATATTCTAAAAGTAGATATTGTCATTTTTGTCTAGTGGTAGGGACAGTGGAAAGAACCAACTATTAAAAGGGGAGTGAGAAAGATCAGGAAAATCTCTGCTCGAGGTCACATTTGAGCTTAGCTTTGAATGGAGCTGGAGATTTAAAGGAGAGTGATGAGTGAGAGCATTCCAGGGATAAGAGACAGCTGGCGTAACATAATACTTGGTATTAGACAGGATACCCCAAATAGGAAGAGTCAATCTCCTTGGCATTGACAAGCTTACTGATTTACTTCAAGGAACAAAGAAATTGAAGACTCAGATACAGAGGTGGTGATTTAACCAGAGTTTACAACTCTTTAATTCTAACTAACATGGTTAGTAAGTAAATTTTATGTGCTATGTACAGTGAGGTTATATAAAATTTAGATAATATTCATTTATCTCTCAGAGCTTAAGCTTTAGTAAGGTGACTTGGGAAATCCATCTGTTCACTGACATTCCATATTTTTCTACACTATCCCTTGCTTTGTTTGTGCCAATCTCATCTCTATGCCTGTTAAGGACTATTTCTACATCTCTGTTAAAGTCGGACTGATCTCTTAAAGCCTGTGGCAAATACTGTTTCCCTCACAAAACAGTCTCATCTTTTTTCGTTTGATTTTGGTTTTGCTTCTCTTTTGCCCTTACCTATCACTGTTGAAACCAAAATTAAAAATTACAAAATATGGAAGGTCATGGAGAGGCTTATGGTGAGTGTGAGCCAAAATGTAACTTCAGAGAATAGGAGTCAGACATATTGTTGAAGAATTGTATAATGGGAAGAGAGGAGGAGCTGGTTATATGATGAAAGTGAGAGATGACATAAATACAAAAGCATCCATTGGTGTGCTTTCAATGTCAGAAGAAAGCAAGGAAGTCCACTATGAAGGTTGATAGAACTTTAATCATGAACAAATGGGAGGACATGAACAAAATGTATTAGTCAAATCAATATTTTTGGAAGAAGCAATTAAATCTATGGAACTGATCACAACAAATTTACGTGACTTTATTATACATTTATCATACTCTATTATATCTTAGAGATTCTGGGTTATGAAGTATATAGAGTGTTCAGGGAGGACTAACATCTCTGGTATCATTGCTTGCTGAACCTTTTTCAAGCATGCTCATCCACCTTTGGTGTCTGCTTTTCACCAAATTTTCTCTTGTGGCTCCAAGAAACTGTAGCATGTGCCTCAGCCATACTCTTATAAACCATCTTGATAGATAGGCTTAACCAGGTTGAAGGTAGCCAATGAACCACAAACCAGTTGGTGAATTAGCATCATAGGGTATCTACCTCAAGAATGTGAAGGCATTCCTGTGGAATGAGCAGATAAGAACAATTTATTTCAATGGTCATGAAGGTAGCTAAAGCAGATTCTGTGGAACACTTAGAATATAGTCAGATATCAAAGACACCAAGGTCATTAACTGCATCCTTAGACATGACCGGTCATTTTGACTTTTGTCTTGTCATTGGACTTTGATGACTCTGGAAGAAAGAGTGAGGCTGATAACTTTGCACAACACTGCTAAATTCAGTTCACAGTCAAGTCAAAGCATCACTCAATGATATCAGTGATTTTCCTCAAAACAAAGGAGAACAGCAGAATTTCTGGGATGCATAATTAATCTCCTTGCGTCTTATTCATCTTTGTCTCATCCTTATTACCTAACATAAATGCTTTGCATACAGAAGGTATATAATTAATGTTGAACAGAGAATACACAACTCATATTTTATTGTTTCCAAAAAGAGAGAGCTCAAAAGTCTTTATGATTAGTTGAATATAGCATCAGTAAGAGAGATAGGGAATGTCTTCATTAGGCAACAGAGATGAAGTAAGAGCACAGTTTGAGATCCCATCTTCACCTTATTATCAACAAGGACTGAGAATGCAAAAAAAAGGGCACAAACATGAAGCTTCCATATATAAGTATGTAAAGCTATCAATGACTCTGTCCATACAAGACATACACAAAATAAATGGAAGATGATCTCAGGAAGGGCATTAGCAGTAAACTCTGCCTCAAGGGAAGCATAGAAGCAAAAATGCAGACGTTAAGGAGAACATTCCCATCTTGGGGTGGGTGGGGAGGCAAGGAAGTGAAATCTCCATGGAATCAATTCACAGCTTCTTTCTCTGAAAAGTAGTGCCTCTTCTCCACCTGTGCATGCCTATCACAATGATGTCTCTTCACTTCTTGGATATGAGTCAGAAGACAAAGTAAAGGACCCTCAGAGCTACTCCACCAGGTTCACTTGATTCAGAACTCTTTTCACATTGCACCTGAGCACAAAAAGGGACACCTGCTACTCCACAGGAAGAACCTCATGATGTCCCTAGCTAAGTGTTAAAATGGTGACCCCTTTTAGAAGAGTTGAGAGGGAAAGATCATCCTTATGGTAGACTGGCTACTGGCCCAGTCCTGGTTTTTTTTTTCCTCCCTGTTTTGTTCCAGATTATTTTCTCTTTTCTCTCTTGTTTAGCTGGGCAGAGAATGAGCACCGAGAGCCTAGATGCCCTGCATTCTTGTGAAGGGACACGGGGTAGATCAATCATTTTCTGTGGCTTTTTATGAGCTTCTGGTGAACCATGCGAACTGATTGGAGTTGGAAATTGCCAGTGGAGAAGACACTTTAAAAAAATGGCTCTTCATTAAAAATATTTGATGTTGGGAGGATTATAACCTGTCTGAAAACCATGATTATCTATTTCAGCCCTTGCACCCTGCCTTTGAACTGGAGGGCTAACGCAGTACTGAATGTAAAGGCGGCAAAGGCAAGTTGGGAGCAAAATTAATGACTAGAGTAAACTGCTTTCATTTTAAAAGGGGTAGATTTTAACTAAAATGTCTTTTGGAAAAAAAAAGCTGGGGGGCGATTTCAGTCACTGATGAGATCTTGGATATGATACCCAAAAAGAAATGGTGAAAGACATTATTATTAAACTCTAGCAAAAGTTGAGGTCAGGTTGTTGGAGCTGGTATATGGTCAGCAATTATATGTTTCTATTCTTGTAGAGATTTTTCTTACTATTAGACCAAAAAAAAAAAAGCTTCCAATCCACTTCATCTTTACTATCTCTTTTATTTATCATTTTTATTAAGCATTCATTTGGCTTCTATTTTCAGAAAGCTTAATCGGCATTAATAGTGTAATTGTCACATTACTGCAGAGCAGTTCACTACCAATGCCATCAGCTGCCCAGAGGAGGTTATGGGAGCAAGGAAAGGTTAAGTGAATTGCCCAGATTCACTTAAGCCAGTGACTGGTGCATAGGGGTGAACACTCCCAGCTTCTGACTCCTTGCCTGCACTGAGCTCATTGACTGTGGGGGCAATTTAATTTTTAAATTTCTACTTTAAGCATTTTTTTCTTTTAGTGACTCCTCCATTTTCCAGTATTAAAAGGGCTGGATAGATGCTGCTTTAATGAGTTTGTCTGGGCAGCTGTCATTGGCATAATCCAAAAACAAGTAGTAACCAGCATCAGATATTCATGAGAATAATAAAGAATGTGATAGTCCTCCATCTTCCTTGCAAATAACATTTCAAACCACCTCTTTCAACTCTCCATTTTTTTTTCAAAAAGTATTTTACTTTCATCAAAGAAAAAAGACGGGTATGCCATAGTCAAGACTATCCTTAACCCAGTTATTCTCAGTAATAAAAAGGAGGACAAAGATACTGAGGTTAAATTCTCAAAGGGGAGATGACCTTAGAGAATATGGCTACTCTCCAAGAGAAAAATATGATAGTAAAAATAAAAATGATTTAGATAAAAAGTGTTTTCAATGGATATATGTGAATGCCTTAGAAGCTCACTAGCCAATTTAAATTATTTGTTTTAACTTAAATACATGCAGAAGATAGTAGCAAAGACAGGAGATTAATGATTTAAGATTCACAGAATTTGACAGTTGGAAGGGACCTCATCAGCTTCTGAGTACAATAAAAAGAATTCTCACAGAATACACAAAAAAGTGACCATCTATCCTCTGATTGTTGTCCACCAAGGAGGGAGAAATCCACCACCACTTGAGGCAAGCTATTCTACTCTTAATCAGCTGTATTTATAAGGAAGATTTTCCTAATGTGAAGCCTAAGTCTGCTTTTATCATAGTCTACGTTTTATTCCTGGTGATTCCTGGTTCCATTTTCTGGAGAACAAGTCTCACCTTTCTCTACATATTGGTCTTTCAAATATTTGAACACAGCAAACATGCCCTATCTGAGTCTTCTTTTCTCTGAGCTTAATAAATAAACAAACAAATAAATAAAAGCAAAGTGCCAGAACCTTCTACCAATACTGATACTCATTTATTCTGAATTTAAAGGTCTTTCACAAGTCTGGTTGCTCCCCCCTGGCCACGCTCCAGATTTTCCTTGTCCTTTTTTAAACTATAGTACCTAGAATTAAAAACAAAACTTTAGATGGGTTCACAGAGAGTCAAAGAGTATAGCATATAGTGGGAAGATCAGCAATTTATTTTTGGAAGCAATACCCCACTTAATGCAGTCCAAAATTACATTAGCTTTTGAGAGTGTCACATCACACTGCTGACTCATAATGGATAGCCTGCAGGCCATTAAAACCTATGGCAGAAGGTCACCATCAGAGTACTATTTAAATTATATTGAATTGTGGAGTGTCCCAGGAATATGATCTATTAAATAGTTTTATTAGTAACTTGGAAGGAGGTAAAAATGTCATGCTTATAAAATACAAATGTGACATGAAGCTAAATGACATGAATCAGGATCCAAAAAGAGCCACAACAGACTATTACAATAGTATGAGCCTAATATGATGAAATGTAATAAAAATAAATGTAAAGTTCTTCATTTGGGTTCAAAAAATCAACTATTTCAATGTAGGATTGAGGAAGCCTAAATGACAGTTCAAATGAAAAACTTGGCATGAGTGAGTTGACAAGTTCAATAAGAAACAACAATGTGATATGTCATCACCCCAAAATTAATATTACTTTAGGCTATATTAATAAAAACATGGAATTCAGAGGAATTAACTTTTTTCTTTTCATACTTAGCTTTTATCAGAGTAAATCTGGAGTACCACAAATAATTGAATTTGATCTTTGTAAAAAACATTGACAAAATGCTATGTCTCAGGATACTTCCATTCATGTGTAGAAGTATGAGTACACAGATATAGGGCAATGAATATACTGTCAAATTTTTTGAGGTATCAAACTATTTTCTTTATCCCCTCATTGTTAAAAAAATATTTGTTATAAGAGATGCCTATCTGAAAGGCAGGATATTCAAGGAATTGAAGAAGAAACATAGATAAAATTAATTGGTAAAGGTATGTATAGGTGCAATTCTGCTATTTTGTTGTTGTCCATATAGCTTATGTCTACATGGGTCTTTCTAGATGCGGTTTACAGGGATATTAGAACTGATACTTCTAAGGTCTCCATCTCCAATTCTTCTCTAAAGAAAACTTTGATTCCTACCAAGAGGAAGCAGCAAATTGAGACCAGAGACTGGATATTCTTCTCTCCTCAGAGAGAAAGTATAACAAGGCAGAATTAAATTGTTTGCTCCATAAATATTAATCTAAAGAAAATTATTGTTAGGTCTGAGCTATACTCTTGTATACTACTCCTTATCAGGGAAGGAGAGCCTTAAGATATATATCCAAGGTTTGACTCCCATGCTGTTTCCATGATGAGTGCTCATAGCAAATAGCAAAGAAAACCATTTATTCCAGTTGATCACAAAATAGAAGTTGTATATGGGTATATATATTGTTCAGTCAGTCACATCCAATTCTTTGTTGTAACCCTGTGGATCATACTGACCATGGGGTTTTCTTGGCAAAGATACTGAAGTGATTTGGAATTTCCTTCCCAATGGATTCAAACAGAAGTTGAATGACTTGCCCAAGGTCACCCAGCCAGTAGGGGTTTGAGTCCATATATAAAGTCAGGTCTTTCTGCTTCCATACCCATTATTCCATCCATTGAGCAATCTAACTAATGCTGTGTGTGTGTGTGTGTGTGTGTGTGTGTGAGAGAGAGAGAGAGAGAGAGAGAGAGAGAGAGAGAGAGAATTACTCCTCTTATTGAGAGCAAGATTACTTAGCTCAGTCAAGAAAAGGTCAAAGTTCTAACCCAACTTGAAATTCCCTGAATTCTCTAATGCAGTTAGCTGGAAATAAGGACCATGATCAAAGTTAGTTTCTCTGGCTTCTTCCCAAAGTCTTTCTTCCTTTGAGGACCTAAAAAAAAAAGTTGAGTGCATCTTATCTCTCAACACTGGAAGCCAGAAAACCAAAATATCTTTCATCTCCCCAGCTCTCACCAATTCTACCCATAAGCAAGTGGGCACTGAGTAATCAATTTGCATCAATGCTGAGAGAATCTTATATCATTGGGCTTTAAGGTTTATTACATGATATGTAGCAATAACATTTGAGAAAAAGAAATGGAATGAATCCAGAGGAGGGGCACCATAATTATGAGATCAAAAGCTATGTCACATAAGGATCTATTGGATGCACAGATCTATTTGGTCTAAAGGACACTTGAGGGTAATATGATAACTCTTCCCAAGTATTCAAAGGAATCTTATGTGTATTAGATTTGCTCTGCTTAGCTTCTGAGGGCAGAAATAAAAAGCAGATTTAAATTCAGAGTAAGGACAAACTTCCAAACAATTAGAGCTGACCAAAACTGGAATGAATAGCTTCTACAAATGTTCTCTGTTCTATAAAAGTTCTCTGTCATTGGAGATGACCCTTTGTTGGAGTTAAATGCATTGGTGTCCAACTCATAGAATTTCCTGGAAGCCTGTATATTGACTTAGAAAACCACAAGTTAACATTATTTTGTATTGTATTTTTATTTATCATTTATTTTGTCAAATATTTCCAAATTGCCTTTTAACTTTATTCGTTAGTTTTGTGCTTAAGCTTTGCCAGTGAGTTTGGTACCTCTGGGGAATTCAGGACCAGGTCCAACTCTAATTATGTGGTTTCTGAACTCCATTTTACTTCTGAGAATTTAAATTGGTGGAACAAAAATATAGTTTTCTTCACTTAAAGAATAGAAATAATCAAAAATGTTTTTCAAAACCTTTCCTGTATTTTTCATTGCCTTTCATATGAAAAACTTTAAGAAAATAAGAAGTATTTAATAAGTAACAGCTATATGAGAACCAGGAACACATTTTTGGTAGTTTTTGGATTTATTTTGGAAGGGAAAGAAGTGTGTCCATCACTCATTGTACTGAACCTTCCCCTCCTCCATAGTTTTACCCTTTCTTTCAGAATCCTGCCTTTCTCTTCCCTGTTTTAAACCCTATTACCTCCTTTTGATAGGGACACAAGTTTTGTCTTGCAGGGATGAGGACTTTTGTAGATGACATTTTTAAGCAAAATAGAGTAGAATTTTCAGGATCCCCAGGTTCTTAGACAACAGCAGAGCACAGGCAGCTGTGCCATAGGGTAAGGACAGACACAAATAAAGACTAGCAGAAGCCTGAACCCCACAAGTGAACAAATGGCAAGGCCTGCTGTGTAAGCTCCCTGGCCTCGCCCTGATCCCCATTAGATGGTCTGCATGCTTTGCCCCTGCTCTGTTGACCTTGTCTGGCCACATCTACTTCACACCTTCTTGCTAATGACCTCAGGGCCTCTATTGGCTTTGATCCTCTTCTCTTCTCATAGGATCATAGATTCAGAGCTGCAAGAGACCTTAAAGGTCATCTTCTAATTGAACCTTTACGTTCTCTTTGGATTTTATTTATTCCCAGCTTTATCTGACCTCATTAATGAGGTAAGAGCTTCTACTGGCGATTTAGGATTATTCCTGCAGATTTTTGAGAAATAAATGCATAACCCAGGAACCTCACCTCCTATCAAAGAGCTGTAATGAATTGGCCCACTTCAAAATTCAAATACAGCTCTAATGAACACATTTGGAAGAGAAAAGAGGGCACACCACCCCCTTTTGGTGAATGTTAGTTACTGAAAAAAATAATAATTGGATATCAGGCATCTCTACAACTAATCCACTGAACTGCCCGAGTCAGCCTACAAGATCAAAAGCAAAACTCGGTTTACCCTTTAAAGCCCTTCAAAACAATTTTCTTTTAAAATCTTCCAGGCTTCTTACACTGCACTTCTTCCCACCCTCAACCTGAATTGTAACCAGTCCCTAAACCTTGACTTAAGCACCCAATTCAAATTCCCTGTTCCTTTCCCCTAAATTTTGGTCTTGTTTGATCAGAAAAGAATCCTAGAAATGCCCACTGTTTTACTCACTTGGAACATCTGATTCTGGCTGGAGATTTGTTGATCTTATCTATTTCCTCCACTATCCCTTCTTATTCTATTTGCCCTCAATAGAGCAATTCAGGCGTCTTGGAGCCAGAATTCCAGTCTGGTGCAGTGTTTGTTCTATCTACAGTCAATTCCACTCTTCTCTGTGGAAACATGAACTTTTTAGTATTTGTCATGGCCCTAGGAACCTCCCCACCAAGCTCAACAAAAAAAAATGACTAATGGAGTAGTCCTGACAAAGTGAGATCAGCAGCAAAGTCTCAAAGTTTCTTTTCTTAATTGATGGCAATCTGAATATCGACTGTGTCCAAATTCCCCAGTAGTCTTTCCTTCCTCCACTAGCATGAATCAGTACCTTTTCAGAGATGCAGGTGCTTCCCTCCCTGTGCCCTGCCTTTGTGCCAGGTCCTGCTGAATTCAGATAAAAACCCTATTAAAAGCCACCAAACTTTATTTAAGAGAGTGCCAATCTCCTATGTGCCCTCTAACTCCATTTGGGACCTCAACAGACTTCTCCATCCAGTATTCTAGACCTCTCTTCCATGGCTCTTTTAAAGATTCCGGCAGTAGATTATTACATGGGAATTTAGCTTTAAGTCCTGAGAGTAAAACATAGACTTCTCTAATGGCATCCCCAGTTCCTTCTCAGTCTGCCTCCAGATACTTTTCCAGATTTATTTCACATTATGTCCCCCACCCCAACCCCATATTCCAGCCACACTCTTATTTCTCTCTTTTCTTTATGCCTTTTGACAGATTATGCCCCATACAAGGAATGTCTTTGTTTGTGTGGGTATCTCGAAATTCCTGATCCCTCCAATTTTTAGTGGTCTTCCTGACAATTCCTCTGCATTTCCTTTGTTCTTATTAGTCCTTCATTTTGAAGAGCATCAAGGACTTCACAGGATGATGTCTTGATTTATGCATGAATTGGATTTAAGTGGGGCAGAACTGAACAAAATGGGTCTCCCTCTCTTTTCTAGAATGAGTACAGTCCAATAGTAAGACAAAAGTTCAGAGGATTGGGAAGAGCCAGAGAAGGTAAGCTTCTTGAGGACAGGGACTTTTTTTTAGTTCTACCATCTATATCATCTAAACCATCATAAATATAATAACATATTAGTTATTACATTAAGGCTTGATGAATAGAATAGTACAATAAGAGTCGTGGAAAAACTAATGGGGTTTTTTCTGGATGGAGGGGTCCTCTCTCCTTCTGTATGACCATTTCCTGGGAATGCTACAGAAAGGATTCTTTATCAGGCTGCATTAGATTGCTTCTGAGATCTTTTTTTGGCTGTGGGGATTTCTTATTCCCTGGAATTCTTCATTCTTATGGATAGTAAAGAAATATTCTACTCAGTAGCTATCTGGTTAAAGTACTGGCTCACAAACACTTGATTCAGCCCAATTGTCCCTACAAGTGAACCTTGAAAGGAAAGAGAGATCCTTCCATCCCAACCTCTATGAAGTCTCTTCTCTTTATATAAAGTTCAGACTCCAAAAAATCACTCCCTCACTCTGGTAGCAGACTCTCTTCCCTACCAAATGTGACTGCTCTTTAAAATTATCAGGTCACGGTAGTCCATAAAGAAGAAATGTTTTCAATGACAAGCCAATTAAAAGCTTCTTGAGTTCAAGCAGAATTTGGTTGCTTTTCAAGTATCAGTAGTTCTGAGTCAGAGATTAAAAAAGAAATCTCAAAGTGCCCAGCTCAGTAAAAACTGGGAGGAAAACAATCAATAAATGAGAGGAAGTTAGCCGGACTCAGGAGACTGTGAATTGAAAGAATTTGGTAAATATCTGCTGATGGATGAGTCATTGTGCCTGTTCCTCTTTCTGCCCTTGTTCAGCACATAGTTGATTCCAAACAGTCCTTCTGTAACCCCACATCTAAAGTCCCACATCTAAGGGCCAGAGCTACTTGAAAATATTTGGAATGCTTCGAAGCCTATTGTCTACATCCAACGTGGGAACATGTTTCTGGATGTCAACTCTGTCTTCCAACAGAATTGGAGAAAGCCAAATAGGGAGAAGGATTAGTTTGCTTAATAATAATTGGTAACATCTGAGGCAGGGTGGAGATAGGGTTGTCTATCTCTTCCATAATCTTTTATTTTTTTACTTCCCTTATTTCTTCCTCCTCTCACAAGATACTTGGAATTTTTTTTTAATAAGCTTTAGAAAAGTTGTAGTTCTGGAATTAACCATTAATTCTTTCTCTCTTTAACTTTCTCTTATTCTCTCTGTCCCTCTCTCTCTTTGTCTCTCTCATTATCTCTGTGTATATATATATATATATATATATATTCATCTCTGTATATTCATGCCTACACACTCTGTCCATGACATAGAAATCAAATATGTTTGTTTGTATACATGTATATGTAGGGATTAGACTTGTGATTTCACTAGTACTAGAAATTCATGAGGAAAAAGTCCCTCTACCAATTCAGGCTGGCACTTTCTGGGCAACTTATATTCTTAGAGACTTTCCTTGGAACACTGAAAAGTTAAGTGACTTCTCTATCCTTTATTTCACAGGTTTTTTGTTGTGTATGTGATGTGTGTTTTCCATCTTGACATAAAGAATATGGAAATATAAATTGCATGAAAGCACTGATAACCTATTTCAAAGTACCACCTCCAGAAAGGTGGGGAAGGAAGAAGGAGAGAATCTGAATCACAAAATGTCAGAAAACAATTGTCAAAAATTATTTCTACATATAATTGAAAAAGTTAAATTAAAAAAAATTAAGTGACTTGTCCAAGGTAATATAACAAATACACGTCAGAGATGGTATTTAAACCCAGATTTCCTGTGCTTAAGGCCAGCTGTCAACTGACCAACTACTCTAGGGAGTGTGTGTGTATGTGTGTGGGTGTGTTTGCACATGTGTATGTATAAAGATTCACCAATAAACATGAAATAAAAGTCAACAGAGATAGATTACCATGAAAATAGGTCATAGGTTGTAAAAGATTCTGAAAATGCATTAATTCTTGGAGCAAAACTTAACCTTTCCAATGCTAATATATATATATATATATATATATATATATATATATATATATATCCCCCTTCCACATTGTGACTTTGCCTATCACAGCTTCAATATATTGTGGGTTGGCATAAGAAATTAAATGGGAATTTGGGTGGAGTTTTGCGGATGCTGTAGACAATATGCAAAGGCCAGCAGATGACAGAGAAAAAGTTTAGAAAATTAAAAATACATAAAATACATGTATAATATTGTATAATTGCAACATATTTTATCTTTCAATACCATAAATATATATAATTTCTTTTTAAAAATCAAAATAAGTAAATAATGAAGTTTGCAAAAAGAATGTAACTGCCCCAAAATATTATGCAGATTTTCCAAATCACTGGTAGACAGAACCCCTACCTTCTGCATTGTGGAAGGAATATCTGTGTTTGTGCATATATATATATATATATGCACACAAATACATAAATATATTCAAAATATCTAAAGACAAATGAAGGAGGACAAGAAGAATTTTTTTTTAAGTTTGTACATTATATAGCATTCTAAAAGTGTCAGTGAAAGTCTGAAGTATCTGAAGTCCTAATGATGTAAAACTATACAGTTTGGGGATGCTCTGTAGAAGAAATACCTCCCCTCTGCCTCAAATAATACCAATTAGTGTTGTGTAAACAAAATCATTCTATACCCTAGATACAGTAGGTCCCCGGGAAGATGGAGTTAATATCCAGAAACAGGATCCCATGTCTAACTCAAAAGTAGACCACAGGTCTCTCTAATGCTCTAAAAAATGACCCCAGGAATTCATGACCAGACTGCTAATGATGGGCAGAGGCAGCAGCAAGTGAACCCACTCAAATGAACTCATTGTTCTTTTGACAGAAGGTATTATTGATCCACAGAAACCTAAGATCTCCCTCAGTAGGTGAAGGATTTATACCTGTGTCTTTGTTCTGTTTCTTTGCGCACTTCCTGGCTTAACAAAGCATTATAGGCACATATACAAATAGATAACCCTAGATGGAAGCAAACAATCCATTTTTACCCATAAAGGCTAAAGCAATGATCCAACATGAAATGAGTTATAGAATAGCATCAAAGGTAGACCAAGCAGATAATGGGAGCTGGGTGATAGGTGTGGGGGTGAAGCATTATGCCATGATGTAAAGGGACCTAGACCACCTGGGAGATGTAGCTTGAATCCCACCTCTGACAATTACTAGCCATGTGACATTGGCTTATTTCTTCTTCCAGAAAATAAGGATCACAACTCTGATATTGACCTCCTATAGCTGTTGTGAGACTCATAAGAATTAACTAGTAAGGAGAACACTATGCAAAACTTTCACGTTATATAAATGTCAGCTATTACTATTATGTGACATTTAAAATTTCTGGCACAGGATATAGGTCACACTAAACAGAGATGAGATGGATCTTGTTTCCTGAAGTTATGGAATCTCCATTTATGTTAATTACTGTGAATTTTCTCTATTATAAGGATGTGTAATTCTTTTAAGACAGTAAGTAAAATTCTAGGAAGAAGCAATTAATTATGGATAAGCACTTATTAAGTACCTACCATATACCAGCCACTACTTCAGTAGGCACTGGAGGTCCAGCAAAGGTAATTGTGGAGAACAGTGAAGAAAATAGAAGCTTTTTTCTTAAAGTTACAAAAGAACTAGGGAAAAAATGAAAAGGACTAAAGACCCCTGAGATTTGCTTCTCAGCACAGTACTTGACATATAGTAGTAGATACTTTCAACATTCTTGTTGATTGATGGATTATCAAAAGATTTCTTAGTTCTTAGTTCTGTTCCTCCTTCCCAAAATTCTTGTAAAGTGAGAATGCAAGAATCATTGTCTTCATCTTACAGATAGGAAAACTGAAGCCCAGAATGTTTAAGTAGTTAGCCCAGTATAGGGAAAAGAGTAAGAGGATCTGAGTTCTAATCTTGGCTCTGCCACTTACTATTTCTATAACCTTAAACATATCACAACTTCTGGGAGCCACAGTTTCGTCACCTGGAAAATTAAATGGTGAGACTAAAACGTCCCTTCTAAAAATCTCATAACCCCCTCAAAAATCTATGACCTCATAAGCCAAAATGTCAGAAGATTCCAATACTTGACTTTTATATCTAAAACTAAGCATCTTTTTAGCAGGAGAAAATGCAAACATTTGAGGAAAGAGGGTTGGGAAAAGAAAATATTTCAAATGAAAAGTATATTAAAAATAATACCTTTCTATGAGGATTAATATATGTATGCATGCATGCACATGTGCTTCAAGGAACCTTTGGCAACCCAATGAAGCCTCTTCTACCTTCTCAGAAACATGTATTTAAATGTATAAAACAAATAGTATTGTAAAATGAATCTATGATTATATTGAAATATATTGTACTTGTCAAATTTTTTAATTAAAAAGAAATAGAAAATTGACAATGACTGTTCTCTTGCTCTGCCTCTTCCAATCTTTTTTGGAGGATGAAGGATTTTTCTAGCTTTCTTATTGGACTTTGAATGTAGCATAGTACTTCCCCCTCCCCCAATGTAACAATCCCATAAAAGTATTTTTAAAACGAGGACAGAATGAACCCTGTAAATGGCTTTCAATCAGTCATAACAGAATGAAGCAGAAACTGTTGGAATGGAGACATGTGGGAAGATTTCTAAAAAGAATTCTAAGAGAACATTATCCAGTGCCTCCCCAGGAAGGCAGGCTTGAGAGCTTATCTCCTTTGGCCCTTCTTTACTACCTGTCTTCATTCTCCTGCATCTGTTTTTGCTAGCTTGAGAGGACACCTAAACTAATCATAAAAGATGAAAAAAATGGCAGTCTAAAAGCAATAAAATGAAAAAAAAAGCATGAAAAGAGGAATTGAAATCAAAAGATGAATGTTTATAATATACTGCAGGGCAGGGGGTAATGCAAGCAGCCTCAATCAGCCATGGTGCAATGAGACTTACTTTATTAAAGTCTTCAAAAAGTCTTTTGGGTCTTGGATACAAAGAAGTCACCAGAGACCAAAATTTGCTACATGTCATGCCTCTTGAGCTGTGGCCCTGACACAAGTAGGCTGTGGCTTATTAAAAATATGGATACTGGCCCAATTCCCAGCTCTTTCGCTGAAGGGTATGTAAAAACTCTTGTGTGACATGTTAAGTGAGGAGGGGGATGTGAGGGAACCTCAGTAGGAAGCCATTGAGATACAAACACACTCATCTTTAATCTTCATCCACTGATAACACTAATTCTCCAAGTACCTTCACAAGGTGCATTTAATTATTAGAATTCAATAAAGCATGTTTCTATTCTTAATATCTTCTAATAATACTTGGCCCTTTTTAAGTTTCTCCTATGAGACACAAATATGGATAAAGACTTGTTGTATATACTGATACAGAGCATGATGAGCAGAGCTAGAACAATTTACTTGAGGAGCACAATAATTATATATGGCGGAGGACAATGGTGAGAGAGACCTGAGAAGTCTATCAAAGAAGGGTGACTATCATAATGTTTAAAAGCTTGATGATTAAGCACTTATTCCTACCTCTAGGTAGATACATGATAGACCGGTGGTAAAGAGTGAGATGGGCATTTCCAGATCTGAGCAGTAGATTGATTTGATTTACCTGGCTATAGATTTATTTTAGTTACTTGACTATACCTATTTGTTACAAGTTGGGCTTCTTCTGCTCTTAGTAGAGTGAGGAAGGTAGAGTAGTGATAATGAACAACTGAAAAAGCATCAATTATATATATATATATATATATATTATATATTATTTATTTATATATAGACAAACATGCATATATATATATATATATAACTTTAATGCAGAGAAGAGGGAAAAGTACGGAAGAGAACATAAATAAAACTCGAGATTACCTTCTATTTATACTTCATATATCTTATATGTTCAGAATCATTGGCATGTCATCTCCAAAAGAATATAAGATCCTTGAATGTAAGGAGTATATTTTTTGTCTATTGACTGACTGCCAATGAATATAGTTCATGAAAAGAATACATATAAGAGCAGAGTTTCTTGTGAATGCTTTCTCTTGATCTTTGTATCTTGAAAAATCTGTGTTTGTTGATGATTGGTACATCCCCAACTTTTTTAAGTTAAAAAAGAAAACAAAGCACAAATTGACCAAAGTTTTCAGGAATAATTTAGAATGTACACTTTAATTTTCAGTAATTTTTAAAAATCAAAGGATGTGGAGGTTTATAAGACCTAGGTTCAAATCCAATGGCCCACTGAATTGTGTGGAATGTGCTTTATTATGTCTCCTGGAAACATGAAAGGTTAAGCTGGACCCATTAAGATTGCAACCTGTCATCCTACAATATTTTTTGATGGCTTCAAACCTGAAGCTTAGATGTGTAATCTACCAATTTAAATCGGTCCACTTATTAGCACTGGAGAGTCAAATGTAGGAGGTGACATCAGACAGGATAAAAAGAGTTATGTACTCATATGTATACTTCTTGTGCCTGTTCCAAGCATAACACTCATATTAACATCTTTCCTAGCACAAATACATGGAGCATGTGTAAACCAGTGGGGTTAACAAAACAAAAAACAAATACAAAAACAAGAAGGCAATGAGATTTTTTTAACTGAGTAATCCACAAATTTTCATTAAATAAATGATATGTTCCAGGTCAGACAGAACATAAAAAGTTGGTCTAAGTGAGTCAGGAAGATCTGAATTCCAGTCCTGCCATCTAGCTTCCTGACTTTTGGTAAGTTAGTTAACATCTCAATGACCCAAACAACAATCTAAGATTATCGATGATAGTTCAGATGCTGATCTGCCCAGGGAGAAGGAAGACCAGTGCCAATAAAATGACCAAATTGATGCAAACAAAATGTAACAGGCTTTATAAGATATGTGTATTAGTGGAACAAACAATGTGAAAATCCCTGGGCAAGGCACTTGCTGCTATTTGTCTTAGTTTCCTCATCTGTAAATTGAGCTGGAAAAGGAAATAGCAAACCACCCCAATATCTTTGCCAAGAAAATCCTCAATGGTATCACAGAGAAATGCTCCTGACTGAGAAGATTGAATGACAACAATTCCAATACAGTGGGGAAAAAAAGCTGGGGGGGGGGGGGATGTCAAATAATCTGAATTCAAATTCTGGTTCTGTCATTTCCAAGATGAACAACTTTAGCCAATGCCCAGTCCCTCTCAGGGCTTCAAATGTGTGTGGCAATTATTTATAAGCCCTTGGCTGAAGGACTTGATTTCTCTAGACCTTTGTTTTCTTATCTGTAAATGAGAGAATTAAATAAATTGGACTCTGAGGTTTGATCTTGCTCTAAATAGATGATCATTTGACCTGTGGGACAAAGGAGTCAGACTTGATGCCCTCTCAGGTTCCTTTGCATTTTGACTTGAGGATTTGAGGATCCTCTTTCTTTGAATCTTTAGTATTCAAAAAAATGCCATACCGAATTTTGAGCAGTTCAAAGAGCCATGATTTTATTGGTGTAAATGTTGACACTCCCTTTGATGACAGAGACTTGAAGTGTTTGACAATTTGAATGAGCCTTGGAGTTACACATGGATCACCCCATTGCTAACCTGCAGGGGAACCTCTCTGAACTCAGCAAGTTGTCCTCAGACAAGAGACATAGCGGACCATCATAGGGTTTGCACTTTCTAATTCTAGAACCATAATGACATCAATGCTGTCATTGTAACTGGAAAAGTTTTGTGAACTTTCTCCCTTATGGCTTTACCCTGTAATTTTCCAAACTGCAGTCCCCAGCCCTGACCTTTACTTCCCTAGAAGAATATGAGGTCTTGGAGATCAAGGCTTATCTTTGCTTTCCTTTTTGCATCTCTATGACTAACACAATGATTGGCACATCAGAAGCATTTTTAACTTGAGTTATGCTGCTAGGGACTTCCAGAGTCCAGGCATGTCTGCATGCCAGGATGAGGCATCAAAGAACAACTTTGAAGAAGGAAGCTGGAGGATGAGAGTGAGGGAGCAGGAGACTAAGACAGAGTCAGAGAGACAGAACATTTACTAAGTGTTTACTATTTGCTTGAATTGGGATTGTGATATGTTAGATTTAAATGAATAACTCCAGATTCTTATTTTCCAGAGTTTATTAATAATCACTTGAAACAGAGAAAGCAGATATAAAAAGATTTAAGTCTAATCTAACCTAACTCTGACCACATATTTCTCCACATGACTGCCTTGCTCAGTCATGGTTCTTCCCCACTGCCTCCAAGGGAATAGAGAGTGCAGGTATATCTTGCTCCACATCTTTACCCTTTCTCTTGAACCCAGACCTGTATCTTTTAGTTCTGGGTCACGTTCCTGGGGCTCTTCACCTGTGGCCTCTGTTTGGAGCATTCACGTGACATCCAGTCATGCAGTATGCCAAACATTGGACATATAAAAAAAAGGCACAAATTAAAAATGAAAGCAATGACAATAGCACCACTACCAACACCAACAGCAGTACTTTCCCTTGAGGTACTGACAGTTCATCAGGGAAGGCACAACATGCAAACACATATGTACAAACAAGGTATAGGCAGGATAATTTGGCAATGATCTAAGAGAGAATTAAGGGAAATGATAAAAATTTCACATAGAAGGTAAGATTTTAGCTTCGACTTGGTGGAAGTTGGGGAATCTATGGATGGAAATAAGAAGGGAGAGAACTCTCAGTGTGAGATATAGCCAGTAAAAGTACATCCTATTAAAAGGCAGAATGTTTTGTTGAGGATCAGTAACTATATTGGTGCCACTAGATTATAGATTATGAAGAGAATTAGATATAGGAAGACTGGAAAGATAAGAAGATGGTAGGTTGTGATGGTCCTTAGAAGCCTAATAAAAGATTTTTCTCTTTGATCTTAGGGGAATCTTTGATCCTCGAGGTGCCAGTCTATCAGCTGGAAATACTTTCATTGGCCATTTGGGATTTGGAGACATTTCAACTCACAAGTAAATTAGGGAGGGGACCTTAGCGCTTTCCCCCATATGATTATTTTCAAGACACAAGGTGATCCTAGAAGAAGAGGGTCCTGTGTTTGCAAAAATTTAGTACTTCTAGTGGATAACAAGTGAAGTCTCATTCATTTTCTGAATTAATTCTGGGTAACATTCTAGCCCATATCATTCCTGAAACCAGACCAGATGGCTACTTCATATCTAAGCATACTCTAAATATACTTTGGGGTGCCACATTCCCACATGGATGTTGCTTCCATTGTGACAGCTGAGACCTCAGCCTCCAGGAATGGACAGTTTGAAGACAAGATAGAGAGATCATCAATGCTTGACTGTGACCAACTGGCCAGAACTAGGCTTTTCTACAAAGGTTCCATCTATATTACCCAGTGTTTGAATTGGACATTTTGTGGGTGAATATATCACTTATTTCCAGAAATTGTGACCTACTTCTTCCCCAGTTGATTAGTTTTTCTATGCTATTCTTCCAATTTGGTTGTTAAAATGGCCCCAGGCAGTTGATGGCTGTTTGTCAAGCTGGGGCTTTTAATTCTATACTCAGGACTATAATGTTCTGTCAGTTTGATTCATGAATATACATAGTTTCTTTCCCTCTTAATCTCTCTACTCTTTCTAGAACACCTCTATAATATCAAATATAAATGATGTCCCCAAAGTCTTAGTGCAGTTTTAAGCTATTAAAGCACTAACACCCTTAGGATACCCTGTAGAAGGCTTTTAGGTAAGCAGAGAGCTTTAATATACATTATCCCAGTAGAGTCACACAATATTCCTTTGAGTTAAATGTTCTAGACAATATTGTTCCATTTTACAGATGATGAAACTAAAGCATGGGTAACATCTTCCATGTGAGACCTTTCCTGCTTCCCCACGTTTTTATTACTCTCCTGCTAAAAACATCACTTTTTTTCCAGTTTGCATTTACTTATCTAGGTACATGCTAGATTATTCCTCCAAATGAGTATAAGCAGATTGAGGGATCTCTTAAATAATGAATCTAATTGGTGTTTTTTCCAGCATCATCCTTCCTCTTTCCACCACCAATGATATCATTATTAAGTTCTTCTGAGTGATACTCTCCTCTTCCCTCTAATTTCCCTTCATAGAACTCATGGGTCCCATCAATTTTATCTTCATAAAATCTCTCACATATTCTCCCTTCTTTCCTTTACCAATGCTTCCACACTGGTATAATTCAGGGAAATTGGCCTTCTTGCTATTCCTTGAACAAGATATTCCATTTTCTAATTCTAGATATTTTTAAGAACTGTAAGTGCCCCATGCCTGGAATACTCTCCCTCCTCATCTCCACCTCCTGGATTCCTTCAAGTTTCAGGTAAAATCATCCTTCTCCAGATAATATGGAAACATGTTTAACATGACTCCCATGGCTTCATATGTATAATTGACATCCTATTGCTTGCCTTCTCAATGGATGGGGAAGAAACTGAAGAAAGGGAGAGAATTTGGAACTCAAAACTTTTTAAAGAGAATGTTCAAATAAATAATTAATTAAAAAATAAAATAATCATCCTTCCATAGAATGCATTTCCTTAATGGACTCTAGGCAATTCTAGTTGTATACTGTGGGACTAGGAGGACAGTGATATCCTTAATAATAAAGGCAAAGATTAGGAATAAGGTAGGGTTTGTTGAGAAAGGTAATCTGTTCAGTAATCTGTTCAGAGTAAATGGGAAATAAACTCAGTGGGATCCTATTTTTGTCCTTAGAACCCCTAAAACCTAGAATAAAGCCTATATGAGGAAACAATAAATGCTTGCTGAGTTTTCCTCTATGAAAAGCATTCTATCCAATATGCCTCATGAACTCCAAAGCAAATAATCCTGTCATCAGAAAAATAGTTTAATTATTCCATTCACTGGATAATTTGCAAGAAGAATACATTTTCTTAAAGCTTCCCAAGGCTATTCTGAGTTATTTTTTTTCCCCAAATATCATCCCCAGGAATAAATAATGGAGGTAAAAAGTGTGAGGGGTATGGCGGTGGGGGGGGGGTGATAAAGAGAATTCCATTCCTAATCAAAATGGAAGCAACATCTCATTATTGAACTCAGCTCAATTTTGCTAGAAGTTGCAAGTCCATCATTTAACTGACTCCTTTTTCCATTGAGAAGCTCTGACCACACAGATTTTTATACTCAGAAAAAACTCTGCTTCTTGCCCATACTGCCTGTAACTATACATTATCCACTCTGCTTAAAAAGGAAACCTGAAGGCTGCGATATTCTTCTCAGATGTGGACACTACATAGAGAAGCAAAGCTGCTTTTTTGGGAAATTCCATCTACAATAGAACAGGCTTACATGAAATTGGCCCATGCATTCTATTGATTGCCTAAGGCACTGGCTCCACTAATGGATTGTTTCCTGACCCATTTACACTTAACTTGGTGGCTGGCCAGGGATGTGTGCTTTCTCTATAAGCCTTGAAGACCCTGGGGGTAAGGGCTATAATTCTGCTCAAGTACTCATTTCTGACAGCTTTTGTGGTCAAAACCCAAGTACAACATTATTGTTTGGATCAGAGCCAACCTTACGTATAAGCAGGGTAGGTGGTCGCCTATGTGGTATGTTTTTATGGTTCCTGGAAAGGTTCCCTGCCCCCCCAAATCCTCCAGAACTAGCCCAACAAGCTGGCTGGAATTTCACCATTAGGATCAATCCTAAGAGGCTAGTAAGTATCTTCATCCCTCCTGAGAAAATGCCTTGAGCTATTGACAACACTTTCTAGCAAAGGTTCTTAATCCTTGACTATGTCATGAACCCCATAGCATATGGGTAAAACCCATAGGAAAAGAGAAGAGGAAAGGGGAACAAACAAGTATTCATATAGCACCCACTTTGTTCCAGGCACCGTGTACAAGTATTATCTCATTTGATCTTCATAAAAATCCTGGTAATTCGGTAATAGATTTACCATGATTTTACAGTTGAGAAAACTGAGGAAGACAGATATTAAGTAATGTGTCCAGAGATACAGTGTTTGAGGCTGAATTTGAACTCAGGTCTTCCACATCCCAGGGCCAGGGCTCAATCCACAGCAACACTTAGGTACCAGTAGATTCCCACTCAGAATAATGTCTTTAAAAGCACAAAATAAAAAGGACAGGGGGCAGCTGGGTAGCTCAGTGGATTAAGAGCCAGTCCTAGAGACGGGAGGTCCTAGGTTCAAATCTGGCCTCAGCCACTTTCTAGCTGTGTGACCCTGGGCAAGTCACTTGACCCCCATTGCCTAGCCCTTACCACTCTTCTGTCTTGGAGCCAATACACAGTATTGACTCCAAGACGGAAGGTAAGGGTTTAAAAAAATAAAAAATAAAAAATAAAAAGGACAAAGGAAAGCAATTAGACTCAACTGAGTCAACCAGCATTTATTCAAAGCCTATAATTGACAGGCACTCTGCTTAGTGGTGGGGCTACAAAGAAAAGTTCAAGATAGTCATAGATCTCAAGGAACTCACAGTTTAATGGAGCAGACAATCTATAAACAATTATGTGTAAAACAAGATATGTTGAAAGTCGACTGGAAATAATCAACACGGAAAAGACATAAATACAAATATTTATTTACATATTTAAGTCCTAGACCCCACCCAGGTGAAGAACCCATAATTCATGGGATCATAGATGTAGTTAGGAGAACTGAGAGACCAGATAGTCTAACACTATTACTTTACAGAAGAGGAAACTGATCCTGAATGTGTATCAAAAAACTATTTTTTTTTGGTGCATAGAAGGAAAACCAAAAGAAATGAAGGGGAGATATAATGAATGGAGCAGTGTTGTTACTACCTGTTATAGAATAAATGGTATCTTAATTTCTGTGTATATATGTATATATATATATATAATAAACTATATATGACAAAAATTTGATTTTATATACAATCCTATTCCATGTCCTTTAGATCAGCGGTTCTCAACCTCTCAATTTGTAGCAATGAGAATACATAACGCATATCAGGTATTTACATTCCGAATCATAACTGTAGCAAAATGACAGTTTGGAAGTAGCCACCAAAATAATTTTTTGGTTTGGGGTCACCGCAACATGAGGAGCTGTATTGCGGGGTCACGGCATTAGAAAGGTTGAAAACCACTGCTTTAGATATGTAAGTGTCCACGATGAGTTCAGAACAAACGAAAAGAAGAGCAGTAACTTGCTCAAAGTAAAATTGATGGTAAAGGTAGGATTGGAACCCAGGTTAACTAATTTCAAGTACACCCACTTTCTATAGTACTGCTTCCTCCCAGATACACTATGTTCAAATTGGTGAAAATCTATTTAATTTTATCTTTAATCATTTCAAGGTAGTAAGGAAAGAGTATCAGCTTTGAGCTATGGAAAGAAAAAAAAATGGCATATGAGGCAGCCTAGAAAGTCCAGGTCTGAGGATGATGCTACAGCACCAGAGAGAGTAGGAAAGCAAGGTGAGTTGGAAGACAGCTTAAGACAAAAATCTGCCTTTTCTCTCTGGGAACTCTGCAGGAGGAATGAGTAGTTTCAGGGACCAGCTCAGGAAATGGAAGAGACCAGAGTGGTATTGTCTTCTTAATCAGCAAGAGGTCCAACAAGCTTTAGCCTCCAAAGTAGGCAGAAGTACTCACTGGGCACATATTCAACAAAAGCAGCAGCCTAAATGGCATCCAAGGCAAGCCAGAATCTTAAGTCATCCTAGAAAAGACACTCTCAGCAAACAAAAGGAGGCAGGAAGTTGTGAAGATGTAGACTGTAGGATAAAAAAGTCAGCAGGAACTTTGGAAGATGCAAAAGTCATCTTCTTGCTTTGTGGGGGATAGGGATCACTCCACTTCAAAGGTTCATAGATTTAGAGCTAGAAGAGACCTTGGAAGCCATTTGAGTCAAAACTCTGAGATTTTTCTAGATGAGGCAGCTAGAGTTCAGAAAGGGCTAATGATTTGTTTCAGGTCACGCAGGTGGGAAAAGGCCCTTTTTATCCTATTTTCAATAATGCCCTATGACTCCAGTGGGCTACTTTATAATTTTCCCCAAGGCCAATACTGATAAGGATGGCGTATGAAAGGAGGTAGGCAATCCAGTCAGGAGTGATTTATCAAAGCTGACACAGCAAATTCCTTCTTGAGAACATAATTACTTCAGTACAAAGCTAAGATCTCATTCCAATTATGAATTTGTCTTCATTGAATTGGAAGGAAATCTTTTCAACATTTACTATTTAACAAACATTTATTGAACGCAAACTATTTTCAGGAATCTCATTCAAATTGGATTGTGAAGTGGTACTTGGGAATTAATAATAATAATAATGTATATTAAGTAGTTTGCAAATATGAACTCATTTTATCCTCAATGATTCTGGGAGTTGGGTGCTGTTATTATCCCCATTTTGCACATGAGGAAACTGAGGCAGACATAAATTAAATAACTTGCCCAGGATCATACTCCTAGTTAGATTTCTGAGAGTAGATTTGAACTCAGATCATCTTGATGTCAAATACAGCACTCTATCACCTGAACCACCCTAGGTATCCTCAATTATATACTCAAATAAATAAAAAATACCTATTTACTCTCTCCAAGCTTTTGTATAGTTAGTCCTCCCATTTCTGGACACACACACACACACACACACACACACACACATGCAAACACAGACTTTTGCAAACTCTAGACTACTTCATAGTATAGTTCAGGTGTCACATTGTAGATAAGGTCTTTTCTAATCTGCTATTTGCCTTTGATGTTTCTTTGTATAACTATAAAGTTAATGTCGTTAAGTTTCATCAGGTGACAACCTGCATCAGTAGAAATTTCTTCACATTGACATTTCCTATACCAATGAAATTACAGCTCCAATTTCAATCCCAGGCTTTAGCCCTGAGTAGAGTGAAGCCTTTCTGGAGGCACAGAGAATTTAATTGAGTGACCCAAAGTTGTCAAATGGCCAGAAAGTGGAAAAGACCAAACTTGAAGTCAGAGTGTCTTATCGTCAAGGCTAACTCACCAGGTACTTTACCGCCATGTCTTCTTCCCATCCATCCCCCCTAACATGCCAAATTATCCCCATTGTCTAGTACAGGTCATAGGACATCACAGGTTCTTAGGAAACCCTTTCAATGGATTCCCAAGCAATAGAAATAGTGTAAAGAACTGCCTCTTGGAAATGATCTGATTGGCTCTACTCACAATTCATCAGACCATTGGTCTCCATTTTAAAGCTGTGTTCTTCCACATTTGGACAGGAAAAAGGATACATGCATACACTCACACATAAACATATGTGTTGACATATAATTACATATGTGTGCAGTATGTGGTCAGACATGCATACACACATTTACATTTATCTATTTCCTGGATATACACACAGCCAGGAAATACACACACCAATATACACCAATGTGTATATTTCCTACTGGCAAGATGGATAGATAGATAGATAGATAGATAGATAGATAGATAGATAGATAGATAGATAGATAGATAGATAGATAGATAGATAGATAGATGGATGGATGGATGGATGGATGGATGGATGAATAGATAGATAGATAGATAGATAGATAGATAGATAGATAGATGAATAGATACATACATATATACATACATAGATATAGATATATGGGTGTATGTCTAGATGTGTATATATGAGTGTCTATGCATATCTACACACATGCAGATGTATTATGTATTACCTCATCATTGCATTTAGTAGTAAGGGTTAGGCAGGATTTGGCTTTCATTAAAACTTAAATCTACTCATTCCTTTTGGGGTTTTTATTAATTTTGGAAGTACTGCACAGATGACTGGGGAATGTAAAGAGCCCTCAATGACCATGGAATTAGTCAATAGGCTGAGAATGCTTTCTCCCCACAGAGTCTCAATCAATTGTAATTAAATGAAATATATATATATATATATATTTATACATAAACACATGCATGCACACTTCACACACACACACATATAAAAGCACTAGGAATTACATTGAAGTTTTATAGGCGAGTATAATTAATTTTGAGATAAATTTTGCATTAGTGGTCATGAAAGCCAAATAAATACAATCCTCAAAGGGAATTTTTTTTTAATCCTCAGTCAAGTATGTCTGTAATTACTATGGCTTCAAGATCAGCAAGAGAAGCCATTAAATAGAAAGAGGCTCTTAAACCATTCAACATTTGCATCACCATCATCATCGCTGCGACGACGAGGATAGCAGGTATTTGCCCAGTGCTTCAATGTTTTCGAAATGCTTTCCACACATTAACCCATTGGAACCTCACAGAAGAGGAGAGTGGAACACTGGTGGACTTGAAAGGAAGAGGATGTAGGTTTGAATGTTATCTTTTTCCCTTACTAGCTAGGTGACCTTGGGTAAATCACTTAACTTCCCAGGGCACACTTTCTTATCTTTAGAATAAGGGATTTGCCTATGTGATTTCTGGGAACCCTTTTAGTTCAAAAGTTTTGCTTCTAGGAACTCTGCTTTGAGGAAAGCACCTAATGACAGACCTAATGATCAGAGAATTCGATCATCTTTCTTATCTTTGTTTTTCCCCCTAAAATAAGAGTAGTATGTGATTAAAATTTTGTCATAAAGCCAGGAAATCCCACTAGTCATGAAATAATTGAAAAATCATAAATCAATTTTCTCCTGTGTCCTTAAGTCATTTTTAGTGAAGTAACCTTGCTCAGGAAAGGTGCTTAAGTAATTATAAATTTTATTGTAATGACTTAAAAGGGAAGACCAAATGAGACAATGCAGGTAAAGCGGTTTTTATACTATGAAGTGCTCTATGGATGTCAAATATGATGATGGTGATGATAACTTTAATAATGACAATGAAGAAGGCATGAAGGATCTGTTATTTTCATGGCAGCAACAATTCTTGGAGTGGGAACTCTTTCTACTAACCCTGTCTAAGACTAAATAGATAAGAAAGGAACTAGGTAACAGAATGGATAGAATGTCAGGAGGACATGGGTTCAAAGCTGTGACCTCAGATGCTACCTGGCTGTATGACCCTGGACAAGTCACTTAACCCCAATTGTCTAGCCCCTGCCACTCTTCTTTCTAAGCATTGATTCTAAAATAGAAGATAAGGGTTTAAAAAAAAAGACTAAATATATAAGTCCTAAAGAACCCTAGGACACAGGCTTAGTGATTTGTTGAATCACAAGATCAAATAAGATATTTGTTTAAAGAATTTATTTATCAGTACCTGACACATAATGAAGGCTTAGTAAATGCTTATTCCCTTCCCCTTTCCTACCCCATAATGACCTGACCAGTAAGTGTCAAGAGCTTGCTGTATCCAAGAGTGCTCTCTTTACTACTCCATGCTATCTATCCCTCACTATTATAAATATAAATATAATCACAAATTCACTATAATTGTTTAACAATAATTATTCATTGATTCATCAGCTTAGACTGATATTCTATAAAATGCTTAATAATAATTAATTATTATATATAAATATGAGAGGTAGCATGGAGAAGCCAACCTATTGCTCGACTCAGAGTACTAAAGACATGGATTCTAGTCCTGTCACCAATATATTCTGACTATGTGACCTTATGGAAGGTACATTAGCTCTAAATATCCCCAATAACCTTTCTGTAAGCTGAAAAGTTATTCATTCTCCCTGGGGGAGAGGTTTTCTCATTGGGAGTCTCCTATTTATGGGAAAGCATGGATCTCCAGAAAGCAAAAATAAAAATAAAAATCAGATGGAAATAAGGGGCACTCGGAGTGTGGATGGACGTGCACAGAGGAAGACGTGAGTGAATCCTGCCTCAGATATTAGCTGCTTGAGTTCTGTTAGGTCGCTTTACCTCTTTCCAGTTTACTCCGTGTAAAAATGAAAGGGTTGGACTCAGTGGCCTCTAAGATCCCTTTTGATCATAAATCTATGATCCTGTGATCCCATGATAAAAGGTAGGTTAACGATAGTGGGATTTTTGGCAAATGTTTTCTTCATTTTTGGTCTAAAGTCTCTCTTTGTTTTTACAAAAAGAATAATTGGTATATGAAGAGGGGATCCTTTTTTATTTACTTTAAAATTATATCTTGCAATGATCTTTTATGGAGTGATTTATTATTAGAATCTAATTATGAAGCCATTATATCAGGAATGACAAGAAATATTTCTGGCGATAAGAATTAGCATCTTGTTAGGTGTTTCTTCAATTCCATTTTTTTTTTTTTATGGAAGCAACATCACCAAGTGTGTGTCTTCTGCCAGACTTACTAAGTAAAGATTCATATATACAAATGCCTGTATCTGTTTTACTACATAATTCCTATTAAGTGACAATCAAAGCCCAGACCTTCTTTAATAAAATGGACCAAGTCTTTCCTCAACAGCAGCCTTTAGCTGTGGGGGAGACAAATCAAATTAAAATGTCAATATTCCAGTGGTTTCTTTACCAGAGGGCAAGGACAGCTACAAGATAAAAGAACACTAGGCATTTGGGTCAACTAATTGTAGTTTTCATATATGGCAATCTGTGATGGCTTTTTAACCGACAGAAATAAAACAAGTAACACGAGGACATTTTTGCCTGGAAAAAAGCAGAACGTTAGGAAATTAGAATGATAAGAAATTAAAACTGCATTGTGAATTTGTCATCTATTTTCTTCTACTTTATTTCTTCAGTATGGTACACTGGAAAGGGCAATGGATCAGACTTGAGAGGATCTGAGGTCAAATCCTGCCTGTAAAAATATACTCTATGTGATTTTGAGTAAATCCTTTAATGTTTTTAAACAAAACATAATTTTGATATGAAACTGTCAATCTCCATTTCATATCACTTCCTTTAACTAAATAGATTTATATACATATACTTTTCATGTAAATATAATGATATATTATAAAGAATAAATAAAATGTTAAATGCATGTATAGTAAATTCAGCACACGTTACTTTTAAAAATGCCTTTCGTGTCTGTGCTTCCTGCTGACTTCATCTGTGCTCTAAAAAGAAAAAAGAAAAATAATTTAGGGACCCTTTTTTGTTGGGAATGTGGGTACATCACTATTACTCAAAGCTAGATCTCTCTCCCTTAGTTAAAAAGCAAAAAAAAAAAGAAGAAGAATTTATAAAGAAAACTTGTAACAAATAAACATAATCAAGTGAAATAAATCCCCACAGTTTCTCTTTTTCTGGTCTTTGTGCCTAATAGTTAGTAATTAAATAAATATTTATTAAGTACTCAGGCACTTAGGTGGCTCAGCAGTCAGAGAGCCAGGATTATAAATAGGAAGTCCTGGATTCAAATATGCTCCCAGATGCTTAACAAGCTGTATGACCTTGGACAAGTCACTTAACTCCAATTGCCTAGCCCTTATGGTTCTTGCACCTTGATATTGATACTTAGTATGTTTTACAAGACAGAAGATAAGTATTTTAGAAATAACAATTTTTAAATTTTGTTTATTGAGTCTACTATATGCTGACTTTTGATCTAAAAGCTGAGAATGCAAAGAAAGGCAAGATAATCCCTTCTCTCAAGGACCCCAGAGTGGAACTGGGGAGACAACATTCTGCAAACATTTAAGTACAAACAAGCTATATTCAATACATGCTAGTACTAATTAACTCAGAGAAGGCAATGAAATTGAGGCAGCTAGAATGGTTTTCTGTTAGGAGGAAGGGAACATGCTTCATCATAGGTCCCAACAGCCTCATTATAGATACAATTGATCATTGCATTGGCTGAAGTTTTTTAATCTTTTAGAGCTACTTTTCCTAACAATGTTACTATTCTTGTTTAAATTATCACTTTGGTTCTGCTTACTTTTCTCTGCATCAGTTCAGATGTAGTTCCTGGAATTCCCCAGGATCCTCTTAAGTCATTTCTTTCATGATTTCTTACATTTTAGTAATATTCCAAGACATTCATTTAATAGCTAACATTTCAATAGCACTCACTATGTGCTGGGATCTGTTTTGAAGTGTTTTCCTATCATCTAATTCGATGCTCACAACAACTCTGGAGGTGGGGAGGTAGGTGTTATTATTATTATTTTCCTCTTACAACTGAGGAAACTGAGACAAAGAGGGGTTAAATGACTTGTCCAAGGTGACACATTTAGTATGTGTCTAAAACAGGAGATTTAAATTCAGGTCATATGACTAAATCAAGATTTCTCTCTATTATACTGAGTTGCCTCATGAATAAAAGTCTATATAAAAGAAAATATAAGAATAAAAAGATATTGTGTTTGATTATCAAAACTTCCACCTGACTTGTTTTAATCAGATATCTAAAAAGGAAATGGACAAAAATATTTCTTCTCCTTCTTACCAGCTGTGTGGTCCTGGGTAAGTCACTTACCCCCTCTGAAATGTAGTTCCCCAATCTTTAAAATAGCTATGCTAGTGATTGGATTAGCTCTCCACCTAATAGGTCTGCTGCAAGACAATCAAACCCTTTGTTACAGTAAAAGAACTCGGGAAATCTGAGCAATTTTAGGATTTTCTTAGTGATCTGCATCTATTGATGGTGCTTCATTTGCAGCAGGGTCTGAACAGAAGCGGTGGTGGGTGTTGTGTGTTGGTGTTTGCTGCTGTTGTTGTTGTTTCAAAGGAGTATTTCAGCTCTTTGCACAGATGTGTTTACTGTGCCACCTGTGGAAAATCTCCAGGAATTTAAAATCGGGAGAGGAAGGTGCAGGGAAGCAGCTGGGGGTATTTTACTTGGCAGCCAAAGCTTCTGTCTAACCCGCCACATCTAAACAGAGAGACTGACTGCAATCCTGAGTTTGTCCTTTTTCTCAGGTTAAATTTCACATGCTATGTGGCAAGAGATAAAGAGAGAGAAGCCTCAAAAACTGGAACAAGTGCCAGCTCTGGAAAGTACCCTGCTAAGTACTGTTCAGCAAAACCCCTAAACTACTGAAATTCTTGCTACTCTAGAGAAAATCAATATTTACTTAACAGTGGGCACAGTTGGGGCAAGGGGCTGAGTGGCACGTCTAGAGATGAGAGGTCCTGGGTTCAAATCTAGTCTCAGATACTTCCTAGCTGTGTCACCCTGGGAAAATCACTTAACCCCAATTGCCTAGCCCTTACTGTTTCTCTGCCTTGAAACCAATACTTAGTAGAGATTCTTAGAAGATAAAGTTTAAAAAAAATTAGTAGGCACAATCTTCCATAAAGTATTTCTTCCCCAAATTGTCCCCACAAGAAAGAGGAAAACACAACAACTTCTCTTTCCTCAAGTAGATCATTACACAATAGTGGTCTCAATTATTTGTTTGTTTATGTTCTATTTTGAGGAATATAAAGCTACAAAATAATGAACTATCCCAGGTTGATTAGTAGGATCAAGGATTTTAATCTATGCTTCTCATCTCTAAATTTTACCTTCTTCCTATTAAACCTCGGGAATAACAATATAAATAACTACCATTACTATTACAATTGATATTATATTACTATAATAATTATACTATCAGTAATGATCATAATATTAATAATTTTAATTATTAATAATGATAAATTACACATTTTTAGAGTTACTTAAAGAGTTTTGTTGTCATCCTGACTATAGCACAGAAATTTATGTGACTCAGTGATTGGGGGAAGGAACTGAATTCAGGAAAATGTGGGTTCAAATCTAACCTCAGTCACTTATTATCTGTGTGGCCACCCTCGGCAAGTCACTTAACCATTCTACCACTTTTTTCCCCATTTTAAAAACTGTAATAATATGTAATATTGTATGTAATATATGTAATAATATGTAATAATAATAATGAGTAATATTGTATGTAATGTAATATATGTAATAATATGTAATAATAATAATGAGTAATAAAATGACCTTCCTCTCATGGTTGTTGGGATGATCAAATAAGACGCTATTTTAAAATGGTTTGCAAACCTTAAGCTACCATGTAAATGATAGTTATTATTAAAGCCCCCCCAATGAGGAAGATTCTCAAAACATTCTGAAATACTTCACTCTACTTTGGATATGTCCTAGTCTAAGGAATTTTACCTTTATTTGCAATATTCCATGATTTGCCCCAGATTCTGGACCTGAAGAGAAATCTAATCTCTCATTCATCTGATGATTCTTCAAATATTTCAAGTGTGTTGTTATGTCTCAAATGAGTCTTCTCTTCTTCAGGTTTAGCATTGCCCATCTTATAGAAAAGAAAATATACATTGTATAAATCTGCCATTTTAACTTCTTCTGCTAACAGACCTATTTACTCATCTAGTGAAGTTTATTGATCCATTTTCAGAACAATTCCTAGAAGAGCTAGATAAAAAGATTTTTAAAGGAAAAAATACACAGATTTTAAATCAAATAAGAACAGTAGAGGAAGCAATAGAAATGATAGCAATGCAAAAAATTATGGCAGAAGAATTAACATGTTGGTAAGAAGAGGTATAAAAGTATAAAACTTCAGTAAAGAAAGTAATTCCTTAAAAATTATGATTGATTAGTGGAAATTAATGACACCATGAGTTATCTAAACAACAAAATAAAAGGAAAGAAAAAAAGTAGATAATGTGAGTTATCTCACCAAAAAATTAATTGAATTGGAAAATAGATACTGAAAAGCCATGATCCAAAAATAATAATAAAGTTTAAACATCATATTTCAAAAAATTATAAAGTTAAACTTCCTCTGTATCACAAAATCAGAGGGCAAAGTAGAAACTGAAAGTATCCACCAATCACCTCCCAAAAGAGATCCTGAAAAAATAAATAAATCAACTTTCAGGAATATTAGAAATTGATTCCAGAGCTTCCAGTTTAACCAAAAACATTCAGAAAGAAATATTATAAATATCACAGAAGCACAGAGAGAATCACATATGTAAACCTTAAAATTCCTTAGACTTATAAATGTTGGAAATTTCACCATTGGGATATTTCATACTTGGAAAATTTCTTACTGATAGTCTATTGGAATGGGAACCCCATTGGCATGGGAGATTCCTTCTCTTTCCTTCTTAAGATTACCTTAGGACAGAAACCTTTTGCTGAACAATGGAAAGGACTTTGACCTATGCTTAAGCATAGAACAGGAATTTCTTTGAATCATGATTGATTTTAGAATTGATACAATGGAGATACTTGAAATCAATCTCCACCCTATTCAGTCCTAACAGGATTGAGTAAGGGCTGCAGCCAGGATCAAAATTTAATTATTCCAATCTCTACCCTACTCAGGTTAACAGGATTTAGAAAGGGCTGTAGCAAAGGATCAAAGATTTAATTATTTGAAAATATGACCTTCAACAGACATGTGCAAAGCCAGAGACCTCTGGGCGGTCCTGGGTTAAGCTAGAGCCTCCATTGGCACAGGGAAATTGATGGACAGGTGATTGGTAGATGTGAGGACTGAGGGGAGGCAACTTGGATGGTTTCCTTAAAGATAGGGGAGTCTGAAGACTCGTGGTTGTTGAGAAGTTGGTCGGTGTGGTTGGTGTGGCTCTGAGAAGCTTGCTCTGAAGGAAGCTGAAGGTGGGGGCCTCTGAGACTGTTTCTCCATTTTGGTCACGTGAGTAATAGGGACTGATCTCTTTTCTTTGCCCCAGCTATCTAAGGGCTTGGGCCTTTTGGCCCAGCCTAAACAGAAGGGGTATTTAAGCCCTATTTCCTTCTCTCCCCTCTCTCTCTCTCTCTCTAATTACTTCCTCCTATTGTAATTAAACTCCATAAAAGATTGACGGCTGACTTGAGTTTTCATTTAGGAATTACATAGCTGATTCCTTGGCGACCTTAAATTAATATATATCAGTCTTTTAAGGTGATTTCCTTGTAACACATAAGAATTAGCTACAATAAAGGACCTGAGGCTTTGCAATAAGATATTTTGGTAAGCAAAGGAGCTAGGATTACAACCAAGAATAATCTTGCCAGCAGATCTGAGTAAAGTTCTACAAGGGAAAAAAATGTACACCAAATTAAAGAGAGGACTTTTAAGCATTCTTCATGACAATAGCAGAGATGAATAGAAAATTTAACATTCAAAAAAAAAAGAATCCAGGGAAGGATTAAAAGGTAAACGTAAGTTAAAATATATTAAGTGATTTAAGATTAAACTATTATTTTTCTATATAAAAGATGATACATGTAAAAGAACTTTATCCTTATTAGAATAGCTAGAGAACTCTAGTTAAATAGAAGACATTTATGTGAGTATAATATTCCGGGTTGATCTTCAAAAAAGAATAGAAGAATAACAAAAATAGATATATTGGAGAAAGGACCAAGGGAGAAGAATAGGAAAAAATATTTCACATAAAAAGTCAAGCAAGGGAAAGGTGTTTTTTAAAATACTATTAGAGAAGAAAATGGGAGAGGACTTCACTTCCATCTGAACTGTTTCAAAGAAGGAAGACTGTATACATGGCATTGGATATAGAAATTCTTCTTATAGAAAATATCATCCAATCAGAAAGTAGGAAAGGAAGAGAAAACAGACTAAGATAAAGAAAATAGTAGTAAGAGATAGGATGAATCAAAGGAGGAAGAGATCAAAAGTTAAACAGATTTTTTTGGGAAAAGAGGATAGGGATGAAAGATAAAAAGAAGAGAAGGAAAGAAATACTCAGAACTCAAAATTGAGATCATAACATGAAAAAGGATAATAAAATGGATTAGTATCCAAGATCCGACAATATGTTGTTTACAAGAAACACATTTGAAACAGAAATATATATATAATGTTAAAATTAGGAGGTGGAGCAATATTTCAGCTGAAGAAAAAAATGACAGAAGTAGCCATCATTATCCCAGAAGAAGTGAAAGCAAAAATAGACCCAATTAAAAGAGATATTCACTGAAGAGTAATAAGAGCAATGCAAGAAATTGTGGTAACTTTTACCATGTAATATCATCAAAAATGAATTATTAATAAGAATTAAACCTTATGCAACAAATTAAAAAGTATTCAAATTATTAAAATAATAGTTAAATGAGTCATAGGAGGAAATAGATTATAAAGCTGCACTAGTAGGGGAATTTAATTTACCCCTCTCAGATCTAAGTAAATCTAATCAAAAAATAAATACGGAAGAAGTTAAGGAGACAAATAGAATTTTAGAAAAGATAGATATGATAGACCTCTGGATTTACTGAATGGGGATAGAAAGTAATAAACCTTTTTCTTAGCAATACATGGAACCCTCACAAAAACTGACCAGTATTTAGGAATAAAATCCTTACAACTACATATAAAAGAGATAAATATTAAATGTACACTTTATAGACCATCTAACGTTAAAATAGCATTCAACAAAGGTCTTTGGATACACAGGTTAAAATGAATTAGAAACTAAATAATCTAATCTTAAAGAATGAATGGGTTAAAAATAAATTTTAGAAACAATCAGCAATTCCATTAATGATGATGGCAACAATAAGAAATAGAACAACATGGCAAAATTTGTGAGATGAAGGAAAAATAGGACTTAGGAGAAATTTTGCATATCTAAGTAATTACAACAATAAAAGAGGGGGGAAAAGGACAGATTAATGAATGAGACATAGATCTAAAATAAAATAGAAAAAATTACAAATGCCGACATAAGCAGTTAAATGGAAATCCTAAAAAGCAAGGGAGATATTAATAAAATCAAAAGTAGTCACCCAAAATTTAAACTAATAAATAAAAATATGAGCTTGTTTCTTTGAGGGAAGTCATGGGGTAATATTATTTTTAAAAAGGAAAGGAGAAAACTGGTATCCAAAAAATAAAGAGTGAATATACCAACAATGGAGGTGAAATTAGTATACTTTTACTAGCTATTCTGTTCACATAAGCTAATAAATCAAACAATCTAAGTCTATTAAAATTTGGATGCTGTATCATTTGGTGCATACATGTTGATTAGTGATATTTCCTCATTGTCTATATTCCCTTTTAACAGAATATATTTACCTTCCCTATCCCTTTTGATCAGGTCTATTTTTGCTTTGGCTTTGTCAGATATCATGATTGCAACTCCTGCCTTCTTTCTATCAGTTGAGGCCCAAAAGGTCTTACTTCAACCTTTAAGTCTAACGTTGTGAGTGTCAACCCACCTCATATGTGTTTCTTGAAGACAACAAATGGTAGGGTTTGGGGTTCTAATCCAATCTGCTATTTGTCTATGTTTTATGGGTGAGTTCATCCCATTCACGTTCAAAGTTGTGATTGTCATTTGTGGATTCGCTGGCATTTTGATATCTTCCCCTAGTTCTGACCTTTCTTCTTTAGCTTTCTCCTTTTGAACCAGTGATTTACTTTAGGTCAGTCCCCCTAGTCCCCTCCCTTGAGATGCTTCCCTTTCTAGTCCCTCCCTTTTTATGCTCCCTTCCCCTCCCCCCTCTCCTTCCCTCCCTTTTTATACTCCCTCCCCCCTTCCCCTACTTAATTTTCCTTTCTTTCTTGCCCTATTGGATAAGATAGAATTCAGGATCCCACTGGATCTAGATGTTCTTCCCTCTCAGATTTTATTTCACTGAGAGTAAGGTTTAAGTAATTCCACTTCAAGCTCTCTTCCTCTCCTCATATGAGAGTTCTTCCCCTCCCCTTCCCATGTGTATCTTTATATAGGAAAGATTATTCTATTAAGTCCCCCCATTTCTTGAAGTAAATCTTAGTGTTATCAATGGTTCCCCCCTCCCTTTTCCTTTCTTTGCCCCCACTTTCCCCAAATCTTCTTGATTCCCCAATCTTTCCCTATGCATGTTTTTTCTAACTACTCTTACGATGCATACAATTTTTGAGAGTTACACAAAACATTTTCTCCACATATTAATATATATAATTTGATGTAAATGTGGTCCTTATGGAAGAGAATTTGACTTGAAGAAAAAGATAAGATTTATCTCCTTTTCCCTTTCTTTCATATTTACCTTTTCATGTTTCTCTTGCTTTCTGTGCTTGGATATCAAATTTTCCACTAAGTTCTGGTCTTTTCTTAGCAAATGCTTGGAAATCTTCTATTTTGTTGAATGCCCATAGTTTCCCCTGGAAGTATATAGTCAGTTTTGCTGGGTAGTTGATTCTAAGTTGGAGACCCAGCTCTCTTGCCTTTCTAAATATCGTGTTCCATGCTTTGCGGTCTCTTAGTGTGTGAGCTGCTAAGTCCTGTGTGATCCTTATGGGAGCCCTCCTATATCTGAAGCTCCTCTTCTTGGCTTCTTGTAGGATTTTCTCCTTTTCTTGGAAGCTCTTGAATTTGGCAATTACATTCCTAGGGGTTGTCTTTTGGGGATTTAGTATAGAGGGTATTCTATGAACCCTTTCTATTTCTATTTTGCCCCCTTGCTCCAGAACATGTGGGCAATTTTCTTTTATAATCTCCTGTAGAATAATATCAAGTTTATTGTTTATCTCTGTTTTTTCTGGGAGACTGATAATTTCGAGGTTGTCTCTTCTCCCTCTGTTTTCCAAGTCTGTGACCTTTTCAGTGAGATATTTTGTTTTCTTCTAATTCATTAATTTTTTGGGTTTGCTTTATTGATTCTTGCTGTTTTATGACTTCACTTTCTTCAAGTTGCTTAATTCTGGTTGTTAGGGACTGGTTTTGCTTTTCAGCTTTGTCTGCCCTTCTTTTGGATGCTTCGAGCTCTTTTTCCAATTGAGCAGTCTTATCTGTCAGACTGCTGATCTCTTTCTCCCATTTTTCTTTCCAGGTTTCCATCTTTTGGATCAGTTCCAGTTTGAGATCTTCCAGAGCTTGTTGATAGTTTCCATTTTGGGAGGCATGTTCTGATTTTTTTTTTGGATTTCATCCTCTTTCTCTTCTTTTCCTTGGGTACTTCCACCATAAAAGTTTTCAATAGTCATCTTTTTCCCTTTCTTCCTGGGGGCTTGATTTTGGGCCATGTGAGCCTTCCCTTTGGTGGTTTTATTCCCCTTTCCTTTTTGGTCTGGGGTCTGGGTGATGTGGGCAGGTTTTCTGTGAATTTAGGTTGCCTCAGACTAGTTCTTCCCAGCCTCCAAGGTTTCTTAGAGCTCTGGGCCCCTGATCACAGCCAAAGTGCCCAGGTGTTTAGCTCCGCCCAGATGCTCAGCTCAACCTCCCCGAGTAAGGTTCCGCAGCCCGTGCTCAGCGCAGGATTCTCCCGTGAAACTGCCCTGAGACGTTTTTTCCTGGCAGTACCCAGATCCCAAGGACCCTGGAGTGCCCCCTCAGACAGAGATGTTCCCCACTCACTCACTGTCCCAGTGAGTACTCCGGTAGCTCACTTTGGTTTGGTGGGGGAAGTGGGGGGGGGGGGAAGGGTGGTTCAGTTCACTTTTCTGTGTAAGCTTTTCCTCCTTCTTATTATAGTGTGGAGATGTTCAAACCCCACGTACCTTCGCCTCTGTAGGGTACTGGGGAGTACTGGGGAATCCTTCTGATCCTCCAAAGGTGATTTTTATGCTCTTTTGATGTAGTCTATTTCGTTCGGTGCTGAGGAGAGGAAGCGTGTGGCGTCTAGATTACAGCTATGGTTACCCGGAAGTAAACAATCTAAGTCAAATAAATGAATTTTTCAAAAATATAAATTGTTCAGATTAAAAAAAAAGTAAATAGGTTAAATTGATTTATAAATAACTTTGTCCTGGAAAAGGACATTAAACAGTCTTAAAATAAGCTCCCTAAAAAAAAAAAAAGTCTTAATGGATAAACAAGTGAATTCCATCAAATGTTTAAAAAACAATTAAGCACAATACTATATAAATTATTTGAAAATATATTGCCATAAATATTGCATAAAACAATATAATTACATAAAATAATTATGGTTTGATACCTAAATCATAGAGAGCAAAAAACACAGAAAGAAAACTCTCAATTTTCCTAATTAATACTGATGCAAATAAAAATAAATACTTGCAAGGAGACTATAGCAATATATCACAAGGATAATAAAACTGATATAGTAGAATTTATACAAAGAATGCAAAGCTAGTCCAATATAGGGGAACAACAAGCACAATTGAATACCTCAATAAGAAAAGAACAAAAATCATATGTCAACTGATATGGAAAAAGCTTTTGACAAAATACAATACCCATTTCTATTAAATACACAAGAAAACATAGTAATTAATGCAGGTTTTCTTAAAATGCAAAGTAGTATCTATCAAAAAAGGAACTTGGTCTCCAATCATTCCTGAAGGCAATTTAGAACTATGCCCAAAGGGTGCTAAAAGACTGTCTGTCCTTTGATCCAGGTATAGCACTTCTGGGTTTGTACCCCAAAGAGATAATAAGGGAAAAGACTTGTACAAGAATATTCATAGCTGCACTCTTTGTGGTGGCCAAAAATTGGAAAACGAGGGGAAGCCCTTCAATTGGGGAATGGCTGAACAAATTGTGGTATATGTTGGTTATGGAATACTATTGTGCTAAAAGGAATAATAAAGTGGAGGAATTCCATGGAGACTGGAAGGACTTCCAGGAATTGATGCACTGAGAGGAGCAGAACCAGGAGAATGTATGGACTTCTCTATTAGCAGCAATGCAATGATCCAGAACTATTCAGAGAGTCATATGAGAAAGAATTCTATCCACATCCAGAGGAAGAACTGTGGGAAAAGAAACACAGAAGAAAAACAACTGCTTGATCACATGAGTTGATGGGGCTATGACTGGTGATTGGGGATGTAGACTCCAAAAGATCACCCCAGGGCAAATATCAATAATATGGAAATTGGTCTTGATCAATGACACATGTTAAACCCAATGGAATTGCATATCAGCTATGAGGAGGGGTGGGGTTAGGGTGGGAAAGAACATGAGTCTGGTAACTGTGGGAAAATATTTTAAATCTTCTAATTAAATAAAATTTAAATAAATATATTTTTTAAAAAGTAACTTGGTGGCATAGTGAATGTGGCACCAGGACTAGGGTCAGGAAGACATTATTTCAAATCTGGCCTCAGACATTTACTTGCTATGTGACCCAGGGCAAATCAGTAAGCCAGGTTTACCTCAGTTTCCTTATCAGTAAAATAAGTTGGATAAGCAAATGAAAAACAAAGCAAGTCCTTTTTCCAAAAAAACCCCCAAAGAAGTCCTGAATAGTCATACAAGACTAAAAACAACTGAACTACAACAAAATCTACATAAAAGCAAGAATAAGCATTATTTACAATGGTCATAATTAGTAGTTTTCTAATACTATCAGGCATGAAACAAGGAAGTACAATATTACCTTTATTATTCAATATTATAACAAGGTAATAAAACTACAACTTTTCACAGATGATATGTATAGTAGTCTCTCGGTGACCAAGAATGACGATTGTCTTTGGGCAGTTTCATCTACGGTGTACCCTCATGTGGCTTTGAAGTCCAAAGGCTAAGGCGCAGAGTTTGTGGCACACGGGGCCTGGGACGCCAGTTGTTACGGGAGGTGCGGTTGTGGCCTGGTGTCGGCGTTCACGCACGGCAGCGAGACGTCGACGTCGCTCATCTTCAAAGGTGGTGGCGGCATGTTGAATGTGGGTTCGCCAGCTGCTTCTGTCAGAGGCAGCGAGTTCTAGTTGCTTTGGTGTAATGCCAGCCCACTTCAAGTTGGACTTTAGCTGATCCTTGAATCTTTTCTTTGGTCGATCTTGTTTCCTGAGTCCAGCTGACAGTTCACCATAGAATACCTGTCTTGGTATTCGCTGTGGGTCCAGGCGGATGACGTGTCCAGATCATCCTAGCTGGGTCTTGAGGACCAGGACTTCGATGCTGGTGGAGTTGGCTCTGTCGAGGACTTCCTGATTGGTGATTCGGTCCTGCCATCGGATCCTCATGATTGACCGGAGAGAGCATTGGTGGAATTGCTCCAGCTGTTTCATGTGCTTCCGGTACAGTGTCCATGTCTCACAACCGTACAGGAGCCAGCTGAGGACCACTGCGTTGTACACTTTGAGCTTCATCGCAGTGCTTACACCTCTGTGTTGGGGGACTTTGCAGCGCAGCCGCCCGAGTGCCTGGCTGGCCTTTTGGATCCTGGCATTGATCTCGTGGTCTAGGGACCCGTCGTTGGCGATGGTGCTGCCCAGGTACTTGAAAGTGTTGACCTTAGAAAGCTGCGGGCCATCTATTGACCAACACCTTATTTCAAGATAAGCTTAAAATGGGTACATGATTTTGATATAAAGGGTAGTATCATAAAAAATTAGAAGAGTTTTTTTTAAATACCTGGCACATTTATAGATAAAAATAAATTCAAAAGTAAAAAGAAATAGAGATGATCACAGGGTGAAAAATGGATAATTTTGATTAGATTAAATTTAAAAGACAAAACCAATGCAGCTAGAATTAAAAGCAGAGCAAGAAAGTGGGAGGAGGGGAAGGGATTTACAGTATATTTCTACTATAAAGTCCTCTTTTCTCAAATGTGTAGGGAACTGAGCCAAATTTGTTAAAATAAGTGCCATTCACCAACTCATCAATGATCAAAGGTTAAAAACTGTTAGTTTTGAGGAAAATAATAAAATCTATCAGAAGCTATCTTTTTTAAATGCTCTAAATCTTGAGTAATTAGAGAAATGCAAATCAAAATTACTATAAGGTAGCATTTCAAATCTACCATGACTAACATGACAGAAAAGGAAAATGACAGGTGTTGGAGAGAATGTGGAAAAATAAGTTTACTGTATACTGTCTAAATACTGTTGATAGAGCTGTGAAATGGTCCAAGTATTCTGGAAAACAATTTGGAACTATGTTCAGTTATAAAACTGTATATACCCTTTGAACCAACAATGCTGCTATTAGGTGGGTACCACAAAGAAAAAGACATACATGTATATGTATATGCATATGCATATATATATACATACATACATACATATGTATATAAAAAATTCTTTTTGTGGTACAAAGAATTTGAAACTGAGAAGATGCCCATGAGTTAAGTAATAGCTGAACAAGATGTCATAAAAACGTTGTGTATTGTGCTGTAAGAACTGATGAAGGGGATGGATTCAGAAAAACCTGGGAAGACTTTTATGAGCTAGGGCAAAGTGAAGTGAGGGGAAACAGAAGAACATAGTTCAGAGTAACAATAATATTATGTTAATCCACTGTGAAAGACATAGCCACTCTACTAAGTAGAATGATACAGGATAATTCCCAAGAACTCGTGATAAAAATTGTTATTTATCCACATGAAGATAACTGAAAAACTCTCAGTGCAGATTAATATTTTGAGAGATATAGATATGGATATGGGTATGGGTATGGATATAGATGATATAGATATAAACATAGACATAGACATAGATATAGATATAGATATAGATATAGACATAGATATAGATATAGATACAGATATAGATATAGATACTCCACTTTATTTTTCTTGCTTCCCCACTCCCTCACAACACTACAAATGTCGGAGGGTGGGGTAGGGAGAAAGAGTTATAGATAACTGTGATTTAAAAGAACTGATGTGAAACAAGCTTCCCACCAAACAATAGAGAGAGATGATGGATTATGATGGATTATATATTAGATATATATATTTTAGACATACTCAAAGTAGAAATTATTTGTTTTTATTCATTTGATTGACTATGAATATTTGTTATGAGAGTTTGTTGTTGCTGTTTCTTTCATTTCAGGGAGAAGAAGACCTAAAGTGGTCCCTGCCCTCCAATAACAACAATAAAGAAAACAGGATAACAGAAGTATTGTTTAAAATCTGGAGAAGAGAAAAAAAGGAAGACCAGAAAGAAAAAAATACATAATCAGGATAGCAAATGTTACCTGCTAAATTTATTATATATCTAAAGAAAAAAACAAGCTCTAAAATAATAGAAATATATAGTTATGTAAAGAAAAGGAAACTAGAAATGAAAGCCAGACCAACTTTAATAGTGAATTCCAGTAGTGCAAGAATACATAGATATGTGTGTATAAATACATATATATATACATTGTTATTGTATGTGCTTGTATTCACACACACATACAAAGCATTATTCAACATGGATAAAGCTCCTAGTAAAGGGAAAAGACAAATATATTTTAAAGTAAATTATCTTTTTCTTAGGCATCTTTTGGGATTAGTGTACATACCACAAAGTAGCCCACAAAAATGGTCTATACAGCAAGCTAAGTAGCAGATTTCAGGGGGAAATTTGCTACAACTTCCCACTATGATAACTTAGTAGGAAACCAAAATGATAACTTCAGCCACCAATATTTTTAATAACAAAAGATGCTTTGCCAACATAAATAAATATTTCAGTCTTGGTTCTGAAAGGGAATTTATAAACCTTAATTATTAATGCTGTTCAATAAAATTTTCTGGATTTAATTTTAATGATTAATTAGGTAGGAGTGTCTCCCCTACACACACACACACACACACACACACACACACACACACACACACACACACATTTACTATTTAAAATCATATATAAACTGTCATTCTTGTCCCAGATCTAGCCAGGATATTAAAAAGAACCATACTTTTTTCATAATGAGCACTTCCCAATTTTGTGGGTGTGTTGGAGTGGGGAATACTGAAATGATAGTTGCAATACTGTGATACATCTGGCTGAGAGGGTTATCATAGGCAGCCATCAACACAGAGTATTAAGAAAAGCAATAAATAATTGAAAATAAAAGACACCGAAAGTATAAAAGTCAAGAAATTAAGAAAGATAATAATGGGTGTCTCAAGCCTACCCTAAGCTTTCTTGGAACATAGTAAAGCCAGTATAGGGATAAAATCTCTATCCTTAATCATATGTTATTGGATTTTCATCACATAAAATGAGTTCAAGAAGAAAACAAGTTTAAAAAATCAAGTGAGACGTTTAGGGGGGAAATCACCAGACTGCTTAATGTGACTTTCTGGGAGAAAATGATTTTTCATGGCACAGTTTCAAAGCCAAACCTGTAAGCATTAAATGAGATAAACTTAGCAAAAAAGATGCTTAATTTAAAAAAAAAAAACATTTCCAGCAAATATTTTTAAATTTTGACTTGTTTATCTAGATTTTCCCCAAGAAATTTATTATCAAATGCCCCTCAGTTCACCGATTGAAGAATTCGCTTAATACATTCTTCCCCTGAGCCCTAAGCCTAGCGGTCTATCATTCCCCTAACAAATCTTTGATTATAAGAACAGAGGTCTAAAAGGTTTATTGGTGCTGATGTTGGTGATTTGTCAACTTGTTAAAAAGTAATATTAAATTGGTTTCTATTACTGGCAGAGTAAACAAGGCAAAAATTATAAAAAGAATAGACATTTTAGATAGCATTACAAAATGTTATGTACCTTTTTAACATAAACAAAACAATACTAATAATAATAATAAGGAAATGCTTCATTATAAGTTAAGTTTTTTATTTTGTTTTTTTTTATTTATTGTTTATTTACTTATTTAGTTTTAGCCAGAACCTTGTGATTTTATCAATCAGTACGGGATTATTCCCAATGCAGAAACTCTTTCTTTAAATTAAAATATTATTGCCTGGAGAAATGAAAACTTAATGGATAAGTTATTTTAATTGCCCATTCCAAGATAGATAGTACTTTTCATTTATAGTGTCTGGGACACCAAAAGGTGAGGTGATTTGCCCAAGTTTAAAAAAAATAGTACAAAAAAATAGTAGGCTACATGGTCAGAATGTGAAAACAAGACTTCTTAATTTCAAGCCTAGAACATTGGGGGAAATTTTTTAAAGTAAAAAATATTAATAGAAACAAAACAATCAATCAAACAAAAAAAAAGAAGACCAGACCATAGCTTAAACCTAGGTCTCTATAGGAGGTTTTGAGATATAAGTAATTTAAGTAATGTTATTCCATTTTAAAGATGAGAATGCCAAGTTTTATAGTGATCTTTTGTCTTGCCTGCAGGCAAAAAGCCTTTGTTTTGGGACTTAAACTTTAAACTTTTCCTTTAGACACAGGAAAGAAGCAATAACCATTATTACATATTAAGTATAAAAGGGAAAACAATAATGAATTGAATTAACTTGAAATATTTCTTCAAAATTATTAATTTCAGAGAAATGAAAGGAAAAAATCAATTTTGTATCATTGAAATGAAAAGAATGACATTCAGAATTAGGGAGGAGACTGAAAAGTGATATATAGATTAGAATTCAATAAATAATAACAAAATTTCTCCAAAACATTTGTTATTTAAAAAGTAGGCATTTCAACTTACCCACACACAGACATGCCTCTTCATAGGCATGTCTTTTCTTTTTAACCCTTATCTTCCATCTTAGAATCAATATTGTTTACCGGTTCCAAGGTAAACGAAGAGGAAGGGCTAGGCAAGTGGTGGGGGGTGGATTAAGAGACTTGCTAAGAAGTGTCTGAGACCACATTTGAACCCATGAACAAAACAAAGCATCTGTCACTCCCTCTTCTAGTTGATCTCTGAATTTAATTAGGGTGGTCCATGGATGAACTATTGAATCAGTAAGCTCTTACACACACTGTCATGCACTTTGCTAGTATCTAAAGATACAAAAATGATACAGTCCTTGCCATCAAGAAGCTTATATTCTGACATAAGTTTTATCAGGGGATTTTTGGGAAGCCTTTCCAGGACAGTAAAACACAACCAAACTAAGCACTCCACTGTCATTCTTCAATAATCCAAGAACAGTTCCAACTCATAATGAAGCTCTGGTATAATTAAAATGAACATGTACAATGGAAATCAGGTTTTGAACAATGATTCATGTAAAACCCAGTGGAATTGCTCATTGGCTATGGTAGGGGGGGAGAAATAAGGGGAGGGAAAGAACATGAATCATGGAACCATGGGAAAATATTCTAAATTAATTAATTAAAAAATTTAAAAATATCTGAGAAAAAAAGGAAAAAAAAATGAACATGTACATTAAAGTGGATAGCTAGGTACCCAGAAGATAGAGAACCAGGGTGAGAGACCCAAAGTCCTGAGTTCAAATCGGTCCTCAGATGTGTCCTAACTGTGTGACCCTAGGCAAATCACTTAACCTCAATTGTCTGGCCTTTACTGTTTAGTATTAATTCTAAGACAAAAGGTAAGAATTTTTTAAGTACATTATAGCAGGTGGGATACGGTGGAAAGAACATTATACTTGAATTAGAAGACAGCTTAGATTCCAAGAGCTGCCATTTATTTGTTGAGCAACCAAGGGCCAAGTCACCATCATCAATAAAAGTTAGTTAGCATTCATTAAGTGTCTACTGTGTACCAGGGAGAAAAGAAAGATATTCCCTGCATTCAAGGATAATACAGAAGACACTATATAAAAGGAACTAAAAATCTGGGGACTGTGTGGGGATGAAGGTACCCACATGAAGGCAAGAAGAAAAGTCCAGAGGAAGAGTAGGTTGATGGGAAGTGCCTGAGTAGCCTCTTTAAATGGAGATATGGGTAGGCACCATCCAAATAGAAGGAGGGGTCACAGGGATAGAAGTTCCATTTCAAGGTGAGAGTTCTAAGATTAAAGGGGTCTTCCAGAAGGAAGATGTGGCTAGGAATTCTGAAGAGTACAGCCTAGTGGCATAGCATCCAATCCATAAGTATAGCAGGATGAATAATCCTTTAAAGGTAAAATGGTAATATGAGAAGGTACATTTCCTAACCAAGGCAAGAATGCAATAAAACCCACCTGGCGAGATACATTGCCAAGTATTTTGCTTTCTAATAATAAACCCCCACAGAAGCAAGGTAGGACCACTTTATCCCATGGTTCACTGCACCCAACATCTGACTATCTTCACTGCACCCAGACCTCACCACCTTTCTCTTTTATCTCTGCCTCCCACCCCTTGAAATTTTATCCTTAAAGCAGTCCTGGGAAGTAGGTGCTCTTATTCTCTCCACTGAATGATGGAGACTGAGATGAAGATACGGAGGCAAGCAAAGGGTAAGTGGCTTGTCCATCCTCATATAGATAATAAATCTCTGAAGCTAGATTTGAACTCAGGTCTTCTTCCTTCCAGGTCTTTATTGTCCTCTGCCTTTCCATAATTTCCCCCCTCACTGTCATTGATGGCAGGAGAATTCCGAATCCTTTCCTTGAACTGATGCCTGTTTTAGATCAGTTCTAACTAGCCTCACTCCAACATCTTTTTTTTAGTTTGACATAACTATTCCAACTCCCTCTATTCCCACAGATGTCCCAGGACATCCTATTATCTGTTCTGGACGTAGGACTCCTTTGCTTCTATCCCTCTGAACAGCATGACCCGGACCTTGTATAATGTGGGGTAGTATCACTGAAGCATATCATAGTATTAAAAACCTCACTGTGCCTTCAATGCACAGCGTTTGGTCACACTTTACTCAGTGAAAGGATTGGAGTCTTTTTGAATGAAATAAATGAAGGGAGAATTTTTCAAAAGGAGGAAGTTTCACTTAAATAGTCAGAACAATGATACCAGCTCATCTCTGTGAATTCATGAATTAAAAGTTGGCATGGAACTATAAGTTAAATGGTATATAAAATTCTAGCAGCATCGGGAGAACTGGAGGCTGGATATCACTTCTTGCCAAATTCTGCATATTTATCCTTGGCTTCTGAGGGGATGTTTATAATTCTAATTTAAAATGAAGCATGAAGGGAGAATTAGGTTCACCATTTAATAATAAAATGAATATCTTTATAGGTATAAAGACCCCTTTTTAGAGGCTCACGTCTACTATAATTTTATCTCAAGCCCACAGATATATATTAAGGATTTTTCTAAAGTAATCAAAATAAGTATTATTGGTAGAAAGCCTAGATGAGTCATGGGCAATCTATGAAAATTCCAGGTAATATGTTTGGATGAAATAAATAAATAAATAAATAAACGAATTTAAATGAAGGGGAAATAAAACCAAGCCAGCAGGTTAAAAATCATCATGGTCATTGTAGCAGCAACTTTGAGGGCCCCATAGAGTTCAAGATAAATAATGAGGAAGATTCAGGTATTTTCTGATTCATGCCCTAACTGACCACCCTCCCCTCCTCTGGGCTTATCTAAATCCGTCATAACTCAGCTTAACTCTTGCCTATTTCTTGAAACCTTCTCTTCCTGACTCAGCTCTCAGCAATCCCTCTGACCTTCTGTAACCCTGATCATTTGTACCTCTCATTTAGGGTTTAGTATCTGATACCCTGTTATTTATATTTTCATGCACAGGCCTTAGACTTGGCAACTTGATCCTAAGTTTTCCTGTGTAGCCCTCAAGGGCTAAAAAAAAAAAGTTAGGGAAAACATTCTCAGAAATTTAAATATGTATAATTTATTTAATATAAATATAATATGTGGCAAGCATAGTTTGATGAAAAGGGTACCAGGGGATTTGGTTTCTACTCCCATCTATGCTACTAACTACTCCTCTCTGAGCCTAAATTTCTTAAGTGTCTTTACTTGCATTTTATTTTCTTAGGGAAGAAGAGGTCCCCTCCTTCCCACAATGTCAACAACAACTCCTTTATTGGCCAGAATCAGCTCCAGAAAAGAGGCTCCTCTTGTCACACTGTTTGTCTCATGGAAAATAAAATTATCAACAAGGCAAGGCATGAATTTATCATTTGCTTTACTTTGAACAGAGAGAAAGAGTCCCAGGACATATACAGAGTGGAAATCTTAAAAAAAATTTTTCCTTGCCAGGCTGATGATGTGTTTCTGGAAGTCATCATCCATTTCTACCCGTACCGTGGAGGGTTAGGGGGTCCTCTTTTCCCACTGTTAAGTTCACCATCCATTGGCCTTCCGCCACAAGTTTCCTTTCTCCAAGTCTGTAGATTTTCTCAGAGGAGTTTATCTTCTTGATACACAATGCTACTATCCTGCCTTTCATCTAATCTTTTTTCCTTTTAAAGAAGATATTTTCTTCCATTACTTTATTCTAGGTATGAGTCACATCCCACAGTCTCTTTTACTGAGATATTGGTAGGATATGACTCATGACAACATAAGAAGGTAAATTCAACTTCCTTACATTAAGGTCTCAAATTTATTTTGGTTATCACCCAGGCTCAGTACATTTGAGGTCACTGATATTGTTTCTATTATTACTCATCTCTTTGGATATTGTTCCATGGTGATTCAAAGGTGCTCTCAATTTTAACCCATACCTGGTGCAGGCTCCTGTCACCCCACACATGGAATATAACAACAGACATCTGGTTCTGCATCAAATCTCTTTCTATTCCAGTTCTTCCCCCACTCAGCTGACAACATGAATTTCCTAAAGCATAGGTTTCACTATGTCTTCCCACTACTGTATAAATTCCAATGGTTCCTTACTTTCCTTAGGAGCAAATATAAAATCTTCCATTTTGTATTTAAAGCTCCTTACAAAAGGGCTAGCTTTGGCCCCTTCCTAGCTTTCAAGTTTCCTGACATTCTTCTCCTTTCAATATATGATAAAATAATTCTTCTCCCACAACACCTCCACCTCCTGTTTCCATGCCTTTTTAACCTCCTGTCACCTATACCTGAAATGTTCTCCTCCTTCATCTCTTCCTCCTAGCTTCCTTGAAATTTTTCTGAAGTCATTTCAAATCCCACTAGCTGCAGAAGACTTTTTCCCATCTGTCCCCACTACTCTTGGATGATCTTCCATCTATCCTATACATATCTTCTGTGTGCCAAGTTGTTTTCATGCTGTTTCCTCCATTCAAATGTGAGCTCCTTAACCATACCACTGCTGGGTTTATACCGCAAAGAGATCATGAGGGAAAAGATTTGTACAAAAATATTTATAGCTGCACTCTTTGTGGTAGCAAACAATTGGAAAATGAGGGAATGTCACTCAACTACGGAATGGCTGAAAAAATTGTGGTATCTGCTGGTGATGGAATACTATTGTGCTCAAAGGACTCATGAACTGAAGGAATTCCATGTGAACTGGAACAACCTCCAGGAATTGATGCAGGGTGAAAGGAGCAGAACCAGGAGAACATTGTGCACAGAGACTGATACACTGTGGTACAATCAAATGTAATGGACTTCCCTAGTAGCAGCAATGCAATGATCCAGGGCAGTTCTGAGGGTCTTATGAGAAAGAATGCTGTCCATATTCAGAGGAAGAAATGTGGGAGTAGAAACAAAGAAGAAAAATAACTTCCTGATCACAAGGGTCGATGTGGATATGACTATAAGCAATCAGCTTAATGCAAATATCAATAATATGGAAATAGATCTTGATCAATGACACAAATAAAACCCAGTGGAATTGCTCATTGGCTATAGGAGGGAGTGGGCGGAGGGGAAGAAAAGAACATAATTCATGTGACCATGGAAAAATATTCTAAATCAACTAATTAAATAAAATGTTCCAAATAAAAAAAAACAATAAATGTGACCTCCTTGAGGTTAGGTTATTGTTTTTCTTTCCTCATATGTACCAAAGTAACAGACTCACAGGAAGTGTAATGATTGACTGGTTCTCCTTCTTATGATACACCTGATAAATATATCTAGCCTATTGGGTGATCACTTTTGCCTCTCCATGAATCCTTGGAACTTCTTTAACACAAACCTCCCTTTCTAGTCATCACTCCCCTAGCTGACATGTTTTCTCCATTTCCAATATAAATTCCTTGAAGGAAAGGATGTTTTTTATCTTTATCCCCAATACTTAGCCCTGAGACAAATATGTAATGCTTAAAAATATATTTTGCATTAATTCACTTATTATCATTTACCATTATCAGTTTAAGCCCTCTTGATGAGGTTTCAATGACTCTCAAAAATCTATATTTCTCTTGGACCTCATTATATGCATTCTAACCCTAGACTAGCCTGTCATTCCTTTAGCTGAACCATTACTTCTTGGGAATTAATCTTAATTCTTCCCCATCCTTGTGTTTGTCCTAATGTTTTAAGTATCCAGACCCCATGCCTTGCACATAGTAGGTACCTAAAAAAGGTTGTTAAATTGAACAGAATAGGTGCAGAAATCCAAATCACTTCCACAAATCCAGAATTCCTTCCAGAACAATGGGAATGAAGGTGCTACTTTTGCCCCTAACCTGCTTGCCTGTCAGCCTGGGAAGCATTAAGGCCCCTTTGGTAGCAGTGCCAAAACTGGTGTTGGTTTTCAGGTTTGACCAGTCTAGAGATGTTCTCAACACATTCTGTATATATGCTCAAGAGAGCAGCAGGCATCCTGATTGTATAAGCCATGGAAACAACAAACATGTACTCAGACAGACTTTGAGACACAGTGGAGGATAGAAGGACTTACTTAGCATACTACATCACTTATTTCTGACTCTTTCTGCCATGGGGCCATAAAGAGTCAGAAATAACTGATCAACAATAAAAAACAGTAGTTCAGGGTTTCTTTTGTTTTCCTGGTTCAAGTTTATATTCATCCCCTCACTGCCTTTTCAGTTTCTTTTTTTTTTCTTCCTAGAAACATTTTTTTCTCATTCTTTCAAGACCATTTTATCCTCTCTGATGTTCCAGAGAGCAAATATATGTTGCTATTCCATTACTTTTTTTTTGAGGAAGGTCAGGATTAACTTGATATTTCCTAGTCATCCTGGTATAGAACATCTCCTTCATCCTGTCATAGCTTCAGTTTTCATAGAATCTAAGACATATGAGCAAGGATTACAGATTTAGAGTTAGGATGGACTTTAGAGGTCATTGGGTCATATGATCACAGAATTCTGAGAAATGGAAGGGGAATCAGTAGACATCAAGTATACCCCACACACAAAAGGAAGATCCATCATGCCATACCCAACAAGTTGTCCAGTCTCTTGGAAATTTCCAAGGAGAGGGGGATGGCCCACCCCTCAAGGCCACCCATTCCACTTTTGGGTGCCTTTAATGTTTTCTGTCATAAAGCTCAAATTGGCATCACATCTTTGCTCCACATTGCTCCTAACTCTGTCCTATGTAGCCAAGTACAATAAGTCTCTTACCTTTCTTAAAGACGTCTTTGGAAATGGATGAACAAGTTGTGCGATATGGTTGTAATGACATACAACAGCATCCTAAGAAATGACAAAAAGGATGAGTTCAGAGAAAACTCAAAAGGCTGTTATGAACTGCTACAAAGTGACATGAGCAGATCCAGGAGAACAATGTACATGTATGGTAACAGAAATTTTATATGATAATCAACTGTGAAGGAGTAAACCATTATTAAAAAATTAAGTTCCAAGATAACCACAAGGACTCATGATGAAAAATGCTATCCACAGCCAAAGAAGGAACAGTTGGAAAGTCTGTTTGCAGATCATTCCATCTTCCATTTTATTTTATTTATGAGATTTTAATTATTTGTGTGATATGTGTGAGCAATATAGAAATATCCATTGCATGAAAACACTGGAATAACGTATATCTGACTATTGGCTTGGGGTAGGGGTGGGGAAGGGAGGGAAGAAGGAAATCTAAAGCCTAGAATGTCAGAAAACAATTTTCAAAAGTTGTTTCTATGCATAACAGAAAAAAAATTAAAGACTTCTTTTGTACAGAAATTGATTGCATGCTTAGGAGTTCATTTTTTAGATAGTTTGAATCAAGAGGAAATCTCTCCTAATTCTGCCCTTAAGCCTGCTTCTCCACAGCTGCCAACAACTGTTCCCAGGTCTGACCTCTGGGAACAACAGAAAAAGAAGCCCTATTTAAGTCCCTCTTTATTGGCTCTCCCTCATCAATAACAATAGATATGGTAGGGGGCAGCTGGGTAGCTCAGTGGATTCAGAGTCAGGCCTAAAGATGGGAGGTCCTGGGTTCAAATATGACCTCAGACACTTCCCAGCTGTGTGACCCTGGGCAAGTCACTTGACCCCCATTGCCTAGCCCTTACCATTCTTCTGCCTTGGAGGCAATACACAGTATTGACTACAAGACGGAAGGTAAGGGTTAAAAAAAAAAACAATAGATATGGTAGGACAGAAAAAAAGATGGTGCATGGAACTGGAGGTCTCTATTAGGTAGAATTTGCTTTTCTTTTATAGAGAGAAAGTTCAAATTGTTGCTTTTAAAGCCAACTCTGTTGAGCAAATGCATTCAGTGCCTGTGCATGATGGAATGAAAAGTCAAAGACAAAGTAGCCCCTGCTCTCAGGGTAATGGTAGTCTCGTGGTGACCGAGAATGACTATTGTCTTTGTGCAGTTTCATCTACGCTGTACCCTCATGTGGCTTTGGAGTCCAAAGGCTGAGGCGCAGAGTTTGTGGCACACGGGGCATGGGACGCCAGTTGTTACGGGAGGTGCGGCTGTGGCCTGGTGTCGGCGTTCACGGGCAGCGGCAAGACGTCGACGTCGCTCATCTTCAAAGGTGGTGGCGGCCTGGTGAATGTGGGTTCACCAGCTGCTTGTGTCAGAGGCAGCGAGTTCTACTCGCTTTGGTGTGATGCCAGCCCACTTCAAGTTGGACTTTAGCTGATCCTTGAATCTTTTCTTTGGTCGGCCTTGTTTCCTGAGTCCAGCTGACAGTTCACCATAGAATACCTGTCTTGGTATTTGCTGTGGGTCCATGCGGATGACGGGTCCAGACCATCCTAGCTGGGTTCTGAGGATCAGGACTTCGATGCTGGTGGAGTTGGCTCTGTCGAGGACTTCCTGGTTGGTGATTCGGTTCTGCCATCGGATCCCCATGATTGACCGGAGGGAGCGTTGGTGGAATTGCTCCAACTGTTTCATGTGCTTCCGGTACAGTGTCCATGTCTCACACCGTACAGGAGCGAGCTGAGGACCACTGCGTTGTACACTTTGAGCTTCATCGCAGTGCTTACACCGCTGTGTTGGAGGACTTTGCAGCGCAGCCGCCCGAGTGCCTGGCTGGCCTTTTGGATCCTGGCATTGATCTCGTGGTCTAGGGACCCGTCGTTGGTGATGGTGCTGCCCAGGTACTTGAAAGTGTTGACCTTAGAAAGCTGCGTGCTGTCTATTGTAAAGCATGGCTGGTTAGTTGGTCTCCCTGGTGCGGCTTGGAACAGCACGTCTGTTTTGCTGAGGCCCATAGTCAGGCCAAACAGTTTTGTTGCGGTGGAGAACCTGTCCACAATGGTTTGGAGATGATTTTCTTGGTGGGCCATGAGAGCACAGTCATCTGCGAAGAGAGCTTCCAGGATGAGTCTCTCTGTTGTCTTTGTTTTTGCAGTCAGGGGGCGAAGGTCGAATAGTGAGCCATCCAGTCCGTATTTGATGTTGACACCCAGGTCTAGATCCATCACAGCATGTCGTAATACTTGGGTGAAGGATAGGTTGAATAGTACCGGAGCGAGGACACAGCCTTGTTTCACGCCATTGGAGATGTTGAAGCGATCAGAAGCCTCTCCACCAGATAGGATTTCCCCTGTCATGTCGACATGAAAGAGCTGGATCAGTTTGATTTTTCAGTGCCCTCAAGACTGTCTATGGGCCATTAAAACCCGCCACCACTCCCTTGCTGTCCTCTGACGGTGACACTCTCATAAAAGATAAAAAAGGCATCAGCAACAGGTGGAAAGAACACTTCAGTCAGCTTCTCAACCGACCCTCTTCAATCGACCAAAGTGCCCTTGACCAGATCCCCCAAAACTGCACCATTGAACAACTTGACATCCCTCCTTCAATAGAAGAAGTCCAAAAAGCCATTAAACAAATGAGTGCAGGCAAGGCACCCGGTAAAAACGGGATCCCAACTGAGGTGTACAAGGCCTTAAATGGAAAGGCGCTCCAGGCATTCCACATAGTGCTGACCAGCATATGGGAAGAGGAAGACATGCCCCCAGAACTCAGAGATGCCTCTATCGTAGCCCTATACAAGAACAAAGGCTCATGAGCAGCCTGTGACAACTACAGAGGCATCTCACTACTCTCCACTGCCGGAAAGATCCTCGCCCGTGTTATACTCAACAGACTCCTGTCATCTGTTTCAGAGCAGAAGCTGCCTGAATCACAATGTGGCTTCCAACCAGATCGTAGCACCATCGACATGGTCTTCACGGTGAGGCAAATGCAGGAAAAATGCCTTGAGCAGAACCTGAGTCTCTACATTGTCTTCATAGACCTGACAAAGGCGTTCGACACAGTGAACAGGGACGCATTGTGGGTGATCCTTAGCAAGCTCGGTTGCCCAGCAAAATTCGTCAAACTGATCCAGCTCTTTCCTGTCGGCTCTCAGGGAGTACATAGTCGAAGGAATAATCTTATTGGGGATAGTTGGTAAGATTTGATATATAAAACCATGGCAAGTTAATGATAATAAGTATAATTCATATTTGTTTAGCACTTTAAGGTTTGCAAAATGCTTGAAAAATATTGTTTATTTTCACAATCTTACAAGGTGTTATTATTATATACGTTATGCAAATGAGGAAATATAGACAGATAGTTGTTAAATAATTTACTGAGGGACACACAGCTTGTTTGTTTTCAATCATTTTTCAGTCACTTCCAACTCTTTGCTGCTCTATTTGGGATTTTCTTGGCACAAATACTGGAGTGATTTGCCATTTCCTTCTCCAACTCATTTTATAAATGAGGAAATTGAGGCAAATAGGGTCAAATGCCTTGCTTAATCACACAGTGTGTGAGGCTGGATTTGAACTCAGAAATTGAGTTTTCTTGACTCCAAGACCAACACTCTATCTACTGTGTTATTTAGTCACCTCTAAGGTTAAGAAGCTGCAAGACTAATCTATTATTATCAGTTCATTCATCTTTTATTATCAATGAGGGAGAGTGAATAAAGAGGGACTGTGATAAGCCTTTTTTTCCCTTTTTTTTTAATTTTCCCAGGAGTTCAGAACTGGGAACAAGGGTTGACAGTGACAGAAAAACAGGTTTAAGGTGAGCATCAGAAGATTTTTCCCTAATGATTCAAGCTATCTAAGCAGTAAGAAGAAAGGCAGCTGATTTGAGACTCAAGGCAAGGCAAGGGAAATAGAACAGGGCATGAAAATTAAAGTAAATTGCTTTGATAAAACAAAACAAAACAATAATAAACAAATATAAATAAATAATATATTTATATTTATGTATATATATAAATAAAAAAATAAACAAAAATAAATAAGTAGACTGACTCTTCTACCCTTTATACTTGTGGCAGCATCATGTGAGCTCTTTACCAGACTGTAGGGTCAACAGGAATGAGGAAGGAAAAAGCATTTATATAATACTAACTATGTGCTAGGCATGGGATGTACTAAACACTTTAATCCTCACAACCACCCTGAAAGATAGGTGCCATTATCATCCCCATGTTACAGTTGAGGAAACTGAGGTAGATATAGGTAAAATAACTTGATCAGTCACATAGCTAGTAAGTGTAATAGACTGGATTTGAATTCAGATCCTTCTGGTTCTAAGCTCAGCATTCTCATCTTCTGTTCCACCTAGCTGTGTGCCTCAGCTTCCATAAATTAAATGGTGAGGAAAAAAAAGTCACCTATGTATATAACTTAGTTTCTATGAAGATACAAGGTTTAACATAGGGGAAAAACTGTAACAACTCCACTTCCTTAGCCTTGATTCATTGCTTTGATAGAGACTGGTTCATAGTAAAATGGATTTGGAGTCAGAAGATATGGGTTTGAGTCCCAGTTGTACCACTCTGCCATCTTGGGCAAGTCTTATCGCCTCTCTAGGCTTTAGTTAGATGAAGAACTTAGGACTAGTTCAACTCTAACACTGAGCTCTAAAACTGTCTGCTTCCTATTAATAAGAAAATATTCCATTTATGAGAACATCTTAATAAATTGGATTGAAAATTATTGATTTAACAGTTTTTTTTCTTTAATAAGAGATAATTATGTCATAAGAATCAATTACAATTTCTGCTTTAAGGAACCTGGCTCACATACCTTTGGATACATATATCTGAAGGATCATCCTCGGATTCTTCCATGACATCATAATTTAAAAAATACTGCCTTAATCATTATACTTTTGTTATAATTGCCAAGTTCTTTTTCAAGGGTAAAACCGATCCAAGCAATTTGAATGATCCCAAGAAAATTTGTTTGGGAATCAGAGGATCTGAGAAATAACTCAAGATCATAGATCACAGAAACACAGAATTTTATATGGAAAGGGACAGGCAAATTATTGCCAGAGGGCCAAATTCTGCTGCAGCCTATTTTTTAGGCAATATAAGAATATTTTTTTTAATTTTTAAATACTGGTAAACTTTTAAAAAAGTAAAAACCATTCTTAACCTGTGGGGCTTACAAAAACAAAATATTTAAATGAAATAATATATACATATATAACAATAAAGATGTTTTGATAAAATACATTGAACTGGGAGGATTCTGAACTTTGCTATGAAAAATGTTTCAAGTTTTATTTTAAAATGCAAAAAATGTACTTAGCTCTCAGACTGTACAAAAACAGTTTGGACCTTGTCTAGATGTGGCTGCCATCGTTAACTACCAGACCCTGTTCTAGATCTTCTAGTTCAACTGCCTTGTTTTATAGCTGAGGAAGTTGAGACAGAGAGACCAGTGTCTTGCCCAGAGTCACACTTATACTAAGTATATTAATAAAATTATGTTTCTGATGATAATAATTACTCAGGAAAAATGGGTTCCGTCTCATTAAATGTGTTTCTGAAAATTCATTTTTTCTTTGTTCAGCTCTATGTAATTTTGAATACTCTTTCTTAAAGGCAAAACATAAGGGTAGAACTAGATCTATATGATCACATTCAGTTTGAAATCAATAATTATAGGAATCATATATCCAAAAATCTTATTCCATATATAGTCCAACTCCCTCATTTTACAGACAAAATGACTTTTTCAAGATCACACAGGCAGGGGGCAGCTGGGTAGCTCAGTGGATTGAAGAGACAGGCCTAGAGATGGGAGGTCCTAGGTTTAAAGTTGGCCTCAGACACTTCCCAGCTGTGTGACCCTGAGCAAGTCACTTAACCCCCACTGTCTAGCCCTTACCACTCTTCTGCCCTGGAACCAATATGCAGTATTGATTTAAAGATGGAAGGTAAGGGTTTAAAAAAAAAAAAGATCACACAGGCAATAATGGGGAAAGCCATGAGACTAATTCAGATTTTTTTTAATTACAAATCCATCTTTCTTGATATATCACCTCATTGCCTCCCTCCTATAATTCTACATCAGTGACACTCTTCATACATAAAAAGAAAAGAAACCAATAACAACAAAAATTAAACCCAGATGAGGAGTTTTCAGCCTGGGGGTTCTGAACCTGTTTTAAAAATTTATAATTTAATTGTAGTATTCTTGATTTCTTTTGAAATCTTATATGTGTGTGTGTGTGTGTGTGTGTGTATTTTACATTCAACACATGGTATGAAAAAATCCACAACTTTATCAAACCAGCTGCCAAAGGGATCTATTAAGCAAAAAAAAAAAAAAGGTAAGATTCCACGACCTAGGTCATTCTTAAGTTGCTCTAACATATTTTTAAAGAAATCAATTTCTCCTCCAGAGAAAGAACTGTTGGAGTCATCTTTCACATCAGGGTATTTATAGTTTTATTTTGGGTTTTGGTCATGTATGACTTTGTTCTTTCAACAGTGACCAAAATGGAAGTGCCTTTTTCATGGCAATAAAAATAAAATTTGAAAAAAGAAATCAATTTTTCCTCTCTCTTTTCTCCTCACCTCACCTCACAGATCTGTGTGAAATGGTGAAATCAAATTAATTTGTAATAATTTCCATGTGATTCATTCATATAAAAGATCTATTTGTGATCACACTTTGCCTAAAATTACCTAAAACCAATTTATATCTTTAAATATCCCATATTTTTTGGATAACCTTCTGGATGATTATGTCTACAGCAAAATGTAGTTTTAAAATGACAAGATATTCAATGAGAACAAACAAACAAACAAAAAAAGATCTTGAATGGGAAGATTTTTTTAATCATTATGATCTTTACTTATTTTTGCCTAATTATTTTTAAAGTGCATCTGTTTAGACACCTGCACACTTACTATAAACTGGCATTTAGATTTCTGAATGGATTATTTAAAATTTAGATTTGGCATCTGTTAAAACTTCACCCAGACACATATCTAAATATCCCAGATCTCCTATTGGCTATTCAAATCCAGTAGAGATTGCTGACTTGCTAAGTTTCAGGGAAGCCCACCAAATGGTGTGGGGGGAGGGTAGGAGGAAAAACTGGAAAAACTGGAAATAAATGATGAGACTCAATCCCAGAACTTTTAAAGAGTTCAAATTAATATCTTCCTAGGAGGGTAGATTTGATCTTTATTAGCCCCATGCCAAAGCGAGGGTGCCAAGTACTTGGCAAACCCAACAACGTCATATTTTGGGGTTAAATACTGTCAAAAACTTTCACCCTGGTCCCAGTAATGTGCGTCTCCATTCTAGGCCCTGTTTGACAGACTAGGACACAGAGAGCTGTCAACCTAAGAGTCCACGAAGATGATTGTTAAGGGGATTTGGTGCTTCTTCTATTTTGCCTAATAGGAAGGCTTGTGCTCAGCATTTCCTGAAGCAAAAGAAGACAGATGAAATCTCTGGGCACTTCATTGCTACTGCCTCTCAAAGATTTCCTGTCAAAATGGGCCTAGAAGGGGAGAAAGGTTTTCAATAACATTTTTTTTTTACCTGGCAGGATTTCGAGTCTTACTATGAAAAGAGTTTGAAGGCACTGTCTTTGTAAAAATAAAATAAAATAAAATAAAAAATAAAACTCTTCTGCCAAACTAACAGATCTCATTGTATTTAAAAATAAAAAAGCAAAATGAACTCCCATTACCATAACATCTTCAGCAAAAAAAAAAAAAACATTTTGATGGACACTTTATCTATATTTTATAGAGTTTTTTCTCCATTTCAAATATAGCAAGTGACCTTGATGTTTCTTGTTGCGCTTTGCACCTTAAACAGGGAAACTGCATTGAGTGAGGGTAGGAAAGGGATCCGTTTTCAGTAATACGTACACAGGAAGAAAAAGTAGTGATGGTTCCCTTTTTGTGAAGAGGACCCATTGGCCTGATTCTTCAGACACATCTTAATAAATCGGATGACCTCTTTCCATTACCCTTTAAAAAAAAAAAAGTATGTGGAGCCAAACTTTCAGTTCCTCAGCCTTGAAGGTGACAGCAGAGACACACAAGAAAATTTAAATTAAAAAACAAATGATCCTTTATCATCCCATATCACATAAGAACAATGTCTTGTCATAGGTAACAAAATAAAATAAAAAAGGTTTTTTCAAGGTGTGTCTGTGGTGAGAGCAGGGGAAGGACTTAGAACAGCAATAACTAACAGATTCAGAAAACAGAGATTTGGAGATGGTTGGGACTTGAGAAGCTTTGAGTCCAATCCTTCCTTATACAGATAGGGAGAGAAAGCCTTGTTTGATCCATCACTTAACCAATTGCCATTCCATGTCACCATTCCTCCATCTCAAATATTCATTAAAAAAATAAATAATAAGCATGAATTAAGTGATTTCTGTTTGAATTGGGCATGACACCATTCTTCCACCTCAAATACATATTTTAATAAATTAAACAATAAGCATTATTAATTAAATGATTTCTGTTTGAAGTAGGCACGACAATGACAAAAACAAACAAATAAAAAGTAGTCCTTGTCATCAGGGAACTTACATTCTACTAGAGAAAAGAGCATGCACATTTAGAAGTAGATTAAAAAGATATACAATTTCAGCAAGGAGGTAAGAGCTGGATAAATAAAAAAAAAAAAAAGGTGTAATGTAAGAAGCAGCACTTGAGTTAAGCTTTGAAGAAAGCTAGAATTTGAAATAGGCAGCCGTGAGGGAAGAAAGCATGCGAGAGGACAGCCTGCGCCAAGCAATGGAAGATGGAGATGAAACAAACAAACAGAAATTCACATTCCTTCAGATGATTGTCGTTGTTCAGTTTGATTGGTTGAAAAAATCCATAATTGCCACACAAAAAAGAAGTATCAAAATCTGCATTATATTAAATGATAATGACAAAAAAGAGGTATAAAAATCTGCATTATTTTAAATGAACTATTATTAAGCACAGAGGTGTCCAAATATATTTGACAGATAAATAAATATATGATATTATATAATACATATATACATACACACATATATAAATGTTTATATATTTATATATAGTATAAAATTATATATAGTATATATATTATATATTACATATATATAATAAAAATTATATATAGTATAAAAGAAGATAAATAAATTATATCTACATATATTACCGGCAATATTATATATTCCTTTCATATGTATAAACATAGTATAAAATAATCTATTTCATACATATTACATACATATGTAGTATCTAAAGTGTAGGTGTGTATATTCACATGCACATATGTATATGTTATATTTCAAGTGTGCTCAGATATTACTGTGGTTAATAAAAATAATTTGCTTTAAATGATTTTGACTTTATTTTATAGAGAGAGACAGACAGAGAGACAGACTGAGAAGAGGTATGTTTCCATTCTTTTTAATGAATTTGCTTGTGGTTTCACAAACCTCATGATCATTCCAGATGCCATCCCTTCCCCCTCCTGGATTCGGGTTCAGGGCCCCGGGTCCGTGTATCACTAGCCTGAGTTCAATTTATTCGGAAAATTCTTGCAAGAAGCACTTTGTTCTCCAACGTTCCTATTATATCTGTTATGTCAGATAAATGAAGTGTTTCTATCCTTTGAAGCAGTGGGTTCCGTTTTGAACAGATATGCCTCATAATATTACGAACTCTTTCAGAGAATGCTGTGTGTTTGGCAGCTTAATGGACTAAATTTCTATCTTAGTTTAATGTGTAAGTTAATACCGTGGATACAATCTACTAAACAACATGTAAAGCTGTCCCAACAGCCACAGGAGTAAATTAATTGGCAGCCTGTATTTTTTTTTTTAATGGGAAGTTTGCCTTTAAAAGGAGTTAACAACAGTAACAGCCTCCATTGAATGGATTTTTTTTTCTTTCTTCTCTAAGAATGAATGGGGATACAAAGAAAAAGTCTTGAAGTATATGGCCATAAATTAAGAATGAAAGACTATGAAGAGATCTGTTTGGCAGTGTGTGCACAAGGGAGAGAGAGAGAGGTAAGAGAAATCACGTTACTTTGGGACATAGAGGTAAATCGGTTTGCTTAGTCAGCCTTCGGAATTTATGGAAGGTCATGAGTGAATGACTTAAGGAAACTATCCATATCGAATCTCAATTATGAAAAAAAAAAAGATTCGATACAAGAAGAAAACTTTTTTGCCAGGCTACAGCAGATGGCCAACTAATTTCCAGGAACACCGGATACAATACCATTCTAGTTAACAAAAGGATTTCGGCAGTGTCATGTGGTTGTAAATGAGATTTGAGACTTGTAGTGAGAAAGAAGACCATGAAACTGAGAGGAGGCTGGACCATTCAGGAGGTTGTGCATTCAGACAATGAGGGATTCAGATGCTGCCCTGCAGAGTGACACTAGGTTTCCTTGAAAAGTGCAATGATACAAAATATAAAAGGGAACTGAGAAGACCACGTGAGTATTAGAAACTGGGAGACAAAAGGCACTATGGAGAGTTGCGGCAGACAGATTTGGAATGAGTCAGGATCATGGAAAGTCTCTCTTTTGCCAAGGAAGATGAACGAGTAGATAAATCTTGTTTTAATTTTTTGTTTAATTTCATTAACCGCTGGGGGCCACTACCTTTAGGATGTGCCTGAAAGCACTACAAACTGCCAGGAAGAACAGGCTAGCAGACCTGTCTCGGTAGCACTACGGATGCTCTAGCTAAAGCAAATGATCAAAAGGGGTGTATGATCACCAGAATTTCAATAACCTCAATGGCCATTTTATGTAGGTCATTGATTAAAACAATCATTTGATGTCTGTAGTGACCTGGGTCAGTACATAATAGTCCTGAAGTTGGGACTCCAGTTTTTAATATATAATTACAAAGTGCTTAAGAATTACTAATTTTCAGTTTGAGGATTTTTTTATTTTAAGTCAAAGACTCAAAACCAACAAATGAATTTAAAAAATTGAAAATTGATCTGACTTTGCATCCTTTATATGGCTCCTTGAATCAGATGCCCATTGATATTCTGGGAATTAATAAAATATCAAAGTCAGGAGAGAAAAGACACATTTGTAATTTGGCATGCCATGAAACAAAAGGATCCGGAATGCACATATTCCTCCTTTCATACAAAGAGAAGACAAAGAAAAAACAAAGAACAAATTATACCCTGTGTCAAGGGACAGGGAAGTATTATGGGAGGAGAAAGATAGAGAACTTGAGACTCAATAGAGCCTTTAATAAACAATAAGAATCTATCACTGCTATCTCATGAAAATCTTGTTTATCTCAACTATAGAATGAGTCTGCTCCTATCAAAACTTTTTTAAAGTGTCTTTCTTTCTTTCTATTTTTTTCCTTCTTTAGCCAATTTAATACAAACTTTTCTGCTTAATCTGTCTTCACAAGAGAAGTAAATGCATCTCCAGAGCTTTTATACTTTACTGAATGTCACTTCTGGGGGTGTTCACATCATCTTAGAGATTTTCCATATTCACCTGACATCAATTATCCTTGCTCCTGCTGATATTCAATTCATGTCATAATAATTAACATGTATCCATTATCTCCTAGTTCCAGAATTAGAACTTTCTTATTAGAACAAAATCCACTCTTATCAACAGGTAGGATTGGTATGACAGTCTCCTTATTCAGGAACTCTTCTTCCCAAATCTACTAATGTTTCCCATTTCTACAGTTTATACCAAGTTATCATAATCTATCCTAGCTTAGAGACCAGATCACCACAAACTGGGGATTCCAAGCTCATAACTCTAAAGATGAACATTTTTTTAATTGATGAGGAAATCATATTTGAAACTAGTTAGTGAGATTGCAAGATCAGTACTCTTTCGAATACTTCCAATTTTATCTGCTTCCAATTTTATCCCCTTTCTAGGCTGCCTCCAATTGATCACTGATGAAAAGGGAGATACAATTTTAAAAACAATAGGAAATAGAAAATTCCCAAACGGCCCATGTTGTCATAAAGTCATGGCTGATATAATTCCTTAAAAATAATATTAGAAGACATTTTGAGCAGAATCCTTGTACTCATAGTCAATTAATCAATGTCTCCCCTCTTGATTCCCATATTTTGGAGAGACCTATAGAGATTTTTGAATAGCCAACATTCAAAAAAAGAAACATTAGAAATCAGAAAGAAAAAGGTTTTCTATGGACCTTCTGGAAACTCTGCCCAGATGCAAAGAAATGGGCACACTCACTGCAGTGCAGGGATGAAAGCAATTGGATGTGGAAATTTTGAGAAAATCAGAATTTGTATCAGATTCCATGACCTTTGGAAGAGGCTGCATGCGATATCTGTGAAAACCAGACAAGTATCAGTCACATAATCCCCTCATCAATCTTCTAAGAAATACACTGAAACCTTAAGACAAGATTTTGAAAAGGATAATGCCACTTCTGTTCTGAATTGGATGGGTGATTGACACAAAATTTGACAATAGCCCATGAACTGCCAACTTCAAAGAGTCTTTCTATTACATATTTGCTATTTTGTTTGATCTAAGGTTAACTGAAAACTACAATTTGACCTTTCTTTAAAATGTTATAATCTGAGGAAAGAGTGTCCTTCAGATCCTAAATATCTTTTTAAAACAAATCCATCACTATGTCATGGACAAGCTAAAATGGCTGTTCTTTGTGTTAAGGCTTAGCATGGTGGCTGTTAAAGGTTTTTTGGGGTTTTTTTTTCCCCCTTGTCAAGTACAAGAAACACAAGTAAGCTAAATTATTTCAGCTAGCTAGAAAGCAAATGTTAACACCATCCCCCAAACTGTGCGGTCTTTACCAATGCTCTGTCATCAACCAGGAAACAAACTGAACAAAAATCGACTTCTTGTCGAGTTCTATAGGAAATCATTCGAAAAGTCATATTAGTTTGAAGAAAGAAAAAATACACACACACACACACACACACACACACACACACACACACACACACACACACACGTTTCCTGGCAGGGTTTTTCTTAGTCAACCAAGCAATGGCTCATATATTACATCATTCTTCATTTGGTCCTGACTAAAACCTCCAGCATTTTAATAAAATGTGCCTACTGGGGAAATACCCAATCAGGGCAATTCTCATTAGTAGGGAAGACAATAATGCCCAAAATTCTTGTTTATATCCATTCTTGTTTATATCCAGGGTCATTCTTGTATATATCTAGTCTCTGGAGAACTTTGGGTAGATTATATAGAATGTGCCTGCTGGGGAAGTACCCAATTAGGGCAATTCTCATTATTAGGGAAGAAAATAATGTCCATAATCCAGGGTCATTCTTATTTATTTTTAGTGCTCTGGAGATCTTTGCATAGATTACATAATTTTACCTTATACTTTTCTGTATAATCCCTATCCCTTTCAATTCACTTCTTAATTTCTTAATTTCAGTTCAGTTCTTAAAAGTTCAAGTTGCCTCTTCCAGTGTTCCTGGAAGGTTTTTGCTTGTTTATTTGTTTTTCCCTCTTTTGGACCTGGCTATTTCGTTAGATGAGGGCAGTGACTTTTATTAAATTTACACTTCCCACCTTACATAGGACTTCCCTGACTTCTGGACTGCATCCTGTGTCCTCACAACTAATTCCTCAAAGCAAAGAATATCATACCTTCAGCTAAAATAATAATAATAATAATAATAATAATAAAGTTTAGAACTGCTGTTATAGGGAATTATTTTCAAATGAGAGTAATGATTATTTCATATTTTGGGCTTATGTCTCTCGCATCTAACAGTTCTAGACATAGAGTAGGAATTTAATAAATATTTATGGAATGACAGATTATAGTGAAAAAATGCCCTCCACAGATGAAGTTGGTCTGTAAATTATAAGTTAATATTGCAGAATGTTAGGTGACTTATTCAAGATGACTAGTTACTAAACATCAGAGGAGGATCTTGAATCTTCCAGTCTCCCAGGCCAATTCTTAATCATATTGTCCCAAAGTACAGAATATTTGCTCAAAAATGGATTGGAATCCTAAGGTATGTGGTGTGACTGGGGAAGCGCCTAGGTTTGACAAAGTTCATTCTCCGCAGGTGAATTCTGGAACAAAACTCTTGAAATATCTCCTTGAAAAATGGGCTAGAAGGCTCGGGATACCCAGAAGCCTGGTGTTGCCAACTGCTATTAAGGATAGATCAAAGGACTATGACAAATACTCACTTCATTTTCCTACAGGGTTTGCTTCAGGGGACAATGGAGGGCCATTTAAGTGACTGTATTGGGCTATTGAAATGTCATCAGAAAGAAATTCCAAACCTTCTGAGTTCTAATAGTAAGGAAATTCTTTTAGTGAAAACCTCTGTTAACTCATTTTTAATGCTATCATCATTAAAACAATGGCCCTCACCCCTCCGACTACCACCTAAAGCCTACATGTACTGTTGAATATTAAAGTCGATATTATTAACTTTGTATGGAAGGTTTTGGGATTTTTTTAATTGAACATTAGCAAAATGCATCATTTTAGGACAATAATAGACAAAAAGAGAGAGAGAGAGAGAGAGAGAGCAAAGCCTCAAAAGCTAGATCAGAAAAATTCTATTGCTGAAAAAATGATTTTGTTCCAATTAAAGGCATTGATCTTTTGCATTCCTATCACCATATTTATCTTTTTTTTTTTTTTGTAAACCTTCCATCTTAGAATCAATACTGTGTATTGGTTCCAAGTCAGAAGAATGGTAAGGGCTAGGCAATGGGGGTAAAGTGACTTGCCCAGAGTCACATAGCTAGGAATTTGGATCCAGGACCTCCCATTTCTAGGTTTGTCTCTCAGTTCACTGAGCCACACAGCTATTCCCTGTTCATATTTATCTGATATTTTCAAAGTATTTTCCTGAGACAGATCAGTTGCATTTCACATAATGTCAAATTGAGGAATGTATTTTTATTTTTTCCAGAATACATGAAGATACAACTTTAATGATCATTTATTGGCATTTTGAAGACAAATTAAGGATTACAAAAGCCTGAAGAGCAACTATGCTTCCAAAGAACATTTACAGATTTCTAAAAGTATATGGAACCTTAATAGTTACATAACTCTAGCCTCAGTTTTCTCATTTATAAAATGGGAAATGGAGGGTAGTTATGGCTCATCTATACCAACCCTCTTCAAGTTATAGATGAGGAAACTGAGGTTCCACTGGCCTAGTCATTGTGGGGCTCAACTGAAGAGTGAATAAAGAGTTTTGCTAACATTAAGCACTATTTCAATATTGAATATTATTATTAATTAACATTTTTCCTAATAATAGCCAACATTTATGTAGTGCTGGGTATATAATGTATGGCATTTGCTTCTTCTGTGGAAGGAATTTCTTCATTGTAATCAGTCATTCCACATGTATCTTTAAGTTCTATGTCTAAAACTGTCCTAGATGCTAGAAATATAAGCCCAAAATATGAAACAACCATTACTCCATTAAGGGAATAGACACTGAAAATCCCAGTTCTGCCACTTGGAATTTGTGTGATATTAAAAAAGTGACCTAAACTCTTTAGGCCCTCAGTTTCCTTATTTGTAAATTGAGGGGGAGAATGCAAGGTCCCTTCTAGGTCCAAATATATAGTTTCATTTGTTATAGAATTTCCACTTCACAGATCAGAAAAGTGAAGTAAAACACAGAGGAGATAACCAAAGATAAGAGAGAGGTGTTTGCTCATAGTAGCATAACCAATAAAGAGTCAAAAAAAGGAAGGAAAGAAGGAAGGAAGGAAGGAAGGAAGGAAGGAAGGAAGGAAGGAAGGAAGGAAGGAAGGAAGGAAGGAAGGAAGGAAGGAAGGAAGGAAGGAAGGAAGGAAGGAAGGAAGGAAGGAAGGAAGGAAGGAAGGAAGGAAAGAAGGAAGGAAGGAAGGAAGGAAGGAAGGAAGGAAGGAAGGAAGGAAGGAAGGAAGGAAGGAAGGAAGGAAGGAAGGAAGGAAGGAAGGAAGGAAGGAAGGAAGGAAGGAAGGAAGGAAGGAAGGAAGGAAGGAAGGAAGGAAGAAGGAAGGGAGGGAGGGAGGAAGGGAGGGAAGGAGGGAGGAAGGGAGGAAAGGAAGGAGAAAGGGAGAAAAGGAGAGAGGAAGGGAGGAAAGGAGGGAGAAAGGGAGGAAGGGAGGAAGGAAGGAAGGAAGGAAGGAAGGAAGGAAGGAAGGAAGGAAGGAAGGAAGGAAGGAAGGAAGGAAGGAAGGAAGGAAGGAAGGAAGGAAGGAAGGAAGGAAGGAAGGAAGGAAGGAAGGAAGGAAGGAAGGGAGGGAGGGAAGGAGGGAGGGAGGGAGGAAGAAGGGAAGGGAGGAAGAAGGAAGGGAGGGAGGGAGGAAGGGAGGGAAGGAGGGAGGAAGGGAGGAAAGGAGGGAGAAAGGGAGGAAGGGAGGAAGGGAGGAAGGAAGGAAGGAAGGAAGGAAGGAAGGAAGGAAGGAAGGAAGGAAGGAAGGAAGGAAGGAAGGAAGGAAGGAAGGAAGGAAGGAAGGAAGGAAGGAAGGAAGGAAGGAAGGATAAAAAAAATTGTTGGGAGTTGTCATCTAGTGCAGTGTGTCTCTCAGGGATACATCCCCAGAGTCCAGGGCATAGGCCCTGTAAAATATGTGGTGCCAGACTCTGAGTAAAGGGTCAAATATTGGACTTATCCCTTTCCTCATTAAAGACTTAGATTTTCTGACTAAAAAAAAAAGAAAAAGGATTTGTTAAACTTTATGAAGTAACAAAGTACTGTACTGAACACTTTATAAATATTAATCCATTTTGTTGACAACAGTTGACAAAAACTGTTAAAGGTTAAATGATTATACAATGCCTAGCAAATATATTAAACTTACATCTTACTGACCCTCTTTGCTCTATCCATTACACCCACCCATCTGCATCAAGGTTTTTCAAAGTGCTTTATAAATGTTATCTCATTTGAATTTCAAAATAATCCCATTAGGTGGGCATTTATTATTATTGTATCATTTTACAGTTGAGAAAAATTAATCATGAATAAGTTGTAAACTGCCCAGTGTCACACAGCTATCAAGTGCTTTAGATAAGATTCAAACTCAAGTCTTCTCAACTCCAAATCTCTAACCACTGCACAACCTAGCAGCTAAATCTCTAACCATTGCACAACCTAGCAGCTAAAATCCACTCTTACTAATTTTAAATCTAGCAGTCCTCTTATACCACAGAATCTCTGAAGAATACTAAAGAACCTGGGAGCCTCTCTTGAGCAGATTATTTGAAGATGTGACTTCAGAATCTTGTACCTCCTGAAGACATCCTTTCCTCTATCTCTGGTCTGGAGAAACTTGGATTCATTTCTTCCTTTTTTGAAGAAAAAAAAATGTAAGGAATGCTCACTTGCCAGGTGGGTTTCCAAGCTTTATGCAACTCTAGTAAAAGCCCTAATTATTAGGCAGTAATTTTCATCAGTTTTTAAATGTTTCCATCAATAGCAAGATTATGATACAACTGAAATGACTGCTGATACACAATTAGTGGAGTCTGTCATCTCTAGTCAAGATTGGCAGAATCTACTGCTCTCCTAATCAAATTCTTTCGTTCGTTGTGGATTTCTGCATTCACTAGAGCCAGGCTGAGTTTCCCCAGTTAATGCTATAAAGCCACATTGAATAAATACAAATGGTTTAATCTTCCTCAGCAGTCACATCCTCCCACACTAGTGTTTATAATTAGGAAAATGCTACATCGAAGGGCTTGCATAGTGAATGTGGCTGATTGTTAATCATTATATTTACATAGTTTAGATAGAAAAAAATATTTGCATTGACGAGGACTATATGATTTCTTTGCAATGCTATTAATGCACGCATCATACCTGAATTATAATGCTGGATCAGTATCTTATTGATTCTTTTATAGCATCTCCTCAGAGTACTGTTGGACAACAGAATTCCGGCGGATTGAATGTAAAAGCAACAAAAATGAAACAGAACTTAGCAGAGGGTGCATCTTGCATTAGAGAATATTCCTCTTGGCTCTCCCTTTCTCCCTCCTTTCCTTTTCCCCTCCTTTCCTGTCTCCCTTCTTCCTATCCTTTCTCCTTCATTCTCTCCTTCCTCACTCCCTCTCATTCTTCCTCCCTCCCTTCCATTCCTTCTCCCCCATAACCACACCTGTGCATATGAGAATACGTTCTCACACTGATAAAAAAATTGAGATATATTAAAATGTATCTGGAAAAATCCCTTTCACAAAGGCCATTTTATAAAAGGCAACGTGAACTACATCTTATCTGTATTTTACACCAATGTAATAGTATTGATTTCCTACACGAAAAAAAAGAAAAGAAAAGAAAAACACCTCACATTAAATAAAAGATTTATGAGGAGTACAGCAAATTTCATTTGGCCAACAAACTGTAACTCTCTGTGGCTGCTTTATGAACAGGAGCAGAAACTGTAATGCTTCACCTAGTTCAGTAATTTAAAGAAAAACACCATTCCAAAATGCTTGTCTTTTAAAATAATTAAGTGAATAAGAATGGCATTAGCTATAATAGGTTACTAATACAACTCAATTAGAATTTCTCTAATTCACTTCTATACAGCAAAAATATATAAATATATAAAGGGAGATTTTTCAAAATGATAGTATATATAAACTAAAATATAAAAAATATTTTAAACAGGAAAATCAATGTTAAAGAACGTGGCTTTTGAAATAGAATAGGTTTTGCGAAGTATCAGGCAACAATGATTACTTTTTCCCAAATACAAAACAGAGCAGCTTGAATCTGATTGAAGTAGTTACATACTGAGAGTAAGCAAAAAGATTCAAGAGTCATGAAGAAGTCCATGCTTAGCTCAGGGAAAGTCAGACTGTGAAACTCAGAGAAGCAGCCTTCTTTTCATCTCTGCACCCCCCTTAGCCCCCAACCTAATCATCCTGCAAAGTTGGTAGTGCATTAGGCTTGGAACCAGGAATTCCCAGGAAACAAGTTAAAAAAGATTACAAGATCATAGATTTAGAGGTGGGAATAACCGTCAACATCACCTGGGTGAACCCCCTTTACAGATGAGGAAAAGTAAAATAACTAGCCTGTGGCCACAGAGATAGTAATAAATTACAGAGTTACAATTTGAACCCAGGAAATCTAATTCCAAACCCATCTCACAGAATCTATTTCCCCATTATGGCATTAAATGATTGCATTGAAAGTCTAGGCCAGTTTTCTTTCTTTCTTTGCTCCCTTCTTCCCTTCTTTCCTTAATTTCGTGTTCCATCCTTCCTTCCTTCTTTTCTTTCTTTCTTTCTTTTCTCTTTCTTTCTTTCTTTCTTTCTTTCTTTCTTTCTTTCTTTCTTTCTTTCTTTCTTTCTTTCTTTCTTTCTTTCTTTCTTTCTTTCTTTCTTTCTTTCTTTCTTTCTTTCTTTCTCTCTTTCTTTCTTTCTTTCTTTCTTTCTCTTTTTCTTTCTCTTTTTTTCTCTCCCTCCTTCCCTTCCTTTCTCTTTCTCTCTGTAATTCTGTTTTTCTGTCTCTTTTTGTCTATCTCTCTCTCCCTCTCTCTCTCGCTCTCTCTCATCTCTCTCTCTCCCTCCTATATCTCTCTCTGTGTCTCTGTGTCTCTGTGTCTCTCTGTCTGTCTCTGTCTGTCTGTCTGTCTGTCTGTCTGTCTGTCTCTCTCTCTCTCTTTCTCTCTCTCTCCCTCTCTCATAACTTAAGACAGGTGGGCAAGGACTTGGCAATAGCAATTAAGTGACTTGCTCAGGATCACACAACTAGAAAGTGTCCAACCAAATTTGACCCCAGATGTTCACTCCAGGCCTTGTGCTCTATCTCCTGAGCCACCCAGCTTCCCTAAACTTGGTCAGTTTTCACTAATTTTTCCCACCACTAATTCTTTTTAGCTGTTTTGGCACAAACAGAAAGAGGCATCTAATTCCCAAGGCAAAAGGCAAGTGTTCTGAGAAGGCAGAACTCAGTCTAAAATATGGAGAAGTTAATGACTTGCCTCTCTTGTAGATCCTTTCAGGCAATGATGTCAAACTCGTTTACAAGCAAGAATTACCATTCTCATTTTGCAGAAGCTGATGCAGAGAAAGGTTAAGTGATTTGTTTATGTATTTATTTGTGATTTGTTTATTTTGCCCCTGAACTCCGTAATGGAGCTGGGAATAGGAGGCAAGGTTTCTGATCCTCTCTTCTCTTTCTTAGATCACTCACCTTGTTTAAAAGCATAGAGTAAAATCTGACTGAATTTGGTGACATCGTCATTGCAAAAGTTTTACAATTTTGTGGATCATTATTAAATGATCTGGAACAGACTGAGGAGTTAAAGAATAGGGTTGTTATTATTTATTTTCATTACAACAAATAATAAGGCTTTTTTATGAAGACACTCTATCAAAGAATATGAACAACTACTCTGTAACTCTGCCTTAGTGGCTTGGGGATGTTGGAGGGTTAAGTTTCTTGCCTAGGGTCATACATCAAGTGGGCCTCAGAAAAGGAAAATAATCCAGGTTTCCCTGACCCAAAGACTGCTTCTCTATCTACTATACCACATGGCAAGATAATAATAATTTTATCATTATTATCATTTTTACTTTATAATTCTTTAACAATAAAAATAATAGATTACTTATTATACTTTATGGCTTATAATTAGTTTTATATGCATTTATATTACATCTCATTTGATTAGGAAAAAACCTAGTGAAGTAGCTACTATTATTAACCCCTTTTTACTGGGAAATGGGAATTGAGGCTCAGAGAGATTACCTAACTTGTTCAGCTAGTAGGAATCTAAAAAAGTGTTTGGACAAAGGTCTTCTTAACTCCACTTCTATCACTTTCTTCTCTATGCCATGCTATTTCACATTTGCTATTGCTTAATCATTTCATTTCTGCCTAATTCTTTGAAATCCCACATAGGATTTTCTTGGAAAAGATATCTAAAGTGACTTGCCATTTCATTCCTCAACTCATTTTAAAAGTAAGGAAAGTAAGACAGTGTTAAGTGACTTGTCCAGGGTCACACATACACACACAGGGTCTGAGCCCAGATTTGAACTCAGAAAGATGAATCTTATTGACTAAAGAAATGTAATACACTGTGCTACTTAGCTGCCCTGGATTTTCAAATACATGAACTCATTTATCCTTATCCCACCCATGTGAGGCTGGGAGTTTATTTTTATTCTCCCCATTTTAAGAGAAAGAAACTCATCTGTGGGTTTTTAAAGTAGTTAGTAAATGGCCTTTCGTCCCTCTCTTTCCCCCCTTCCCATCTTCCTTTTTCTTTTATACTCCCTATTTTATCAAGGAGGAAATTTTTCTGTGTTGTTTTAGATTGTTTAATTAATACCCTTTCTTCTGTTATTATTCTAACACTTTTATAGAGGAGGAAACTCATGTGTGACTTTAAAGTTTTTAAATAATGCTCTTCCTCCCTTCCTTCCTTCCTTTTTTATCCTTTCTTCTTTTCTTCCTCCCTTCCTTTCTTTCCTCCTTCCTTCCTTTCCTCCTTCCTTCCTTTTTCCATCCTTCCTTCCATCCTTCATTACTTCCTTCCTTTCTTCCTTCCCTTATTCCTTCCTTCCTTCCTTCCTTCCCATCTTCCTCCCTTCATTCTTCTCTCCCTTCCCTCCTTCCTTCCTTTCTTCCTACCTATCATTGTCACTATCCCTCACCATACCCAAATCTCTCACACCCAAAAAAGTCCTTGGAACAAACAAATCTAGCCAAAGAAAACAGATCTCTACATATTAGTCATATTTCATGCCATATATCTCACTGTGCACTTCTGGTCGACCTGCTTGCTGACAAGAGGTGGAATGATCCCTTTCCCATTAGGCTGCTTGGAGCTATGCCTATGTAATGCATTCTAAGATCAGAGCATTCCAACCATTCAAAGATGTTTTTCTTCTACTGTTTCAAAGTATTACAGTCAGTGAATAAATTGTTCTCCTGGTTCCTCTGCACTGGGCGTCTATTTTTCTGGGTGATTTAAAATGCCTTGTCTAAATCCCAGGGGTGGTGGGAAACAACCTTAGAGAAAAGTATTAATTAACAAATAATAACTATTATTTAGCATATTTTTCTGCCAAGAACTTGCTAGGTGCTTTTTTACAAATGTTAGTTCCTCACAATGATGCAGGGAAAGTAGGTGCTATTATTATGCCCATTTTACAGTTGAGGAAACCTAGACCAATAGTTTAAGTGATTTGCTCAGTCACACATAATAAATGTCTTGAGATTAGATTTGAACTTTTTGAACTAACTTCTGACTACAGGCCCTGTGCTCTAGCCACTGTGTCACCACATAATAATAAATAGTAAATACCATAATTTTTAAGGAGGAAGCAAAACCAGCAATGGCTAGGTTCAGGAAAGGCCTTATATAGAAAGTGACACTTTAAATGAGTTTAAAATGAAACTAATTGCAGCTAGGTGGCATGATGGATAGAGTGCTGGGCTAGAAAGAAAAACCTAAGTCGAATCTGGTTTCAGTCGCCTATTCGTTGTATGACCCTCAGCAAATCATGTAACCCTCTTCGACTCAGTTTCTTCATCTATGAAATGAGCTGGAGAAGAAAATGGCAAAACACTCCAGGATCCTTGCAGAAAAAAACCCAAATGGGGACAGAAAGATTCAGATATCATTAAACAACAACAAAATCAAAGGTTACTGAGAGGCAGAAGGGGAGCAGAGGATCCATTACCATCTCTGAGACAAATGAATTCAAAGGCACTGGAGAGTGAGAAAATTTGTGATGTAGGAGGATTAGCAATTTGGTCCTTTGAGTTGGCCCATAGTCTGTGAAGCTGAGTAGTATATATAAGGCTATGAATGTATGAAGTTCAATAAATGTCAGAAAGAGAAGGTTATTTTGGAGCTTAACAGTAATAGGGAGCCACTGAAATTTATTGAGTATGGGAGTGACATGATCCAGATGATGCTTTAGGAAAATCATGTTCTCAGATGTGTGGAAGGTGAATTATAGAAGAAAGCATGGTATGGAAAACCAGTTGAGAAAGTCCTGCAATTATATAAGAGAGAGGTGACGAGAGACTGAATGAGGGTAGTAATGTGAGCTAGGATGAAGGAATATATAGGAGACAGATTGTAAAGGAAGCCTCAACAATACTAGACACCTGATTCAATACATGGAATGAGGAAAAGAAAGGGGTTGAAGATGTTACTAGAGTTGCAACCTAGGTGACTTGGAAAGACAGCGAGGACCCCCAAAATATAGATCTTTAGAACAGGAATTAGAGTGGAAGAGACATTATATCTTGGAAGAGCTAAATTTGAGATAATTATGGGAAACCAAATTAGAAATATGCAATAAGCAAATGCCAGTATAAGAGTGCAATTAGGAAAGACAGTAGGCTATATGGATCTGGTAATCATCAATACAGATAGAATAATTAAAGTAAGAAGTGAGTTGATTTTTTAAAATATTAAATACTTAATTGTGTACTGAAAAGCTGAAAGAAAACTATCTCACTTTGATCTCTCTAAAGCTTTATTTAAAGAAAAAAACATTGGAGTTCCCCTAGCCTGAAATAGGCTAACCCCAGTAAGCACTGAATCTTCTCAGATTCAAAATTCGCTCCTTGGTGCGGGATTGGTCCTTATAGACCAATCCTGCACCAGGAAGTAGGGGGTGTGGTCCCTCCCCAAAACAGGATTGATCCATTTAAAACCAATCACGCACCTGGAAGTAGGTATGGTTCCTCCCCCAACACGGAACTGGTCCATTCAAAACCAATCATGCACCTGGAAGTAAGGGGCTTGGTCTCCCCCAGCACGGGACTGGTCCATTCAAGACCAATCCCACACCAGGAAGAAGAGGGAAGGGACCCTTGGGGCATGCTGGGGGATGCAGTTTCCCCAGACACAGTATTTTAAAACCCACAGTACCAAATACTTTGTGAAGTTCTAGAAACATCAACATTAAAAGAGTTCAAATTCTAATTGGGGGAGAGAACCCAACGGGGAGTTTCAGCCTCAAGGAGCATGGGATGGTCAGGTGGTACTTAGGTCATAAGACAAAACACAGGTATACTTAGGATATAGTGGCATGTCAGCTAGCAATATCCAGGGATCCCGAAGGGATAGCCACGGAGCAGAAGGATTATAATTGAGGACTCCCAAAGAGTGTGTGTGTGTGTGTGTGTGTGTGATGACTAGAGTAGCTCAGACTCAAAGATGGGTGGGAAAGAGGATGAATGCAGATATCATCTGGAACGGGTGAGGGGGGAGGACTGAGTGTCTCTCCCACTGAGCCTTCTTGTGCCATAGGAGCTGAGGGGCTCACCATTAGAAAATAATGTTAGAAGAAACAAGATTCAGGGTAGAGGTGGGGAAGTGGATAGTGGAAAGGATGGAGTGTAGATCCAGCAAAGGGTGGCCATTCAGAGAAACAAGAACCCAAGGAAGAGAAAATAACCAGTAAGGGGTGGATCAACACTATCAAATTCTACAGGACTAACAATATGAATGCTCTCTTCCACTGGGTATTTTGGAACCCAATCACTCTCCCTAATCTACATTCTATTTATATTTACTCCTTAAGGAGTCCAACCCCAAATGCTCCTGGTCGAGTGATCTGAACATTCCCTATCTACTAAGATGTGCAGAGTCCCTGGTCTTGGTGACCATCTCGCCTCCACTGATGATCACACATCTAGAAGTGTTTCAGTATTTTGGAGGATAGAATTACTTTGAAAACAGACAGAATAGTTCCAGTATTCAATCATAACTTTGGTCCTTTATTCCCCAAATCTCATTCTTTGTTCGGCTATTTAAAATGAATAATGTCATTATGAAAGTTAAATCACAAAACTAAAAATAACAGGAACCAACTATTTTTTGTACTTGATTGAAGCTCAAAATAGCAAACGCAAGGCTGATTTCTTCATCTAATTTATTGTAACATGTTGTATTCATGCTGGGTGATAAGGGGAGGGAGACGAGAGAGGAAACATTTTGACATGACCATCCAAAACAAATGTATGTTTTGACTCTGCGCTTCTTCAGGCCGACTCACTGTGTTCCCAGATGTACCTAGCAACTCCAAGAGCTATTATTTTGGTGTCAGGCACATGTAGAGAGTACCCACAAAGCATATGTTTAAAGCAATGCATTCATCTTGATATGAATGGGGAAAAAATAATGAACTTTCAAAAAATACCAGGCTGCTAGAACAATGTTTCCAATTATAAAACATATACTGTCATTTTAAAAACAACTTGGGATACTCCCAAGTGGCTTCTACAAACCCATTATGACGTGGCTTTACTGACTCACCAAATCTCAACATGTGAAGGGACCTGCTAGACACCTTAGTCCAGTTCATACCCAAACAAGGGGCAGCTACAATAGCACAGTGTATAGAACACTACACTTGGAATTGGAAAGACTCATCTCTCTGGGTTCAAATCTGACCTCCAACACTTACTCACTGAGTCATTCAGATCAAGTCGCTCAACCCTGTTTGCCAGTTTCCTCCTCTATAAAATGAGCTGGAGAAGGAAATGGCAAAACACTCACCTTTCTTTGCCAAGAAAATTCCAAATAGGGTAACAGAGTCAGATATGGATGAACAATAGTCAAACACAAATTCCTCCTGCAACATCCACACAATTAGGCAACCAATAAAAACTAGGAATCCTTTAGTGATGGGTTCCCACCCCCCTTTGCCCCTTTAAATCTTAATTGGTCTTTTGAGGACTTTTACTTTTTACTCCTGGTTTTGCCCCAATGGATCAAAGAGAATAAGACTAATCCCTTCTCTAGCAAAAGCACTTCATTTCCATAAGTGGTTCTCTTTAAGTTTGTATTGTCCTGGCTAAAATCATTTCATTAATCAAGTATTTATTAAGAACTCACTCTTATGTTGGGCAGCTAGGTGGTTCAGTGGACAAAGTTCTGAGTCTGGAGTAAGAAAGATTCATCTTCCTGGGACTCAAAAATGGCCCCAGATACTTACGTGCTATGTGACCACAGGAAAGTCATTTAATCCTTTTTTACCTCAGTTTATTCTTCTGTAAAATGAGTTGGACAAGGGAATAGCCAATTGCTTCTCTTTAAAATGAGTTGGACAATGGAATGGCCAATTACTTCAGTATCACTGCCAAGAAAACCTCAAATGGGCCACAGGAGTTGGAAACTATTGACCAACAATACCAGTTTGTTAGGTACTGGGTTAAACACTAGGGATACAAGAACAAGGTAGGAAAAATCCTGACTCCTAAGGAAGCAGCTGTCTGGCACAGCAGACAGTATGGTACACATTCAAATCTGACTTCAGAAACTTACTACTACTAACTGTGTGACTCTGGGCAAGTTACTTAACCTCTCTGTGCCTCATTTTCCTCCTCTGCAAAATGGGGATAATAATAGTACATATCTTCTCAGTTATAAGGATAAAATGAGTTGTAAAATGCTTTGTAAACCTTATAATGCCATATAAATTTCAATGACATTATCTTAGTGACCTCTATAGTGAATATCGATTTTTAAAATTCAAATTGATTTTTTAAATTTTTGTTTATTACATTAGAATATCCATATAAGTCTCTCTCTTCCTCCCTTCCCCAAACCCAACATGAGAGTAGGATTCGTTTAACAAAAAGATATATATGTATATATAAAACTGTGTCCTGCTTATTTCTATTTATCACTTGTTCTTCCAGGATGGACATATACAAGCTATTCTTAAAACACTATTTATGTCGCTGAATATAATGTTCTCTTGGTTCTGTTTGTTTCATTCTTCATAATTTCATGTCAGTTATTCCATGTTTTTCTAAAATTAACCTGTTCATTATTTCATTCAGCTCAATAGTATTCCATCACGATCATATTTTATTTTATGATGCATTTTGTTGTTGTTGTTGTTTGTCAGAAGTTAGGTATTGGGGGCACGTAGGTGGTTCAGTGGGTTCAAATCTAGCCTCAGATACTTTCTCGCTGCATGTCCCTGAGTGAATCACTTAATTCCTGTTGCCTCTTACTGCTCTTCTGCCTTGGAACCAATACAAGGTATTGATTCTAAGGTGGAAGGTGAAGGTTTAAAAAAAAAATAGAAGTTAAAGACTGTCATAATTTGTAAGCAAACATGTCACAACAAGGTATATCAACCAATCAATGAATATTTATATATTTATTTATTATATATTATATATTATATATATGCATTATATATTTATGTATTTATTATATATTTATATTTCTAAAGCAAATCTTATGGGCCAGGCAGTGGGCTAGGTCCTAAGTAGATAAAGACAAAAAAAGAAGATACCTTCAAGGAGCCTACATTCTATTAGGGGAAATTACATCTATACCTATAAATGAATAGAAAGCGGATATAATGAAATTAATGAGGCGGGGGCGGGGGGGTGGGAGGGGTGTGGAGGTGGGACTGTTGGCTAGAGAAACCAGGAAAGATGTAAGAGGCATCGCTTCAGTAAAGCTTGAACCAAAGTCTAAGTTCCTACATCTTCGAGAATAATCATTCAAGGCATATGCTGACTTAAAGACACTTATTGGATATCTAGCAAATGTTCAATAAAGTATTGTTGATGCAGAGTTGGAGTTCAGAAGGCATTAGGGAATTGTTATAAAGATCTGGGAGTCATCTCTATAGTGATAACTACGCCCCTGGGACTTCATGAATTCACAGATAGAGTCTGGAGAGTCTAGAAAAGGAAGATCCAGGAAGAATATTCAAGCCTATCCACAGTCACGGGAACAATGTGGCTGTTGATGCAGTCTAGAAAACAGAGCATTGGCTAGACAGATAGGAGAAACAAGGGAAGGGAGTCATGACAATCCATAGAAGAGTCAGTCAATAATTATTTATAATATGTTTACTATTTCTTAAGTACTGAGGATAAAAACAAAGGCAAAAATTATGGTCCCTACTCTAAAGGAGTTGGTATGCTAACAGGGGAGATTATATTCAAACACTTATGTATCTATATGATACATATACTATACAAATGTATACATGTATGTTTAGACACATATATATTTATATTTCTATATACTATATATAGTTTGTGCATTGGGGCAGCTAGATGGGATAATCAATAGAGCCCTAAATCTGGAGTCAGGAAGATATGTAATGAAATTCAACCTTGTATGACCTTGGCCAAGTCATTTAATTTCTGTTTTTCTCAGTTTCCCCATCTGAAAAATGAAGATAAGTAGCGACTATCTCTCAGAATTCTTGTGAGGTGAAATAAGATAATAATTGTAAAACACTTAATACGATGTGTGGCATGTTGTAAGCACAATAAAAGTGTTAGTTTTATTCATAGGAAATAATCTCTGGAGTGACAAGATGAAGAGATGTGAGGTGATGAGGAGGACTGCATCCAAGAAGAAAGTAGGTTCAACATGCTCACATGCTAGAGAGAGGTCAAGAAAGAATAAGCCCACTGGAAAGTGAAATTAGGAGATCACTGGTCATTTTGAAGAAAGCAATTTCAGAAGTGAGAATGGAGAAAGTGGATACAAATTAGAGTAAAGAACTTTATTGTTTGATGGTGGAAAAGGCAAGAGATGTGAGATGAGAAGACTGAGGGGATGTTAGGGTCAGATGAAAAATGTTGGTGGATGGGAAGACCCGGGAATGTTTTCAGGCAACAAAGGAATGAGAGACTGAAGGGGAAAGATTAACAAGAGAAGGAAGAAGAAGAGGAAATGTGAAGAAAGCAAGTGGGTAGGTGGATTGGGAAGAGACATGGGGAAGAATTGGGAGAAGTTGAAGGGGGAAAGGAAAAGAGAGATAGAGAGAGCAGGGGAAGGATGAGACAAGGAGGGTAAAAAGAAAGTTAGGGGAAAGGAGCAAAAAGGGAGAGATAGAGGGAGAGAGAAATAGAAAGATGATCTGGAAGTGGCAATAAGGACTAAAGATTTGTCTTTCTGTTCTGTGTGGAGGAGAAATAAAATGAAGACAAATCCAGTATTGCAGAGGATGAACAAAGAGAAGAGAGCCAAGATTCCCTAAGAACCCGAATAATGAAGCATCAGAAGAGAACAAGAGTTAACATGTAAGAAAATTTGTTGGCAATGAGAGGTGGGAGGTTCAGATGGCACAGTAGAAGGCACAGACAACAGTGCTGGACTGGAACTTTTGATGGAAAGGTTGAGATGAATAAGGATATGAAAATGGAGTTAAAGGATCAAAGATACACAGCTGAAAGGTGTCTTGGAGGTCAGGTCAAGCCCTTAGTTTTACAGATAAAGAAACTAAGTCCTGTAGAAACTAAGTGAAATTGCCCAGAGTCATAGAGCTAGTATCAGGTGGAACTTGAACCAGTGTCCCAATTCATCCTGTTGCTGTTCACTTTCAATTATTATGCATTCAAGGACTCTATAGACTGAGATGAGGGAGACAAAAAAAGGGGGAATTTAATAGCCATTAGACCAGGATGTAAAATTTATTGACTAGGATCTTATTCTCATGGTCCAATGAATGACAGTAAATGGAATAGGTTCTCTTGGAGACACGAGGGAAGAAGAGAAAAAGAGAATGGAGTAGATGGTGTTGCCTTTAGGTAAGAGTTGGATAACAAGGTCTGATATCTGATTTTTTTAGTTATCAGCTTAAGCTTGGATAAAAAAGCTTGGTCCTAGAGATGGTCCTTGAAAGTTCCAGTGATCAGAGGTTGGGCTTGGTTCCTAGTTCTCTGATCCAAGTTTCTTTTATCCCATCTTATTCTTAACATCCATATATATCTTAAAAATCTTTTCATATTATGAACTTGACAAGCACCAACAAACACAAACACTTCCATATATAAAGAATAACTGAAAAAGAACTCTCCATGAAATTGTAAATAGTATAAACAAATTATTTTTCTAAGTATATATTTAACTTATAATGAGAATACAAATATTGCTCTATTTATCTTTGCCTTTTGAACTTTCTTCTTGCTGTCTTCTGTATATTTTCAAATGTTCCTTGGACATATTTTTTCCTTTTAAAAATATGTATTTTCATTACTCCATTATTCTCAACTCTATTGCCATGACACCACCCTGCTCCCCCAAGTAAAGGCCCTTCCTTGTAACAAATAAATATCAAGAAAAACAAATCCTTATATTGATGTTTCTGAAATATATGTCTTATTTGAAACCTATTAATTATCACCTATCTGCCAAGGTTTGGGGAAATAGGCTTCTTCATCAATCTTCTGAAGTCATGACTGGTCATTATATTGATTAGTGTTTTTAGGTCTTTCAAAGTTATTTTCCTTTACAATATTTCATTGTATAAACTAATCTCCTGGTTCTGCTCACTTCGTTATGTATCAGTTCATGCAACTCTTTCCTAATTTTGATAAATCAACCTTTTCTGCCTTTTGTTATAGTAGAATATTATTCCATTATATTCATGTAACATAATTTGTTCAGCCATTTCCTAACTGAGAGGCAAACACTTTATTTTCAGTCCTTTGCTACAACCTGCAAGGGTCCTTTCCTTCTTACTTTTATTCTTTATGCAGATCTAAATGTAACTAAATTTGAGGCCAATACTTTCTCTTGGGAATGATGCATTCCATAAGATTCCATAAGATTTCTGAAGAAAGAACGGTTCTTAATAATGAATACAATACCAAAGTGAAGTGGATGCCTTGGGAAACAGTGAATCTCCCAGGAAAAGATGTATGTGTATTTTGCTAAGGATATGTTGGAAGAGACTCTTCTTAAGAAACTAGCTGGCTTTTGACATTCCTCTCAATGATACGATTCCTTCCATGAGGGTGTCCATTTTATAAAGTATAATAAATTCATCTTATTCACTTCCTCTTTTTCATATTCTGGGCCAGCTGGGGATAACTATAGGACAGTTCTATTGTTTTTCCTCAAAATATCTTGGAATTTAATTACATTTTCTGTCACTCTTGTTTCTTCTTTTCGAAATGACATTTAAGAAGCTTTTTGTAATTGATGTTTATGCAGAATTTATACAGATTTACCATTCCTCAGGTTATCTTTGAATCCTTTCTTTAGAGGTAATGATATTAGTCTCCAATAAACTTTGAGTGTCCATTTGCTGCTGTTTTTCTTCATTGGTGATAGAATTTCACCAAATCATTTTGGTTTAATTCAGTTCAAGAAAACTTTGTTCATCATTTATTATGGGAAAGACTATATGCTAGGTGATAAGGATATAATGACAAAATAATCTTACCTTCATTGGACTTGAAGGGATACAACATGTCTATAAATAAGTAGAAATTATACTCACAGTAATTTGATGTTATTCCAAGAGGAAAATAATGCTAACTAGGGAAGAGATTTTAGAAAGGAAAAGAGGTTGAACTTAAGCCAAACTTAAAGTAGATATTTATTGAAAATAAATACATAACATTTATGTAGCACTCTAAGGTTTCTAAAGTGCTTTATATATGTTATCTCATCTTATACACACACCAAGCTAGGGAAGGAGGTGCTATCATTGTTTTCATTTTACAGATGATCAACCTTGGCAAACAGAGTTAAATCACAGGTCATTTACCTAGTAACTGTCTGAGGCTGGATTTGAACTCATGAAAATGAGTCTTTCTGACTCTGGCCCTAGAACTCTACAGACTGAGCCACCTAGGTGGCCCCTGTCACTTAATATCTCTAGAAATCAGTGTCTTCATCTTTAAAATAAAATAGATAGTCCTTGAGGTCCCTTCAAGCTTTAGCTTTATGGACTCTTTGAACATAGGTCTTTTTACTCACCAAATTCAATGTCTCCCTGGCACCCCCCAGTACTCATTCACATTGACCTTTATGGAGTATTCCACAGTGCCTGCAACTTCCTTGAAATCCTCTTTTATGAGATTTCCATCTCACTAGCACTTTATTACACTGAAATATCCTTGTTTTCTTTTCTTCTACCATTTTACTAGTTCTTCTTTGTCCTCTAACACTATAAATTGTGTGTATTCACCATTTCTCATGGCTTCTATTCTTTCTCAGAGCTTTCATTCAGTCTCAGAGCTTCAAAAGTTACCTCTGTAAAGAAGACATTAAAATCTCTGTCTCCAGCCCCATTCTCTCTCCTTAGTTCCATGACACCATTTCCAACTTCCTGCTTAACCCTTTCACCAAGATATCTTGCTGGTACTGCAAAGTCAATATATCTAAACAGAATTCATTATCTTTCCCTGAAATGAACTTTGATAAAGCCTTGTTTCCTCCATGTAATAACTCAACATGTCATATCAAGTCTTCCTTTCCAATTTCCCTTGTATCCATCTATTCCATCCCCACAGTCATTATCCTTTAGAAGTTCAAAGTCATCATTGTACATCTAGTCTATTGCAATAGATCCTAAATCTACAACCAACCCAGCCTGTATCATCCACATAGGATTAATCTTCTTGAGGGAAATGTGAATGAAATCACTTCCATGCTTAAGATACTATCATAGTTTCCAATTAGCAACTGTATGAAGTCCGCCATCTTATTTCTTTATCTCCACCTCTATTCTGTGTAATCCCAGCACTTGGCACCTAGTAGGTACTGAATAAATGCTAGTTGACTATAATTAGACTATCAGCTGTCTCAGAGGGATGATCCTCTTCTACACATTTTTCTATTTCCATATTGCTAACTATAGCATCTTGAAATTAGGAGACATTTATTAAATGGGAAAGCTAGTGAAGATTTTTAACAAGTTATTAATATTTATTAATTTTACATATGAATTAAACTAAGCTTGCTTTGTAATTATTTTCATTTGGATATGTGAATTTCAATGCAAAAAAAATATCAACATGGCCTATTGGATAGAAGGATAGTCCTGAGGTCAGAAAGACCTAATATCAAAGTCTTATGTTTACACATATTGACTGAGTTACCCTTAGCAAGTCACTTAAACTCTCATTGCCTTGGCAACTCTCTAAGACTGCAATATGAAGAGAAGGTGCCAACCTCGAGTGAAAAAAGGAGTTTCCTTATCCAGGAGTTCTTTATATGCCAATGAAATCAGATGTTAAGTCAATAACCCTAAAATCTTACTTCAGTCATTCATTCTGTTTCTAACATGACTTTTGATCCTATTTTATTCACTTATAACAGTTTTAACAACATGAAGTCTTTCCAACTTCAAGAATAAACATGTATTCAGTATGTATTATTTATAAAGCACTGAGAATACAAAGAGAAAAAAAAAGTCCTTGTCCTCAAAGATCTTACATTTTACTTAAGGGTTGCAATATCTGTACAGATAAGTAAATGTCAACAATAATGAAAAAATAACTAACATTTATGTAACTCTTTAAAGTTGTAAAACCATATGTATATATATATATATATATATATACATATACACACACACTCAACATGTCCAAAATCAAATTTATTATCTTTCCTGGCAAAATATTCCCCCCTTCCAAACTTATTACTATTGAGGTCATCATAATTTCTCCTAGTAATCCAAGATTGAAGCCTAGGTGCCATCTTGGACTCTTCATTCTCTAACCTACCAGCCACCCCATCCCACACCTCATGCCCCAAATAGAGAGGGAGGAGCAAGGTCTATGATTTCTACCTTTCTAATTTTTTTTTTCATGTCTGCACCTTCTCTTCTCTTATCTCTGACACCAAACTGTCTAGAGCCCTCATCTCACACCTGGACTGTGGTAATAGCTTTTTAGTTGTTCTTTTTGACTCAGGTCTTTCCCTCCCTCCAAAGTATTATTCATATAACTGTCAAATTTATCTTCCTAGGGTAAAGATCTATCTATTCCATCTCCCTATTCCAAAAACTTCATGGATGATTATTATCCCCAGGATGAAATATAAAATCTTGTTTTGATTTTAAAGTCCTTCATAACCTCACCTCTTCCCAACATTCCTTGCTCTTCTCTAAAATCCAATAGCACTGGCCTCCTTGCTATTCCTGTTCAAAACTATTCCATCTCTCTAAATTAATTAATTAAATTAAAGAAAATTTTCCAAAAAAAAATATTCCATCTCTCAACTCCAGGCATTTTTACTGACAATCTCCTGCACTTAGAATTATCTCCCTATTCATCAATACTTCCTGGATTCCTTCAGCCTCAGCTAAAGTCTTGC